>NC_042621.1:296857595-297157595 GCF_901001135.1 Rhinatrema bivittatum | reverse complement strand
GGCCCTATTCCTTAGAGATGTTTTAGCTTGAGGAACGAAGAGGGTGCCTTGGTATGCTCTTCTCATCGGTCTGGTGGAGTTGTTAGGGCGAAACTGGAAGGTGAGATCAATTGGGGCTAAGTTGTGTAGGGTTTTGTGCATGGTGGTCAGGACTTTGTAGAGGATTCTGTATTTGATAGGGAGCCAGTGGAGGTTGTAGAGGATGGGCGTGATGTGATCCCTCTTATTTGAGTTCGTTTGGATCCTGGCGGCTGAGTTCAGTAACGTCTGGAGAGGCTTGATGGTGACAGCAGGGAGACCGAGCAGCAAAGAATTACAGTAATCAACTTATAGTGAAGTCGGTGGAGGAAGGCCCCGTTGACTTCACTGTAAAAAAAAAAACAAAAAACCAAGGCTTGGAACCCCGCCCAAAGACTAGTCCTGTCGCCAAGGCCCGGGCCTGGGATTAGGCCTAGGCCTGATGCGGGGGCCCAGCCTGAGGCTAGGTACCAGTCCCTGAGGCCTAGGCCTGGGTGAAACGGCAGGACCTAGCCAAGGCTGGGCACCAACACAGCGGCTTGAGTCTGGGTCGCCAAGGCACAGGCCTAGGATTGGGTTCTGGTCACCGAGGCCCGGGCCTAAAGCTTTCGCCAGGCTGAAGCTGGGTCCCGGTTGCCGAGACCTGGGTTTGGGCCTACCCCAGGTATGATGTCGCTGAGACCTCCTGGTCACCTAGGCCTGACGCCGGAGTCCAGGAGCAGGACTGGAATTTTCTTTTCTTGATCCAGCAACTACAAATTATGGGGCCAATTTTCAAAGAGGTTAGGCTTCTAGCTTTTGGAGTTAGGTCTCTTAAGTTGGCCCTTTTGAAAATTTACTAGGGTGAGTTCCTAAATGTAAGCTCCTACTTTCATTAGGGTCCTAAATTTAGGATCCTGAAAGGTAGGTGCCTATGGTGGGCTCCTACTTTTTGGAATTTTAAGCTGAAAACTTAGACGCCTAAGTTTGGCTGAAAATAGGTACGAAGCCTAAATTTAGCTCAGGTTTTTTTTAATATCGGCTTGGACGAGGCACCACAGTGACGCCACTGTGGTGCCTTTCTCCAGTGCTATTTTGTTATATGGCCTTGGCGACCTGAGCTGGCCTCTGTCAGGCCCTGGTGTCAGACCAGATCCCAGCCTCGGGGACAGGACTAGGCCTAGGCCTGCTCCCACCAGAGGCCCATTTTTTTTTTTTTTTTTTTTGCACAAATATGACCAAACATTTTCAGGTATTTTCATCTGTGGCTAATTTGTATGAATTGAAAATAGCCTCATATGCAGCATTTTTTTCATTCGTTCAAAACGAATGCACACAGCTAAAATTCTTCTCAGCAATACTTCTCATAATATTTCCAGCTATTCCCACAAGATATATGTGGTCCATATGGCCCCCTAGGTTGCCACAGGGTGCCACCTAGGAGCCATGGTGGCAAAGCCCTGATAGGCTGGGTTACCGAGCAGACCCACCAGGAATCACTGTTTGAATACCAGAAGTATCTCAGATCTTACTGCAGAAGAGCTCCCCTCCCACACTGAGTACCAGCCCGTATTGAACAGAGGGAAATTCCCCATAGAGATCCTCTCTAATGGAGAGAGCTAAGAGCCACGCCACACTCTTCTGTAATAGCTAAAATCACAACTTAACCAAAAGTAGAGGTTAAGTGACAAAACTGGACTAAGGTGAAAGGACTTGTTAGTGGCATAGGACCAGAATCGGGGCCCGGTCCCTAATATTAATAAACGTTACAGCATCTGAAATTCCTGTTGTGTAGAAGGCTGCATCCTTCCAGCTCTTACCGTGAGCGTCATTCGTTCATGTCATTTCGTTTATATTCTGCCTTTTCAAGCAGGTAGGAAACTCGAAGCTGTCCCTTTGCAGACAAAAGAACCAATTATTTAAGCACCCAATTCTAATTAGCCAGTTAATTGTGCTCAGGAAACTAGGGGTTCGCTTACCTTTTCAAACATACACACACCGATTCTGAATTAGTCTTACTATTCCTACTTTGTATGTTATTGTAACTAAGGGAACACGGGATTTTTAAATTTATACCCTTTGTGTATTGCATAAGAAATAGCTGATTTCAATTAAACCAAGGTTTCCTGATAAGAACTTATAATTCTCAATATTATAGTTGGGGGTTCACAAACTATTTCTCAGAGCTGCAGCTGCAGGCAGGTTACCTGATTCCTTCTAAACAGTTAAAGCTTCAGGAAGTGTTTAAGGCCTTCTGCTAGGCAGCACTTGGATCCAGTCCAGCTGAAGGACAACCGAGTGGGAGGGATGCTAATGGGAGGAAAACCATGAAAGAAACCACATTTGTCTGAAAAGAACACTGCTGCCCACCTCATGTTCGCCACGCAGCATCCGGATGACCCTCGGCACTTCTGGAATACGGCTTTCTGGGCGCACAAATCAAACGTTGAACTTTCCGCTCACAGTAACAAATGCTTTGTTTGTCAGAAGCTAAACGCTGTCTTCCACAGCAAGAGCCTCATCCTAACCGTGGAGTATGGTGGCGGAGATATCACGGCGTGGGGTCGCTTTGCTGCATCTGGACGGCTCACCGTCATTGATGGAACCACGAATTCTGCTTTTATATCAGAAAATTCTAACGACTGGGCCCCTCGCCCAGCAGCTGAAGCTGAGCCGAAAGAGGGCCATGCAGCCAGACAACAAGGCTAAAAATTCAAGTGGATCTACTACAGAATGGCTGAAGAGAAGGAGGTTTCATTTTATGGGTTGGCCAAGTTAAAGACTCCAGTGAAATTCATTTTATTCATATTCCGGCACTTCCGAGCAGATTTCATTCAGGCACTGTAGGTATTTATCGTCTCCGCAGCTGGCTTACAGTCTTCAAATTTGTAGCGGAGGCAAGGAGCAGCAGTGGGAGTTGAACATTGCCTGCTATGGTTTGTAGGCCATGGGTCTAACCCCTAGGCGACCCGTTCATGAATTGAGCGAGTTCTGAATGGAAGCACGGGCCAAAATTCCACTAGGGTGGGAGAGACGGGTCACCAGTTACAGGAAACGTTTAATTGCCTTCAGTTACTGAATGAAGGGTTCACATACTTTTTCACACAAGAATACTTATTGTTGAATCTTTTTTTTTGCTTGCTAGATTTCTTTAATCAGTGGGGTTATCATTCTCTCTTATTAAGATTCGGATCTAATATACTGAGTATAAACTGTACCAATATACAGACCATCCTAGGTGGTTTGCAAACCTTTTCTCTGCACTGTATGCAGTGCTGTCTTAAGTTAACATTTCAAAGTAGGTTGAGGCCTGCTTCAGTAAGCCTTGCCTCCCATTCTTTGACTGTGGAAATGACCCTCGGGAAGTAGGCCCTGCGCTGTTGGAAGTTCTGCCGTTTATCTTTCGGGTTGTGACTTAATTCAGCGTAATTCTTTATTCAACCCTCTCAGAGCTGAAAAAGTTCTGATGTCAATAAATGGAGGGGGAACGATGTGTTTTTATGAAAGGAGAGAGATGGATCTGTATTTGTGAGAGTGGAGAGCACAGTGTGTGTGTGTATATGCAAGGAGAGTGTAGTTTGTGTATGTGTGAATGAGAGGCGTGAGATGAATACGTGTGCATGTGTTTGAGAGGAGACTGTAGTTAGCATGTGTGTGTTTGTAAATATGAGAGGAGAGCCTATTGTATGTGTGTGACAGGAGTGAGATGGGTATATGTGCATGTATGTCTGTGTATAAGAGGAGTGTGTAGTTTGTGTGAGTGAGAGGGAAGTGTAGTTTGTGTATGTGTGAATGAGAGGAGTGAGATGAATATGTGTGCATGTGTTTGAGAGGAGACTGTAGTTAGCATGTGTGTGTTTGTAAATATGAGAGGAGAGCCTATTGTATGTGTGTGACAGGAGTGAGATGGGTATATGTGCATGTATGTCTGTGTATAAGAGGAGTGTGTAGTTTGTGTGTATGTGTGAGTGAGAGGGGAGTGTAGTTTGTGTATGTGTGAATGAGAGGAGTGAGATGAATACGTGTGCATGTGTTTGAGAGGAGACTGTAGTTAGCATGTGTGTGTTTGTAAATATGAGAGGAGAGCCTATTGTATGCGTGAGACAGGAGTGAGATGGGTATATGTGCATGTATGTCTGTGTATAAGAGGAATGTGTAGTTTGTGTGTATGTGTGTGTGAGAGGGGAGTGTAGTTTGTGTTTGTGAATGAGAGGCGTGAGATGAATACGTGTGCATGTGTTTGAGAGGAGACTGTAGTTAGCATGTGTGTGTTTGTAAATATGAGAGGAGAGCCTATTGTATGTGTGTGACAGGAGTGAGATGGGTATATGTGCATGTATGTGTGTGTATAAGAGGAGTGTGTAGTTTGTGTGAGTGAGAGGGGAGTGTAGTTTGTGTATGTGTGAATGAGAGGCGTGAGATGAATACGTGTGCATGTGTTTGAGAGGAGACTGTAGTTAGCATGTGTGTGTTTGTAAATATGAGAGGAGAGCCTATTGTATGCGTGAGACAGGAGTGAGATGGGTATATGTGCATGTATGTCTGTGTATAAGAGGAATGTGTAGTTTGTGTGTATGTGTGTGTGAGAGGGGAGTGTAGTTTGTGTTTGTGAATGAGAGGCGTGAGATGAATACATGTGCATGTGTTTGAGAGGAGACTGTAGTTAGCATGTGTGTGTTTGTAAATATGAGAGGAGAGCCTATTGTATGCGTGAGACAGGAGTGAGATGGGTATATGTGCATGTATGTCTGTGTATAAGAGGAGTGTGTAGTTTGTGTGTATGTGTGTGTGAGAGGGGAGTGTAGTTTGTGTTTGTGAATGAGAGGCGTGAGATGAATACATGTGCATGTGTTTGAGAGGAGACTGTAGTTAGCATGTGTGTGTTTGTAAATATGAGAGGAGAGCCTATTGTATGCGTGAGACAGGAGTGAGATGGGTATATGTGCATGTATGTGTGTGTATAAGAGGAGTGTGTAGTTTGTGTGTATGTGTGTGTGTGAGAGGGGAGTGTAGTTTGTGTTTGTGAATGAGAGGCGTGAGATGAATACGTGTGCATGTGTTTGAGAGGAGACTGTAGTTAGCATGTGTGTGTTTGTAAATATGAGAGGAGAGCCTATTGTATGTGTGTGACAGGAGTGAGATGGGTATATGTGCATGTATGTGTGTGTATAAGAGGAGTGTGTAGTTTGTGTGAGTGAGAGGGGAGTGTAGTTTGTGTTTGTGTGCATCTATGAGAGGAGAATGTTGTTGCCACATAGAAGATCTGCTAAAGATGTCCTAGAAGCATGTGCTATTTGTGCTTTCCTGCCACACTCCGGTTCTGAAAGCGTCTTGTACATTATATTTCATATCCTTCTGACTGTCTAACTGGACTCCTCTGCTTACGAAGTTTCTCTGTAGGGGAGAAGCTTCAGTCCGCAGTGTGAAACGCACCGATTGTTCAGTTGTAAATTTTGGATAATGCTTTTGGAATGTAGGGGTGGGCGAGGCCTTAGGAACGCAGTTGTTGATGTGAGTTGAACATGTGCAGAGAATTTGCTGGTGACAATGAGAGGAAGTTGGGCAGATTTATTTTAAATAGCCAGCCTTGAATGGGGCTGGCACCTTGTCATGCCGGGAGAGACTGGTGTGTTGGGCGTAGCCCATGGGGGCCTGCTGGCATTATTCAGCCCTCCTGGCTCTCGGGCACACTCATGCAGCCACCTCTGGGGTGGAAGTTGTTCCCAGTCTTTTTAGGGCAGGTACCAGCTGTATTGCCTGAAACGCCCCTGGTGTTTATGGTAAGGTTTGCACATTGGATATTTAGGGAGTGTTAGTCATTCTGCTTGCCTGATCTGTGGGCGAGAGCTGGAGGCAGAATAGCTAACAATAAATAGAGCTGCCTGGAGGCGACGAGAAGGGATTCCTCTTTGGGAATAGATGCGGCCTCTTATGTGATAGGAACGTTTGGTTATCTGAGCTCCGATTCCCAGTCACTTTTTCATTCTGAAAGTCACAACGTGTAATCCCAGTGTTAAACCTTTCCCCTGATCCAGGGCCCCTCCCCTGGGCAGGGTTTATCAGGTTTCCAGCAGAATACAGTTTGACAGTTCAGATATTTCGTGGTGCAGTACATACCCGATCCGTTCCCTTTCACCCCCGCTCCGTTCCTCTGCCACTCCTCCGTCTGGGCTCCCTCACCCTCCAGTACGTTTACTTCTCCTTCACGCGTGTCTGTTTTGTGTGCGTGTGTGCTTGCCCTACAGTAGGTTGGCTCCATGACATAAGGACCAGGTTAATCCAGTCCAGGCTTTGCCCCAGATTCCATGGCTGTGGAGTTCTGATTTCCCTAAAAGGGGCAGAAGTAAAAGTCCACACAGGCAGTAGGGTAAAACCAGGACCGGATTACTCTGTTTCTTATGTCACGGAGCCTGTTTGCGACAGGAATCCCTGCTGCTCCAGGCCATAGGTAGTGGATGTGGATAAAGGCCAGAGGTGAGGTGAGCTTGCTGGGCCTTCGTTACAGACTCAGAATGCTGTCGGCACAGACGACTTTTCTCTTGCTTTACACTCCAGTTAATTCTTCAGGCAGCCACACCTGTACCTGCCTGTGGTACCTGAAATCGATGCTTGACTCCCCCTGGGCATCCTCTGTGCAAAAGGCAGGCGCACGGCTCACTAAGAGCCCAAGCAGACTTATATTAACAATAACCTTGTGCAGCACACCAGCCTCCTACAGGGCAGGCAGTGCAGACATGGAGAGGAGCTAGGGAATCACTGAAAACCCACCGGTCTCTTCCAAATTGTAAAGCAAAAGGGGGCGAGGAGGAGGCAGAGACACAGATGGACCTCTCCCTCTCTACACAAGCGCAGGAGAAGGGAGCAGTCGGTGAGGTGTGGGCAGCCGGCTCGGTCACTTACCTTGGCTGCCAGACGTGGCTGCCTGAGCTCCTCCTGCACGGCTGCTGCTGCTCCAACACTCAAAGCGCGTCGCATCCCGAGCCCCAACACGCGCTCCCCCCCTGGCTCTCTCGGGGGGGCAAGGGCTAAAGCACAGGCTGGAAGGAGTCTGAGGAGGGGGGAAAATGAGGATGCGCTGCGCGTGCACCAAACAAAGTTGTACCCTATCCACGCCCTGCATGCTGTTCGTTAATTCCCACCCTGCGGGGCTCCTGCTGCAGCTGGGAAGGAGAGGCGTGCGCGACTACACTTGCTCTCGGAAAGCAGCTCCTACACGTTTTAAGAGCCACTGCTGCTGTTTCTTGTTGCTGGGAGGTGCTGAGAGCAGAGTCCAGGTGCTGGCCTGAGTGTGAGCATCGGGCAGGGGTGACTTTTATCTGGCGCATTTGAGCAGGTCTGAGGGCACACTGGATCTGCACTTAAGTGACAGCCTGCGGAGGAAGGCTTAGCCTGGGAGAATGGTGAGGGAGACCTTAGTACCTGGAAGGGATGACGGGAGCTCCTTGCACAGATGCAGCCTCCTACCTTACACGGTTTCTGTGCAGAAGATGCTGCCTGCATCCACTCTTCCTGTAGTCGGTGCCAGTTGCATGGTTCTCTTCTTGACCTGAGCAAGACATAGATGTGTGAAATGAGGTAAAACCTGTTCACACCTTAAGTGTTCAGTAAAGAAGGTAATGGATTTCAATATTGTACTAAAATTCTCTTAGTAATGAAATTATTTAGTTTGAATTCTGTTACCTTCTTTTCTGAACATTTAAGGTGGGAATAGATTTTACCTCATTTCACACATCTATCTCTTGTTTTGCTGTTTTATGTGCGAACCCTTTTACTCCACCTATACTCACTCTCTTCTTGACCTGCCATTTATTTTTCATTTGTAATTTGATGCTGCTGATTTTATTTTGGACAGGAACATTGCCCCCTGGTTGCAGGTAGTAAAGAATTTGGCTCTGGGAGGGGACAGTGAGTGTAGCATCAGCCCCCAAAGCTGGGCAGTGGTCACTACGCCTGGGGAGGTTGAGCGCTGGCAAGCCACACCTGGAGAACAGGATCCCCACAGATCAGGAAGGCTACCAAAGAAGTGGAAAAAGTGCAGCATAGGCAGGGAATCTGAACAAATTAGAGGGATGATGGGGATGACAGTGCGAGAAGGCTCCTTGAGCTGAGCCTCGTACTTCCTTAGAAAACCATAAGACTGACAGGAGACAGGATTCATTGTACAAACACAAGAGTTATACAAGGATCTTGCAGAGGGAGTGTTAACCTCCAGTGCACCTATATGGACATCTTCTTAGGGCCCACAGACAGAACCCCTCTAGAGGAAGGTGTTCTTGACACTGGTAAAGCAGTGGATTGTTTCCAGCTATCCTGGCTACATCCAGGGCCATCTTTAGGAGGAGAATGCAGAAGATCCCGGAGAGTGAAAAGATTGGGCATGATAGATTATCTGTTTAGCTGCTGAGGACCAGCCCACTGGCTTACTGGCGGTGCTGTCTGTGCACGGTGGCCATGTGGGGGTATATCTTATCTTATGTCATAGAACACTCTACACACAATCTAGTAAAGCAAAAGTTAGTTTACGAAATGTAAGTTAAATATATGGATAATAAATCAGCAAAGTAATATCAACATTGAATACAGTATCACAGGAAGCTGTACATAAATCAATACAGGTGAATAGGAGACAGACAGAAATAAGGATAGCGCATTAATTAAAGGACAATAAAGAACAGAGTGTACAGAACACTTCCCTTATACGCCCTCCTCTGTATAAGCCTGTGTTCCTAGAAACCTGGAAGACGCGGGCCCGGGGACTCTGAGAAAGAACGACTCACTCTCTGTTCCTTTCAGCTCATCCAACTAAAATAAGCAAAGGCAATGCTTTATATCTCCCTCTTCCTTTCAATTTGCACTTTACCCAGGAAGGCATTTCAGTATCAGTCCTTTGATCTCTCACTTGCTAAAGGACATCATTATCAGCTCATTGGGATGGGTACTAGTCTCTAGCATTTGATCTTCCCAGGTGTTAAAAGATACCAAGTGTCTTAGTCTTTGATGTCCCCAGACATCCCAGCTCTTTATCAGCTCATTGTTGCCAGAATGTCTCAGGAATGAGGGGAAGAAATGGTGATGCCTTTATACAGTCTTTGTACTTAAATTATATGCAATATATTGATCCACACTCATCAATCATTAGAATCTGTTCTGATCCATAGCTCTCTAGTCTTCCGGGGATCTAGCTAGCTTGCCTAAAATTATCCTTTCACACTGTCACTGCCGTTTATAGGGACCTGAGCCTGATTCCCGATCTGGTCTTTCCTCCTTCCTGGGTTGGCCACAGCCGGGGATTGCTGCGGAGGCAGAGTTGACGGGGCTTGGGATGGAGAGAGTTCCCAGTCGTTCTTGCTGGTCGGATGATGGCAGGGTTCTGGTTTGGCAGAAGACTAAGTGAGGTGAGGCCATTACAAAACAGGGGAAGAACCCCCCGGGTAGTTGCAAGTGAAGGAAAAGGAGGAAACTACTGAGCAAACAGTGAAAAGAGATTTTAGTGCTGATGTAGGGAGATGCTGTCTGGGAGTGAGACTGGAAGGGCAGTACGGTCCTTTTGCCTTTCTCTGGGGCAGCTGAAGACGGTGGAGCCTGATAGGACTAAACATTCCCCACTGGCCCTGCGTCTGTTTCTGTGTCTGCTAGACTCGTGTTGTCCCTCAGCGTTCGTCTAATTAACGTGGTGGTGTTTATTATCCGGTCCTTTCCTGTGAGCCTGGAATCAATATTCCTTAAAGTGACAGCTTGGTCCCTCCTCCACACCTAAAACAATTCTGCTGTGTGAAAATCTAGTGGCACGAGAGGATGTTGCTTAATATTTCCTAATTACGGATCATACCATGTGAATTGGTGTCGCCTTTCCCAGCTGGTCCCTGGTGACAGCTGGACAGCCTACTGGCCATGAGCTGCTCTCTGCCAAAACAGGAAACCAGGGGTCCGGTGCTGGCTCTGGTTTTAGGGCCTGAAAAGGTGAACGTTCCCACCATGGGGAGGGGAAGGAGGCGAGAACTATGTGAAATAATTCTCTTACGATGACCTCTAATGGCCAGCCAAAGAGAGAGGTGAGCAAGGTCATCCTCTTATAGTGACCCCTAGTTACCAGACAGAGAATGGGCCAGGTACTGCTCTTACAGCGACCCCTACCTGCTCTCCATAGCTGGGATCCTTTGATTTCCAGTCACCTTGAGATTATTGGGGGAGGGGGACTGCACAAACTTTCTCCTGTCTCTCTCACACACACACACACTTACATATATTCATTCTCTCATACGTTTCCTCTCTCACATATACAGGTACAGGCACATATACAGTATATTTTAGGTACTGACTTAGTTTTTGGGTACTTGCCAGGTTCTTATGGCCTGGATTGGCCACTGTTGGAGACAGGATGCTGGGCTTGATGGACCCTTGGTCTGACCCAGTATGGCATGTTCTTATACAGGCTTTCTCCCCCTTGCACGCACATACACACACACACACACACACGCTCTTACACATTATGTGTGTGTGTGAGAGCCTAAATGTGACACATAGGCTTAGACACACACATACACATGCTGTCACTCTTTCTCACACATACACACACACACTCTCTCTCTCAGGGCCTTCCCCTCTCTTCAGGCTACAGTGGGATGGGGTCTGCCATGGTCCTGCAGGCCTCTCTCTTTGGGCTGTGATGGGAGGACTCTACTGCAGCCCCACTGGCTTCCTCTCTTTGGACTGCAGCAGGATAGGGTCTGCCACAGCCTTGCCGGCCTTCTCTCTTTGGCCCGTCGTGGGAAGGGGTCTGCTGTGACGCCCACCGGCCATGGCATTCCCTCTGTCACGGAGGCCTGTGCAGTCACTCAGGTCACACGTCTCAAAAGCCGGACATGTTTGCGAGCAGATTGGTTGGTCCTGGGTCGGTGTCGGTCCACGAATAGGATGAGGATATAACATTACTGCACCCTTATGACCCTCGCACAGTGGTGGCTTTTCAAAATTGTGCTCTGGCTAGCTGCTGTTGACCAGGGATTGCAAAATGCTGTTGGTCATCTAGCTTTAATGTTTCCCGCCTTTTCATTGTATAGTGGGCCTGGGATTTCTGCTTTATCCCATCACATCGATCCCCCTCCTTCAGAGTCTGTTTCATTCTTCTGACCCGAAAGATGATTCCATCTCATGCGCCTCTGATTTAATCACAGTCGTGCCCCCCGCTTTCCTGCCTGGCTGGAGAGCCCCCCCCCCCCCCCCCCCCCCCGGGTGAGCCCCACTGCTGTGCCCGCTGTCTGGGTGCCATCTTCTCCCATCTCCCCCAAGTACAAACAGAAGTCACCTCTCTTCCCCCGGGGGTGATACGGCGCCAGGGTCCAGTCCGCTTGTAGTGCCTCCAGTGACATCGGAATAGGGTCACACCCCCCCCCCCCCTCAGTCCAGGTCATCCGAGAAGGCCAAACCCGGTCCTGGCTTTGTCCCATTGCATGCAGGGACTCGTCGTTCTGGCTGTCATTAAGAAAATACGAATTACAAATCTCTGCATGCAGCGGGGCAGGCTTGGAGCGGACTGACCCGGGGTGAGGAGGCCACCCCACAATATTCCCGTATAAGCAGACCCTTTGTATTTCCTTTGCTGCTGCTGCCGCTGGCCATTCGAGGCCTTGTTTGTGTCCCGGGCCCTGTCGTGATGCTTTGTTCACCGCCTTTGTTCATTTTTGGAAAAGGCGGGTCGGTAAGTTTTAATAAAGAAACGAATGCTGACCTTCTGAGATTTACATTTCTTCGCTTTCTCCAGTTCTGCATCCCCAAATGTCTCTAGGAGAGGTAGGACCCCCCCCCCCCCTCGGAGAGCAGCTGCTCATGAATGGATGCTGAGGTGCAAAGGCCTCCGGGCCTTGCTCCCTGCTTTGCCTGGCTGGTCAGGTTCGGTTTAATGTGCAATTACTGAAACACACGGCTGGGGGAGGGAATGGGGGGGGGGGGGGGGAGGAAATTGCTCAGCTGCGGTGGTGAAACCTGCGGGGACAGCTGTTCCAGATGCTGACGGGGCAGAGATACCGCCGTGCTCTTGCTGGCAGCAGGCCGTGCAGGTAGAAAGACTGCTGATGCGCGCATTCGGGGGCACGTCAGCGCGCTTACCTCAGCCTTCAGCCCCCCCCCGCGCGGCTGATGAGAGCCCTGCCCAGGGGACTGCATGGGCTCCCATCCGCCTTTCCTGCTGTAGACGTCAGCGCCCAGAAGTGCTGAGAGCTGCTTCACCAGAGCCCTGAGTCCCAAGAGCAGCCTGGCCGAAGCCAGAGGCCATGCGGTTCTGGTGACGGCTCTGGGGGACTCGGTGCCCTGATGCCCTGCCGAGGACCGGATGCCATCCCAGTCCACAGAGGAGGTGAAACCTCCCGTACTGCGTGACATCTGCGCATATTAAGGGCAGCATCCTTATTCAGTACCATCTGTTCGGTCTGCTTATCAGAGTAAAAGGAACTAATCTGTGCTATAGATAAAAAAAAAATAAAAATTAATAAAACTCAGTGGCTGATTAATAGCCGAGCAAGCTTGCTGATCTGTTCCGCTTCTGTCCGGCGCATCCTGCTCACGTTTCAGATCTAGATGGAGAAGACGCCGCTCCCTCCTGTTGAAAGTCCGAGTACGCGCGTACGTGAAGCACTTCGCGGCCTCCGGGTTCAGGCAAGCCCTGCAGCAGTCGTGTCGGCTGGTGCTGCTTGCGCTTGCAAAGTGGGAACGTTAGAAGCCAGCTCGGGGATGCACCGAGCCGTGCTACGCGGGAGCAGAGACGGTGTCCGTAAGCTGCTGCACTGCGGGGGGGGGGGGGGGGGGACGCGCGATTACGCCGCGGGAAAGAAATTTAGAATCTGACAGCACATAAAGGACTGTAAGGCCCCTCCAGTCTGCCCAGTTTACTTCCCGATGCCATGTTGTGGACACCCTTCACAATCCTCTGCGCTTACCCCGGGCTTTTTTTTTTACGTCTGTTACTGGTTTTTGCCTTCTCCGTCTCCGCTGGGAACCGTTCCATGCATCCATCTCCTTATCTGTGAAGACACATTTTCCGATATTACCTGGGAGTGGACCATGGCCTGTGGTTCTGGAGCTTCTCTACTGACAACAGTTTGCTTCTTGTGCCGTATTTATACCTCTGAGGAACTGCAAGAAGACCTTGCGAGAATGGGGGATTGGGCATCTAAATGGCAGATTAAATTTTAACGTGCATAAATGCAAAGTGACGCATATAAGGGAAGAATTATCCAAACTATAGGTACTCGATGTTAGGTTCTATATGAGGCATCACCACCCAGGAAAATGATCTTGGACTCGCTGTGGACAGCACTTTGAAATCCTTGGCTCAGTGTGGGCGGCAGTGAAAAAAAGCAAGAAGAAGGATAGGTACTGTTAGGAAAGGAACGGAGAATAAAATAGAGGATAGCATAATGCCTCTGTATCGAGCCGTGGTGTGACCGTACCTTGAATGCCGTGTGCCGTTCTGGTCACCGCAGCTCAAAAAAGGTTTAGCGGAATTAGAAAAAGTACAGAGAAGGAAGACCAAAATGGTAAAGGGAATAGAATGATTCCCTTATGAGGAAAGGCTGAATAGGTTAGGGCTGAGAGAGGACATGATAGAGATCTATAAAATCATGAATTGGGTGGAGCTAGGACTAGATCACACTCTGTGAAGCTAATAAGTAGCACATTTAAAACAAATCAGAGAAAATGTGTTTTCACTCAGCCAGAGGATGTGATGAAAACAGATAGCATAGGGTTTGGATAAGTTCCTAGAGGAAAAGTCCATAAATCATTATTAGCTATATACAGTAGACTTGGGAAAGCCACTGCTTAGCTTTGGTTATGAACAGGAAGGATTGGATCTAATCTTTGGAATTCTTCTGGTTACTTGTGCCCCGGCCACTGTCGGAGACAGGTTTCTGGGCCTGGCAGACCTTTGGGCTGACCCAATCTGGCATTTATGTTATGTATTTGAATGTATCTGTCATATTCCCTGACCAAAATGATAAAGGGGCTGGAACAGTTCCCCTATGAAGAAAAGTTAAAGAGGGTTAGGGTTGTTCATTTTGGAGAAGAGACGGCTGAGAGGGGATAACAGAGGTCTATAAAATCATGAATGGAATAAATGTAAGTGTGAATCAGTTATTTACTCTTTCAAAAAAAAATAAAAAAAACTAGGGGACACTAATAAGTAAGTAGCACATTTAAAACAAATCGGACAACAACCCTTTTCACTCAACGCACAATTAAGCTCTGGAATTCATTGCCGGAGGATGTGGTAAAGGCATTTTGTGTAGCTGAGTTTAAAACAGATTTGGACAAGTCCCTGGGTGGGGGGGGGGGGAGAAGAGTCAGTAAACTGTTATTAACCAATTAAACTTGGAGAAAGCCATAACTTATCCCTGGGTGTTAGCAGTATAGGATCTAGTTATTGTTTGGGATCCTGCCAGGTTCTTCTGTGACCTGGATTGGCCACTGCTGGAAGCAGGGTAGTGGGCTTGATGGACCCTCAGTCTGACCCAGTATGGCAAGTCTTACGTTCCCCTTTTCTTTGCGTCTAGAATATACAAATTTAGGTCCTTAGGCCTTACCTCGTAGGGTTTTTGATGTAGACCCTGCAGTACCCTGGAATATCTCTCTGCGCTTATCCGTATAGTGGCCTCCAGGTGAGCTCTTGCTAACCACCTGTATCGCCTCCATTTTCCTAGTGGTTCTGCCTCTCCCTTTGCACCTCAGCACGCCTCCATTTCATTTCATTTATTGAAATGCATTAATCGCCTATCACAAAGTAGGTCTAGGCGATTCACTATAAAACATGCACAAAATAATTTGGTAACATTGAATAAGGCAGACTGACATAACCATTAACATTCAAAGATAAATATCAAAAGCAAAAGACATTCACCGGAGGAAGTTCATATTAATACTTTTCACCAACAATATTTAGCCATCATCAGTTATTTGGAACACGCCATGAGCACAATGAAGGAGAAAGCTTTTTAATTGAGGCCTCCAGCCCTGGTTACCGCCTTGTTACACTGTTTCATGACCTTCGTGTAACCTGTACGCAGAGTTAAGTCAGTGACCACTTACCAGCCTCTCAGGAAACCTAACAGAGGTGTTTTAGCCAAAAATACAACTTTATTTATGTAACTTACTTTTTAAAAGATGATGGAAGGAACATTAAATCAAGTATTCATTACATTAATTCGAATGATAATTTTCTACAGTTCTCTTTCTGATTTTTGTAAACAGGAAAACCCAAAATTTCCAGTTGCCCAGTCCCATTCCTCCGGGTTCAGGCTTTTTGTTACTTGCACCTTTCTGCCCTGATAAGGGGTCCAGTTCTTCGGGAGTATTCTGGCTCCCCTGCTTTTAGGAGTCCATTTCTCCACCGGACAGGAACGGTCCCACCACTTGTGTCCTGTTACGCACTTAAGGCTTTGTCACCGGCTTCTGGCCTCCTGCTATCCCCTCGGGTAGCCCAGGCCTGTTGCCTCCTCCGGGGACCCTGCAGGACCGAGGAACATCCCCCCCACCCCCCATCCTCATGCCGACTACACGCAGCTATTCCCACTACTGAGCGTGTGCTTTGCCCTAAAGCAAGACCCACGGGAAAGCAGCTGCACCCAGCCGAGCGTGCTCCGTGCCCTTCTTCCTCAAGGATGATCAAAGAGGAATTCACTGTGAAAATACATTTACCTGTCCTCAGATATGATCATCCCGAGGTTTGTTAGCGGGTTGGTGGACATCGGTGTCTCACCGCTCCCCACCCCCGCTGGCCTTGGATTTCTGCATCCCGAATGGATGACCCTGCACTTAAGGTGCCCGACGCTCATCGCATCTCATTCTGTCTGCTCCTTCAGGAGTGTCCGCTCTGCTGCAGATTTTAACTTTGTCCACAGAAAGGCAAAGGTTCCCCCTCTAGCTCTCCTGCAGTGTTTCTGGCAAAGATATTAAAGGGCCGATCGCTGAGGCGCTCCACGAATCACCTCTCTCTCTTCAGAGTGACTTCCGTTGGCCGCTACTCCGTCATCAAACAGAGGGAAGGCGATTCTAATCAGAGGTCATGACAGGGACCTCCAGGGGGGCGGGATAGAGCCAGGGGCGAGTCTAGAAAATCTATCTTTACAGAAAGGTGGGTGGATGCCTGGAAAAGCCTCCCCAAGGGGGAGGTGGTAGAGTCGAGAACAGGAACAGAATTCAAGAAAGCTTGGCGTAGGCACAAAGGATCCTTAGTTGGTAAGAAGCGACAGAACGCCAGAAATGGACTGGGGCCTAAGGCACTGCACCAGGAATGAAGACTACCTGAGCCTCCTGGGGTTTATCTGTCGTCATGTCCCTTGTTTCTGTAGTACATAAAATCTGTAAGGCCCACCTAATTTGCTCGTGTTCCCTTCCAACATCACAAGCTCTGGCTTTACCCTAACCTCCCCCACCAGAGGGCCTGCCCCAGGCCTTCCTGAAGTCCAAAACCCATTCGTGCCCTCACCATATCCCTTGGGAGGCTCAGAAATCTGGGACATGTAACGGGTCATTGTTTCACGCACTGTTTATTTCTTAGTTTGCTTTAGTTTTTCGATGGTTCTGTGATCAGATTTGTTTGCTATTGGTTTTCTGGCAGATTTTGTGTTTCGTTCTGTAACGTGCTCAGGTCATGGTAGAAGCACCTTTAAATAAAGACTCTATTATCCCTTGTTCAGGCAAGGCAGGGGAAGAGTTAAAGAAGAGATTATGAAACGAATGGGGCGAGCCGCTCTTCTCCCTGGGGGTCCTCCCTGCCCCGGGTCCCGAGCAGCAGGAGACTAGAGCCAGGCAAAAGGCAAAGAGAAGGAGAGGAAGACTCCCCCCCCCGTGCTGAGAACGTCTCGTGCCGCGGGTGATTCCCACCCCACGCGTTTCATGGGAAACGTGGTGGGTGTAGCTGTCACCCCCAGCCCAGTGGCCTCTTGTTTTGGAACCTGGTGAACTTCCCCATTTTCTGGATTCTTGCACAGAAATTCTCTAATTAAAGCTCAGCGAGCACAGATTTTTTTTGCAGGTGTGCACATTTTGTGCACTATTTGCATAATTAAAGTTTCCGTGGTATCTAGGGTCAGTAACTAATTCCATTTCTTTCTTTTCAAAAACTTATGTCCCACAACTATCCCCTGTTCTGAGCGGATTATGGTGACACAATCACACAGTATGCAATGTAAAAAAAATACAATAAAATAAGCAGAGAACGCCCGGTACGACATGCAGCCAGCACTTTCCAGGCGCACTCTCGCCAGTCCTGGACATCAGCAGACCGATCCAGTCCTGGTTTCACCCCCTTTCATGCTGGGATCCACCTTCCAGGGCTGCTCCTGCATGCGGGCGGGCGTCGAACCAGGGCCGGATCAGTCCGACCAGCAGAAGGAGAGTCGTGTGCCAAGCCTACCTCCATGGTAAGCGGCGGAGGGTCGTGCTCTCACGCGGTGTGGAGGTTAAGGACCTGGGAAAGGATGCGTGCGTGCGTGCGTGCGTGTGAGCGTCTGCTCCCTGCTTGCCGGGTAGGCTGAAGGCGTCGAGGCCTGCTAGGGAATGGGGCAGGGTTTTTTTCTTCTGTTTACTTACTGAAGCCTGCCACACCCAGTGCAATCCCAGATACGGAGCAGCAGGGCCCACCCTGCTTCCAGATTTCCCTGGAAGCCTGGAATTCTCTCGTTTCTTCAAGCTCCAAACTCCTATTTTGATTGATGACACTTTTTGATAAGTACTTTTGTGAAAAGTAATTTCATTTGTGCCTCTTTTCCTCAACATTGATTTATGGCTGGTTCTTTGGTTTTTGTTGTTTTTTTTTTTTCACTTGGACGTTTGTCATGTTTGGCGGCTCACGGGACGGCCCGCGAGCCCCTTCATACACCCCCAACGCGGCCGGCTCTGTCTCGCGGCCGGGACGGCGCAGACCTCTCTGGCTTCCCATAGGCGCGCGCGCAGCCGTTCCTCCTCCTTTTGAAGGGATCGGGGGCGGGAAGGCAGCTTCGATGCCCGTGGGCCTTTGATGACATTGCTGGCCTTCCCCCTTATAAGGCTCCTGTAGGGGGGGGCATCAGACGCATCATCAACGGATCTCCTTATGTGTCTCGGTGCTGGGTGGCGTAGGTTCTGGCCTCATCTGTGGTCCTGTTGACTTTGTCTTGACTCCCTTTGTCTTCCCTTGGCCTGACTTCTGACCTTTTGCTTGGTCCTTGACCATTCCTTGACTGCTGCCTGGACCTGCCCTTTTTGCCTTTGATCTGACTATGCTTTGTCTGCTGCCTGCCCCAAGCTCTGCTCTGCCTCCGGTATCTCCTGTCTGCTGCCAGCCCTCACCTGGTTGGTCTTTGCACTCTTGCCTGCCTGACTGCCCCAGGGATCCACCGAAGCCCTGCCGGCTGCCAGAATGCGAGGGCTTAACCTGCGGGGGGGAGGAGGCTGGTATGGGTGCAGCTCCTACCTGTCCTGACGCAGCTGTTGGTGTGGGCCTAGCGGATTTGCCGGATAGACTGTGCCAACTAGGCCACAGCACCGATACTGGTCCGTTACAACCTTATTCCATGCTGTTCTTTTTGGATAATTAGATTTTGCAATAACATGGAAAATAGATAGTAGGGTCAACAAGAAGAGGGTGCTAAGGCTGGTTTTCCCTTTAACTGATGACATGATGATATTTTACCTGTTTTGTGATGCATTCAATCCCCATTGTCGATTTTCTTGTACTCTCCTTTGAATGATCTTTTTGAGCTGGAAGATAAAAATGTTTTATAGACAATAAATATTAAGTTGCAGTGCTTGTTGACAGGTGGCAATCACGCTTGCAAAAGGAGTTAAGCCAGACGTTTTGACAATTGGTAAACAATGTGGGAATCTCGGTTGTCATAGGGCCGTGCCAGTGGCAGGAGACTGGCACCTTTCTTCACGCCTTTGATAATGACTGTGGGGTGCGCGTTGCCCACCTCTGCCCTGGCCTCGAAGATGAGGCCTTTGAAACAGCCACCGTAGCTGGGGGTACCCTCCCACCTGAACTACTAAATCTCACTCGTGTAGAATGCGGCAGCCCGCGTGAGCGGTCAGGAATGCTAACAGCAGGGCTCGAATAACGCCAGGCTTAAAATCCCTTCACCTGCCCTCGGCCCTCTTCCACACTAAGTTTGAAATTCTGGTCCTAACTTTATGAAACCATTAAAGGCCAGACCCTCTCATTCCCGCCCTCTCTCTCCGCTCATTAACCCAAGCACGCCTAGTGGTCCCATCCCCAGAGTCAGTCGCCCCACAGGCTCCAGAAGGAGGGCCTTCACAGGGCCCGCCACGGCTCTCTGGAATAGCCTTCTGCTGGCCATTAGGCTTGCTCCAGATGTCTTCTCCGAAGCGTTTGGCCCATACCAATAATTGCAATAACTCTCCGGTCCCTCCCCTGTAACTATGGCACATTGGCCTATCTGCAGACTCTCACCCTGAACTATCCCCTCCTTATTCTGAATCTCATTCACTGCACATTTTGAAACAGATGCCTTATTTACTCATTGTAACAGGAGTGCGTTAGATTCTTTCGTATCCTACTGCTGAACGCTGATATCTTTGTATCGCCTTGTAACACGCTTTGAACTGTCCTGTTGGAAATGTGTGCCAGAAATAAACGATGACTTGACTTGGTCCTCCGTATCGGAGTCCCATATCCTCGCAGCAGGCTCCCCAACCTCTTGGCCTTTTCCTGACGGAGACATAGGGGAATGATCCCACAATCTTCCTTTCCGTGGCAGATCCGCTGGGACTTGGCCAGCAGAGAATCTGCAGCTTTCCATTTTGGGCCCCTCTTGTGGAATTTAAGTACTGCAGTGCGTCGGGATACGACGATGGCCTCTCTCTCTCTCTGGAAGAAGACCTCCGTACACTGGTACTGTGCAGCGCTGTTGCTCCATCTGAAATCGTGGTGCCCAGCCTGGGCACGGTTGGGTTGATCATGGCGCACTGCAGTGCTTGGGATGATGCTGAACAACGGCACTCAGTCCTGTGTCTTTCGGGTGTCAGCGTGCAGCACGGAGCTTTTTTTTTTCCCCAAGAGAGATTGTTTTAACAATCGTTAAAAGTAACACTGCCAAAATGCACTTCGAGTCAAAGGCCTGGTTGGGGAAGGCAGTCTCTTTTTTTCTAAAAGCAGCCCTCTGCAACGGAAAAATGAGGGCTTCTCAGCCAGGCCCCTGCCATTTTGCGGCTTGTCGGAGTTGGGGGTGCTGCCGGGGTAGCGCGTGGTCCATTCCTGCTCTTGCAAGTGACTGTGTGGCGGTCCTGGTGGTCGAAAAGCACGGGCCAGAGAACCGCAGCCAGAAGAGATGTCTGAGGTGTTGCACTGTGGGCGGAGTGAGTGGTAATAAATTGGAGCCTGCAGATAACGCCTTGGAGACGGCCAAAGGGAAGCCATAAACAGAGAGAGGAAGTGCAGGAGAGAAGGGTAGGTTGGACGGACGGACATTGGCTGCTGGCTTTAATGCGCTCGCTGAGATATACTTTCTCCGATTAATGGCCTGGATTTCACCTGCCAATCAGGCCCTGCGTGCCGGGAGAAGGGCACAAAGGACTTCTGTTATGACCTTGTTGTTTATTCCACAATGGGGAGAGGAACCTGTTTATAAGAAGTCTATTATTAAAAGCAACCGACAGAACAGAAACCCAATCCACCCCATCTGATCCCTGCTTTGAGCGTCTTTCTACTCCACTGTCCTCTGTCTGCTAATGCTCACCCCTCGCCGCGCTCAGCAGTCTCTCTCACCCTAGACGCCGCCAGGCCCTCCGTCACACGCCTTCCCCAAGCCTCCAATCACGGCCCAGCTTAGGAGTGTTCGCTGCTACTTAAAGGGCCCCGCGGCGGGGAATGCGAAGCGACGCCGGGTGATGACATCAGCGCCGGCCGGGGATATAGGGTCAGTGCGTGCTCCCGGCCAGCGCCTCAGCGCCAGGTCCTCCTGCTCTGCAGTGGCTGTTCCTGCGGTCCCACCTTCTTAGCCTCTCCAGTCCTTCATCCAGCCTGCCCTGTCCCTCCCATGCCTTGTTCCAGCCACCTTTGCTTTGTCACCTTGGACTGACCTCTTGAGCTCTAACCTCCACCTGGACCTTGACCTTGCCCCATCTGATGCCTGCCCTGACCACTGCCTGGACCTTGACCCTGCCCGCCCTGATTACTGCCTGACCATTTGCTTTGAGGTTTCCTTATGGTGCTCTCGCCTAACTCCCGCTGGCCTCTCAATCCAAGGGCTCAGTGGAGGAGGCTGGTATAGGTAAACCTCTGATCTGGTACCAGTTCCTGTGACACCGCCTGCTGTCAGTGGGGACCCTGCTGAGTCACCAATTTGGGCTGTGCCAACCTCACCACAGTACAATGGCTCACAGTCCATGACACATTAAGGGGACTGGAGGGATCAGGGGATGGGTGCAGGGATACAGAGCCTGTCACCTCTAGGACTGGAGGGATCAGGGGATGGGCGCAGGGATACAGAGCCTGTCACCTCTAGGACTGGAGGGATCAGGGGATGGGAGCAGGGATACAGAGCCTGTCACCTCTAGGACTGGAGGGATCAGGGGATGGGAGCAGGGATACAGAGCCTGTCACCTCTAGGACTGGAGGGATCAGGGGATGGGCGCAGGGATACAGAGCCTGTCACCTCTAGGACTGGAGGGATATGGGGATGGGAGCAGGGATATAGAGCCTGTCACCTCTAGGACTGGAGGCATCAGGGGATGGGAGCAGGGATACAGAGCCTGTCACCTCTAGGACTGGAGGGATCAGGGGATGGGAGCAGGGATACAGAGCCTGTCACCTCTAGGACTGGAGGGATCAGGGGATGGGCGCAGGGATACAGAGCCTGTCACCTCTAGGACTGGAGGGATCATGGGGATGGGAGCAGGGATATAGAGCCTGTCACCTCTAGGACTGGAGGGCATCAGGGGATGGGAGCAGGGATACAGAGTCTGTCACCTCTAGGACTGGAAGGGATCAGGGATGGGCTGCAGGGATACAGAGCCTGTCACCTCTAGGACTGGAGGGATCAGGGGATGGGAGCAGGGATACAGAGCCTGTCACCTCTAGGACTGGAGGGATCAGGGGATAGGGCGCAGGGATACAGAGCCTGTCACCTCTAGGACTGGAGGGCTCAGGGGATGGGCGCAGGGATACAGAGCTTGTCACCTCTAGGACCTGGAGGGATCAGGGGATGGGAGCAGGGATACAGAGCCTGTCACCTCTAGGACTTGGAGGGATCAGGGGATGGGAGCAGGGATACAGAGCCTGTCACCTCTAGGACTGGAGGGATCAGGGGATGGGCGCAGGGATACAGAGCCTGTCACCTCTAGGACTGGAGGGCTCAGGGGATGGGAGCAGGGATACAGAGCCTGTCACCTCTAGGACTGGAGGGATCAGGGGATGGGAGCAGGGATACAGAGCCTGTCACCTCTAGGACTGGAGGGATCAGGGGATGGGAGCAGGGATACAGAGCCTGTCACCTCTAGGACTGGAGGGATCAGGGGATGGGCGCAGGGATACAGAGCCTGTCACCTCTAGGACTGGAGGGATCAGGGGATGGGCGCAGGGATACAGAGCCTGTCACCTCTAGGACTGGAGGGATCAGGGGATGGGCGCAGGGATACAGAGCCTGTCACCTCTAGGACTGATCAGGGGGTGGGCACAGGGATACAGAGCCTGTCACCTCTAGGACTGGAGGGATCAGGGGATGGGTGCAGGGATACAGAGCCTGTCACCTCTAGGACTGGAGGGCTCAGGGGATGGGAGCAGGGATACAGAGCCTGTCACCTCTAGGACTGGAGGGATCAGGGGATGGGAGCAGGGATACAGAGCCTGTCACCTCTAGGACTGGAGGGCTCAGGGGATGGGAGCAGGGATACAGAGCCTGTCACCTCTAGGACTGGAGGGATCAGGGGATGGGCGCAGGGATACAGAGCCTGTCACCTCTAGGACTGGAGGGATCAGGGGGATGGGCACAGGGATACAGAGCCTGTCACCTCTAGGACTGGAGGGATCAGGGGATGGGCAGCAGGGATACAGAGCCTGTCACCTCTAGGACTGGAGGGATCAGGGGATGGGCGCAGGGATACAGAGCCTGTCACCTCTAGGACTGGAGGGATCAGGGGATGGGAGCAGGGATACAGAGCCTGTCACCTCTAGGACTGGAGGGATCAGGGGATGGGAGCAGGGATACAGAGCCTGTCACCTCTAGGACTGGAGGGATCAGGGGATGGGTGCAGGGATACAGAGCCTGTCACCTCTAGGACTGGAGGGCTCAGGGGATGGGAGCAGGGATACAGAGCCTGTCACCTCTAGGACTGGAGGGATCAGGGGATGGGAGCAGGGATACAGAGCCTGTCACCTCTAGGACCGGAGGGATCAGGGGATGGGCGCAGGGATACAGAGCCTGTCACCTCTAGGACCGGAGGGATCAGGGGATGGGCGCAGGGATACAGAGCCTGTCACCTCTAGGACCGGAGGGATCAGGGGATGGGAGCAGGGATACAGAGCCTGTCACCTCTAGGACCGGAGGGATCAGGGGATGGGAGCAGGGATACAGAGCCTGTCACCTCTAGGACCGGAGGGATCAGGGGATGGGAGCAGGGATACAGAGCCTGTCACCTCTAGGACTGGAGGGATCAGGGGATGGGAGCAGGGATACAGAGCCTGTCACCTCTAGGACTGGAGGGATCAGGGGATGGGAGCAGGGATACAGAGCCTGTCACCTCTAGGACTGGAGGGATCAGGGGATGGGAGCAGGGATACAGAGCCTGTCACCTCTAGGACTGGAGGGATCAGGGGATGGGTAGCAGGGATACAGAGCCTGTCACCTCTAGGACTGGAGGGATCAGGGGATGGGAGTAGGGATACAGAGCCTGTCACCTCTAGGACTGGAGGGATCAGGGGATGGGTGCAAGGATACAGAGCCTGTCACCTCTAGGACTGGAGGGATCAGGGGATGGGAGTAGGGATACTGAGCCTGTCACCTCTAGGACTGGAGGGATCAGGGGATGGGTGCAAGGATACAGAGCCTGTCACCTCTAGGACTGGAGGGATCAGGGGATGGGAACAGGGATACAGAGTCTAAGAAAGTTTCAGTCTGGGCAATTGCCAGGTTCTTGTGGCCTGGTTTTGGCCTCTGTTGGAAACAGGATGCTGGGCTTGATGGACCCTTGGTCTGACCCAGTATGGCAATTTCTTATGTTCTTATGCCAGAATTGGAACCGGAGTCGACACAGCAATCTTCTGCAGGAGAAAGGGGTTTTATGCTGATTTACCCAGTTAGTATAATTTGGTTCCCGAATGGGAGTTTACAGTTGAAGAGGAGTCAGCATCAAGCAAGAGTGGGGACTGCGAAGGCAGCCATGCGCCTTTATCTGCTGAGGAGGAAAGCCGAGCCATTGGCCGTCAGGTAGTCTGAGCAGTGGAGTGGGGCTTGTAATTGTGTTAAATGGTTCACAGGAATTCCTGTCTATCTGATTGTCGGGATTGGTAAAGTTGTGTTACAGTTGGAAGAGCAGTGCTGTGTGGAGAACTGTTTGATTAAGTCCAACAGTGCAATCTCCGCCTGAGCCCCTTCCACGGTGAATATACACGGGGGGGGCTGATAACACACGTGACTGTGTATATGGTGTATGCCTTTGTCTGGGGGTGTGTGGCGTGTGACTCTGTATTTAGGGGTAGATTCTGAAAGGTGCGCGCCGGGTTTTATAACCCGCGCACGCGGGGGCCCAGTTTTGTAAGATTATGTGCAGCGATGCAATCAGACCTTCCCTAAGTACCCTCACTCCCTCCCCATACTCCCTCCCTCTTCCCCTCTCCTCCTTTGTTACTGCTCCCTTGCAGCAGAGGCAACTTGTACCGGCCGCCTCCCTACCGCTTTCTCTGGGCCCGGTGCTACTGCACATAACGGGGGTTACGCGCTTCCCCAGCCACGCACATAACCCCCATTTTTTAATGTGTGCGGCTGATTTAAAATTCGGCCAAAAGTGTGTGTCAATGTGTATGTGTGTATGATATGTATAGTGTGTATGTGTGTGTGTGTTGGGTGTGGTGTGACTTTGCACTGTGCATGTGACTGTGTATGTTTTGTATAGTGTGTGTGTATGTTGGGTGTGGTGTGTGACTATAGTGTGTGCATGTGACTATGTGTATGTTATATACAGTGTGTATATGTTGGGTGTGGTGTGGCTGCAGTGTGTGCATGTGACTGTGTATGGTTTGTATAGTGTGTGTGTATGTTGGGTGTGGTGTGACTGCAGTGTGTGCATGTGACTGTGTATGGTTTGTGTAGTGTGTGTGTTGGGTGTGGTGTGACTGCAGTGTGTGCATGTGACTGTGTATGGTTTGTATAGTGTGTGTGTTGGGTGTGGTGTGTGACTATAGTGTGTGCATGTGACTGTGTGTATGTTATATACAGTGTGTGTGTGTGTGTTGTGTATGGTATGTATACACATATTTATTTAAATATTTTAATATTAACCACCTACGTAAAGATTCTGAATACATTATTTAAATACATTTGTGTACATAATATGACTGTGACATGGGATAGATGAGTGTTCCATCTTTCTTTGGTGGATACTATATGGATGGATGGATAGATGGATGGATAGATGGATAGATGGATGGATGGATGGATAGATGGATGGATAGATGGATGGATGGATGGATAGATAGATGGATAATTTGCAGAGGCACTTGCAGCTGGAGTTATATAGTTATATATTTATTTATTTATTATTTATTTAAATTTCTTATATACCGGCATTCGCGATGGGAGTCGCATCATGCCGGTTTACAAATAACAAGGTGTGACAACAGAATAAATACTTAATAACTTAAAAACATTAACATGTGATAGAAGAATAAGGTAGCAGTTACAATAAAACAGGGATAAAATGCAACTTGGAATGAAGAGAAGGCAAAAGAGAGATTAACACTGAGATAACAAAAGAATGACCAAGGTAAATAAAACCAAGGTAAATAAAACCTGCCTCATTAAAAAAACATTATTGAGTTGTCAAAGGTTGTTGATTACTCTGATGGGAGTTCTTAGTTGCTTGAGTTGAGAGTGGGTTCAGTTGGTGTCTGGAAAGGCTTTCAAGAATAGCCAGGTTTTAAGTCTTTTTCTGAAAGTGGGGAGGCAAGGTTCCTGTCTCAGTTATATAGTTATATAGTTATATAGTTATATAGTTATATAGTGCAGGCAGTGGGTACAAATTGGCTGCAGTTTTATTGAATAAAGACATCACTGAATCACCCAGCACAAGATGCAGATTTTAAGGATGACCGTGCCCTCTCCCTTCCTCACTGTACCTCCCTGCTCTGCCCCCCACCCCTGCCGACTTGCAAGTCCGGTCCATGATGTCCCTTGACTGGGCTGCCAGTCATAGTCACTTTATACAATTTTACGTTGGGGCTACTAGCCTGCCTCTGTGGCTTCTGAGCAAACTGGGCTACCCCAAAACATTTGGCAACGATCCATCCAGGGAGAGGCGCTATAGCCCCAGGTCCCCAGCCAGGAAGCCCCGGCTCAGGCTAATGCAAAACAGTTTCCAGCCCGGCTGGCACTTCCTAATTTGTGGCAAAGCCCCTGCTAATTCAGTCCATCTGGGTGTAAGGCAGAGGTTGGAGCAGGAAACAGAGACGCCCCCCTCCCATTCTCTAGAGACCGCCCTCTGCAGTTTAAAAACTTATTATTACCCCAAAGACTCTCAGGCTTCACGAAACCTCCTCTTCAGCTTTTACCGCTTTCCACCCTGCAGAATTCGTGACTGGCCCAGGCTCTCTGCCCTCCTCCCCTAGGACCCCAGACCTTGCGTCCTGCTCTCCCTCCTCTCGCTGAAGCTGGAGAAGGCTGCGCGGAACCTCGGGCTTCCGGCCACCAAAACGAGCTCGGATATTTGCCCAGAAATTGTGCCTCGGGGTTTAGAAGAGATGGATTTTTCTCCCGTTTCTGACGCTGTGTTGGAAAGGAAAAAACCGAGGAATTCCTGGGAAAGCTGAAATGAATTTGAAGGGAAGGGCTGCGCCCGTCCGGGGGCGAGTGGCGGTGGATCTGACACCACTTCTTCCTGTCGACAGGAAAGATCTGACCTAATCCCGTTGCGTGGGTTATTGAGAAGCTTGGGCCCCTGGGAAATTGATTTGGTCTTCAGTGAAAGAAAGCGGCGGCCCCTGTGGGCTGTGGAGCTTGTCAGAAGTGCACCGAGCAGGCCTGCAGCGCCTATCCTGGGCTGTTAAATCGGCGTCTTTACAATTCCTGTAATCCCA
This sequence comes from Rhinatrema bivittatum, assembly GCF_901001135.1. NCBI lineage: Eukaryota > Metazoa > Chordata > Amphibia > Gymnophiona > Rhinatrematidae > Rhinatrema > Rhinatrema bivittatum. The sequence continues at coordinate 297,130,321 of NC_042621.1, read as the reverse complement.
CGCGCTCCCCGAGGGCAACCAGTTCAGCCAGGGAGGCAGACCTCGCACTCGCTGGATCCGATTGGCCCAAATCTGGCTCTGGCGTTACAAATGACATCACAGCCACTTGCATCCCATTCTGTCATGTTTTTTCCAAGCAAGGCTCCAGCCAGGGGCTTAGGGGACTCTCGGGGGTGAAGTTTGAAGCAGAGGGCGGGTGGCAGTGCTTGCCGTGTGCAATTTTGCAACATTGCGCAGGGCGTGTATACCCTGGCTTTACAGACACGGCGACTCAGACTCACCCCCCGAAACCCTCCATCATCCTCGGGACATGGACCGCATTTGTTCACCTTTCCGAAATCAGAGAAGTTCACCCTCTGCTTGTGACATCAACAGTAACTCATTCCAAGATTTTGGCGTGATTGCAGGGAAGGCCCAATTCTGCGACCGCACATCCCTAAATGCTCTTACAGCTGAGAGCTAGCGCACATATCTACGATTTACCCGCGAGTTACCCATTCCAACCGATTACTCAGCTGGGGAGGGGCATAACCCCTTCGTTTCTGTAAAGAGTGGCGTGAAAGTGAGCCCTTTGTGCTGCGGCGTAGTTGACGCAGCCTTGTAGGCAAACCTACGAGGCCTACGCCCACAGCTGCCGAACGCACCCTGTGGTGGGACAGTCTGGAGCTTCACCTTTACCGGCTGCCTCCCCCGCAGGTTGAGCTCTTGGGTTCTGGTGGCCGGTAGGACCTAGGCGGGTCCCTGGGGCGGTAAAGAGAGCAAGAGTGGGCAGCTCCGGTCCTTCGAGGGCCACAAACCAGTCTGGTTTTCAGGATCTCCCTAATGAATATGCATGAGAGAGATTTGCATGCACTCTGCCTCAGTTGTATGCAAATCTATGTCGTGCATAATCATTAGGGATATTCCTGAAACCTCGACAGGTTTGTGGCCCTCGAGGACTGGAATTGCCCACCCCTGGTCCAGGGGCACGCTGGGGGCCAGGACAGGCAGCAAGCTGGAGATGCCAGAGACAGGCCAAAGATCGGGCAGGCAGCGGGCAAACGGGGTCAGGTCCAGGCAAGAGGTCAGAATCCAGAAGGCAGGCCAAGGGTGACGAAGATGGACAGGACAAGGCAAGGCTGAGACAAGGGAGGCAGGACGAGTCAAGGCACAGGAGCGCAGGACAGTTGGGAACGCAGGAGCAACATGCACTAACAAGACAGGAGACCTGTTGCTGAGGCATGTGTGGGGCGTCTGAAGTGGCCTTAAATACCGGCGATGACTGATGTCATCACGGGGTATGCGCCTACAGCAGTGATGGCGAACTCTAGTCCTCGAGTGCCACAAACAGGCCAGGTTTTCGGGCTTTCCACAATGAATATGCATGAGAGAGATTTGCCTGCACTGCCTCCGTTTTATGCAAATCTATCTCATGCATATTCATTGTGGATAGCCTGAAAACCTGGCCTGTTTGTGGCACTCGAGGACTGGAGTTTGCCATCACTGGCCTAGTGGGAGCTGGAAGGAGCAGGATGATGGCGGGGCCTGGTCGCCGCATGGGCGTGCGAGCTGCCTGGCCACGGCGAGCGGCGTTCCTGCCACATGCACGGCCCGTTAGCCGTGGGGGTAAGCGAAGTGGCTCACAAGAGGTCCCTGCGAGCTGCGCATCGTAAGAGTTACTTAAAAGCCAACACCAAAGCTTTAAACGTAGAACGCTGCCCAATAGGTAACCAATGTGAGTGCCTAAGTGGAGGACCTGCTGGCACCTGCCGAGAACTACCTGTGATAAGGCTGGCTGCTGTATGCTCTATTTACTGTCATTTTCTCATCACCCTACCTGGCAGACCCACATATAAACTAGGGAAGAGAAAAACTTCTTTAATGCACTGGAATCTAAAAAGCATTTCAGTTGTCTAACTAACTTCAACCTACAGTAAGCTATCTTAGCCACCTGCGAGCCTTGTTTCTCAAGAGATAGAAGGAGCTCTGACCTTATCCCAAATGATATAACCTTTTCTCTTGATGTCAGTTGTACATCCCCCTAGATCCAGGCCTGTTTGCAGCCACTCTGTTTTGCTAGAATTTAACACTTTTCCTCAACCACTCATTCACTGTATCCCAACAAGCATTAGCTCTATGAATAGCATCTAATCCACTCTTACCCAATGGTACTAAGAGTTGTCTGTCCCCTGTGTAAATTAACAAATTAAGACAAAAAAATCAAATAACAGGGCCCAAACGGAGCTAAAAAAAAAAAAATATTAAAAAGCAAAGGGGAGAAAAAAAGAACCTGGGCCAGTTCTTTAAAAGAGGATCTCCTACCTTGAAAATAAACAGCTTGCAGTCTTCCACGAAAAAGAGAAGAGATCCAGTCCATATTCCAAGCAACGAGCAAGTAAAATGGACCAAGCCGAAGGCACTGGAAGGGTTCAGCATCACTAGAAGCCCTGGCTCTTGCACATCTAAGCAGGGAAACGCCTCATGAAATAGAGCAACCATAGCTGCCTCTGTACCTCAGCCCTGACGCAAAACTAGCTGAACTGTATCCAATTTCCCACGCTCAGGAGGAAAGCGAGACACTTGCTTGGTAACTACCTTTTCAAGCACCTCAGCTACATAAGGTAAATTCAATACCGGTCTATAATTACAGCACTTTGTGGGATCCAGTTCAGTACCTTTCAAAGTGGGCAAAACAATTGCTCTTTTCACGACCCCCCCGGAACCTTTCCCTCAACCAATGATGCAGTCTCCAATCTTAACAAAAAACTAAAACGTCATTTGGCAACCTCCTTATTAAAAACGAAGGGCAAGGATCCAATAAAAAGTTACATGCTTTTACCTGACGTAGCAGCACTTTAAATTCTTTCAAGGATAAGGTGTCAAACATTCCAACCATCAACGTCTAAATTTCCAACTGAACACCTATATCTGAACAGGGAACACCAACCCAGTTCCACCATCAGAGACTCTTTTGGCTTCCTCTCTTTACAAAGAAAGTCACCAAACATCTCACCATCAGGAACCAGACTTCACAGCCTCCCAATATGGACCTTAAGCACCTCTGGAAACATAATAAGTGCTATGCTGGGTCAGACCAAAGGTCTATCGGGCCCAGCATCCTGTCTCTGACCATGGCCAATCCATAAAAGTAGATCCAGTTTCTTGCTGTTCACACTCTGTAAGAGTAGTGGGTCTCCCTTATTTATGGACTTTTCTTCCAGGAACTTGTCTAAACCCATTTTAAACCAGGCTTTGTTAGTTGCCTTGACCACATCCGCCGGCAACAAATTCCACAGCGTTGAGTGAAAACCCGTTTTATCCAATTTGTTTTAATTCTTCGACCTGGTAGCTCGAAGGAGAGGCCTCTAGTCCTAATGTTATTTGAAAGGGTAAATATCCATTCCCTATTTATCTGTTCCATCCCTCTCATGATTTTGTAGACCTCTAGCATATCCCCTCTCAATGGTCTCGTCTTCGAGCTGAAGAGTCCTCCTGCGTAGCCTTTCTTCATAAGGGAGTCGTTCCAAACCCGTTACCATTTTTGTGGCCCTTCTCTAAGAGCACCATGTCCCTTTTGAGATGGGGGTGACCAGAATTGCACACAGTTCTCAAGGTAAAGCCATACCATGGGTTGATGCAGAGGCAATATCATACTTTACGTTTTATTCTCCATTCCTTTGCGAATAATCCCTAGCATTCTGTTTGCTTTTCAGTCGCTGCTGCACACTGAGCTGAGGATTTCAACGTACTGTTCACAACGACACCCAGATCCTTTTCCTGAGTGGTTACTCCTATGAGGAACCCATCACTGTGTATCTAAAATTAGGCTCATTTTTCCTTATGTGCATAACTTTGCACTTGCCGCGTTTAAATTTCATCTGCCAGTTAGAAGCCCAGTTCTCCAGTCTTGCAAGGTCCTTCTGTAGTTCCTCACAATCTGCCTGTGTTTTAACTGCCCTGGGTCATCTGCAAATTTGATCGCTTCACTCATTACTCCCCTTTCTAGATCATTAATGAACAAGTTGAACAGCACTGGTCCCAGGACAGATCCTCCCGGCAATCTATTATTCACCTTTCTCCACTGGAAAAACTGACCATTAAGCCCAGTCTAACCAGTTACCGATCCATATTGAGACATCTCCATGCTTGTCATATCCCATGGTGGAGAACATACACAGAAGCCCAAATTTGGGATCAGAGGTGGAGAGCAGATTGAGAACAGGGTAAAGAGCCGTCTCCTGTATCACTGTACCAACCAAATGTAATATTGAGTGGTCATGCCCAAGTAAATGACCCTACCACATCATGATGGTCGTCGCACCATTTAGGCTTTGACGTAAAACATTATTAGGCAAGCTCTCATCTGTGGAAACATCGTGTAATGCCATTTTAAGCCCCTTAACCAGCGAATTTCTCTTGGGTTGGTGCCAACCTCAGGAGACTTTCTGGGGAAACTGCAACAGCCCAGGTGAGTCGATGCTGCCAACTCCAGCGCCACCCTCTGGTCACAACAGAAAATGCAAGCAAGTGTCACTAAAGAGACCCGCACCATTGTTCTCCTGCCCCAGACCTTCACGCGGGGGGCGGCAGGGGTTTGTACAATGGAAAAATAATCTTAAAATAGAGGAGAAATAAAAATAGCCATCGCTGTTCTCCTTCCCCAACAAAAGGACAAGAAGAATTCAGTAAGATACGAGTTGGGGGATCCATTCAGGCAGTAGATGTACATTGCACGTGTTACTCGGTTTTCGGTTCTCCTCTGTTCACTCATCTTTCTTTTGCACAGCACTGAAGTAAACAAAATTTGCAGCCTTGGTAACAGTGACTCAGTGGGGCTGACTCTTGTGCTTGGAGCGTCTCCAGCAATAATTATTTCTAATGACATGGGTGCAGCCCTGGAAGCTTCCAGAGGGGTTTGCACCGGGATTGGAAGCCCGCGTTTGCATTTGGCCCTGGGGGCATTGGGGGGGGGGGGGGGTGGTGGCTGACAGATCCACTTCAAGGTCCCCGAAGATGTCGCCTCACAGCCTCGCTGTCACTGAACTGAGAAAGCAGCTTTCAGCCAGTGCAGGTTGCCCGACCGGTTGAGCCGTCCTCTACCCCTGCCACCTGTATTTCTGGTCCAGTGGCAGCCTGCACTGGAATGGCAACCGGAACATTCCATTACAGGGCACGGGGGAGCATCGCCCCATGGCACCTTCTTTTTTTTTTTTTTTAATTATTAAAAAAAATGTAATTCATTTTAAAGCACTTAGAAATCTTAATAAAATGCACACTCGTTGATGAATCACTGTACCACATCAGAGAGAGAGAGAGCGCGCGAGTTGTGTTAAGAGACACAGAGGACTGCAGGAGTGATGCTATAGTGGAGGGAAGCCAGGGTTTGGGAGTGAGCTGAGAATGGGAGGTGGGCCTGCCGAGCACACTGCAGGAGTGTACAGAGGGCAGGGCTGACGCGGGGCGGCTGGTAGCCCCACTGTAAACACGTGCTTGAGGCTCGAAGCTGCAGGCCGCTCACCGCTCCTCAGCTGCAGACTCACTGATGTCTGAGCACAGATAAACCGAGGTGACATGCTAAGCACGTTCCTATAAGAGGGTGCTGTGTGCATGATGTAGACAGGCACACGTACACACACATGGACATGTGTGCAAACATACATATGCAAATGTATTTATCAAACTTATAATCCGCAGCAGCCAACTATACTCACGCACAGACACCTGTCACACATAGAAACATAAGCACTGATGTGCACCATATGCTCATACGGAGACGCCTGCTAAACATATGCACACACGCAGATGTGTGCCCACGCAGAAACATTCGCACAGAAGTATACACACACACACACACACACACACACACACACAAATGCACAACATAAATACACAGACCCACACATCTGGATGTCTGCTGCCTGTGTTGTCTCTCTTCTGTATAGGGGGCTGGAAAAGGATACATGCTTTATACAAAATAAACAAGATGCAGCAAAATGCAGGATGATGGGGATCGGCCGGTACCCCTGTACTGAAAACAGCTCACAGACGTGTTCATGTTAAGGGTCATGGAACCTGGCAGCTGGACAAGCCCCAGGGTGTGGATTTCCAGGCACCAGAGATGTTATCGCGCCGGCTTCACTCGCAGCGAGGGGGTGGGGGTGGGTGTGTGCCGGAGGCCAAGGGCGGAGCGGTCACTAGGGACCCGGGGTCACCATGGAATGCAGCAGCCAGGAAGGCACAAGCAGAGTTTGATTATGGGATGCAAACGCCTCCAGTCAGGAGCTGAGCACCGGGGAGGCTGCACCAGCCGTTTATAACCCTTTTCATGGGGATCCAGGGTATACCAAGCGCCCATAAAAGAGAAACGGGGCTAGGTTCTCTGCCTTTTCCCCAAATCTTCTGTCTTCAAGGGGTGGGTTATTTTCTGTGGGAGGAAGGCTACGTTTCTGGGCCCAAGCATTGGAAACTTCCTGTGTGTGTGTGTGTGTGTGTGTGAGTGTTACCATAGCTCTTTGGGACAGGTACCTCGATACAACAGGCTGAACTTGCTGGGTGGGTGTTCAAAATAAATTTTACTATGATTGATTGTAGAATAATCAATAGGAGCAAATTATAAAGTGTCCAGTTACATCAGATCCTCTATCCACATGGGAGTACAGGTTTAATGGGTACCTTCCTCTGGGGAGGTGTCCCTTGGTACTGGAGCTTGAGGCTTGTGTATCCTCCATGGGGTGGAGTGAGTGTAGCTCTCAAGGTGGCTGGGGTGTCCTAACCAGGGCAGGTGCCCCCTGATGTCCAGAGGGCACTCCCAGATTCCAGCCTGCCCGTGTCCCGTGTCCCAGGGGTGCAGGCTCCGGCTGGGGTCTCCCGTTGTCCGTCAGTATCCTCTTCACAACTCAGACTGCTGACCTTTCTCAGGGAAAAAGGCCTCTACTGGAGCAGTTCTTACAGTCCAGCTGCGGCTAAGGAAGGGGCAGGCCTGGGAATAGTTGAGTTGTGGTCCTGAGATTGCGGTTGATTAGCAGAGGGTGGAGGGAGGGGGAAGGAATCAGCTCTCTCTCTTCCACCGCCTCCCCACCCAACTAATCCAGACTTTCTTTTACTCCCACTCATCACCTGTCCCCCTCCGTCTCTCCCTGACCCCAGCACTCTCTTCGCTCCCTCCCCCTATAAGCCTCAGCGCCATGACTTCTGCCGCCTCACTCTGCCCTTAGCTGAGTGAGTCCCAAACCCTGGAATCACAGCTGCAGACTGAGCTGTGTGTGTGCTGCAGCCTCTCTCCACTTTCTCCCCACTTGCTGCTTGCAGCCTGTGCTCCAGACTCGCCCCCACTTCTCCTGTTCTCTGCAGGCTTACTGAGGAAGGGGGAGTGGCTGAGCTGCATACAGAGGTGCCCGGAGATCTCTAGTGTTTCCCCCGAGACTCTGCAATCCGTGCAAATTCCCCGAGTCTCAGGGTGAAATCCGGAGAGTTCCCAGGTATGGGAAGGGGAGGGGTTAGAAAAAAAAAATACTTCCTTCCCAATCAGATGGAAAAAAACAAACTAAATCTTCACCGGCTGGTCCCGCAACCTCCTCTCGACGAAGCGAAGGGGTGTACAGAGCCCTCCTGCACTTCTGGAAGGGGGATTGCTGCCTCCCAGGAAAAAAACAAAACCAGGTCCCCAGACACAAAAATCTCACAGTTAGCAAGAAAAAATCCCACTCTCTAATCCTCTCTTCCCTCCAGTCTCTCTCTCCTTTCCTTAGGCGGGGAGGCCTAAATCTGGAGAGCACACTGAACACGCACCCTTCTCTCTCAGAAGAAACTCTACCCTGCCTGACATGGACTAAGGGCGATCCATTGTAGGAAGACCCCGGGGGAGAAGTCCCTCTAGATGACTAACCATGGGCTGGGAGCTAGGGCCATCTAGTGGAGACCCCAAGGGAGCTCCACACCTTTATCACTCATCCCCTGGTTTTATCCTAATCAAAGAGTTGGACTCTACTCCTGAGCCGTGTGTAGGGTGGATGAGCAAGTGAGGCAGTCCTGGTTTCACCAATCCTCTTTCAAAACATTCTGGAAGCTTCTTTGAAAAGCTTAAAAGCAGGAGCTGAAAAGTCAAAATCCCAGGTGATTAATTGCATCGACCCCTTTCAGAGTATTCGAACGGTCTGTGATGTTTACGGTTTATTAAAAAATTCTCAATCGCCAAATGTGCAAGACTCTAGGCGATTTACAGTAACCAAACGGAGACCTGCCGGTAGATGAGAAAGAGACTAGGCTTAGCAGCGGCAGAAGAAAATATGAGGCTTCAGCTGGCTGCTGGGCGCATCTGCCGACAGCGTACGAGTGAGGGAGGAGTGGGCCTGCGTCTGAAGCGCATGCGAGTACATGAATGTGCGTGAAAAAGCAAAAGTGTGCATGAGTGCATGAGCAAGCAAGAACATTTGTGTGTGAGAGCCCGTGTTTGTGAGAGAGCATCTGTGTGCCTGAGTGCTGTACGGGAAAAGAAAGCTTCCCCCTTCCTGCCGCCACATCCCCCTCTCCCCCTAATCCACGGAAATCCCAGAAATCAGAAGTTACGGGTTTGTTTTATTCTTACTAGGTTTAATTATTGGGTACTATTTCATGGGTCTGCTATTTGGAAATATTTTATTAATGTTTGGAAGAAGTTTTATAATTTTTATATGAGATTTTAATTATTGGTTGTTACGCTATTCATCAGCTGTTTTGAAATAGTTTTCCTTTTATTAGTCTGGTTTTACTGTTATGACTGTTTCCTATTTCCTGATTTTATTGTTTCGAGGAATGGCATTTCTGTTTTTCCATTGTTGCGGTTTTTAGTTCACTTTTTGTCTGCATGTTTCTGTTTACACTTTATGGTCTCTTTATTCTGTATTGGGTGAGGGTCTGTCTGTGCCCTGCATGTGAAGTTTCTATTTTAGGATCTGTAGCAGGCTGGCTTTTTCCGTTTTCCTAATAGGAGGTGTATTGGTTTTTAGGACCTGGTGCAATATCTGCCTTTTCATAGTTCAGGTTTTTACGGTTTCAGTGCTGGCAGCCAGTGTTCTCTCTTAGCATGGGAGGTTTACTACTGTAATTATAATTCAGTTTACTTATGGCTTTCTGCAGGCAAAGCCCACTCCCAACATGCATTATTACCATAGGCCTAACACCACACGCATGACAAGTGTTCAGTTTGCTTTTTTGTAGAGCTTTCTGGATGGCACCACAATAGTGCATGTAAAAATAATATCCATGTTGTTATGATATTTTTATCTCAGAAAACTATACTTTGAATGTCTTTTCATGTAAAATTGGTTATTATAAATGCAAACCTTTTTATTGTGTGTGGTGAGGGCTGGGAAGGAGAGGGGCGCAAGGCTCTAAGCTTCACCTGGAGCACCCGATACCCTTGCACCAGGCCGGCAGAGAATTTGCCACACGCACACCCCCCCCTCCCCTATCATTCACCCATCCCCCACTTCTCCAGGGGCAAATGCTGGGGGAAACATGGGAGACAGGTGATAGGGGGTTCCTCCTTCCGCAGGATTTCACATCACCGAAAGGACCAGACTCTAAATTTAGAGACCCTGCCCCCCTCACCCCTCTGTATGATTAGACCTGTACCGTGCCTTGGGGGGGGCGCCAGCTCGTCCTGCACCTCAGGCAGCAGATTCCCTTCCGCCGCCCCTGTCGGGTCCTCCCGTCAGGCCCCCTGCTGTGTCACGGCACCTCAGCATAGCACTGACCAAGCTGAGGAAAGCTTCCTTTCAGCCATTAGGGCTTCTGTGAGCTGAGGTATCTGACCTGGAAGGTCACATTTTATTGGCGGTGGTCATTTCAGCCTGCCGAGTTACAGGCTGATACAGTACAGTGCGCTCCGACGGAGCGCACTGTTAACCTGTCATTGGACGTGCATGGGGGTGGGGAGAAGCTATTTTAGACCTAATCTTTGTAACACAGGATTTGGTGAAAGAGGTAATGGTGTTGGGGCCACTTGGCAACAGTGATCATAACATAATCAAATTTGACTAGATAACTAAGGGAGAACATTAAGGAAGTCCACTGCAATAACATTTAACTTTCAAAAGGGAGATTATGAGAAAAATGATTAGGGAAGAACTGAAAGGAGCAACTGCAAAGGTTAAGAGTTTACATCAGGCATGGACATTGGTTAAAAATACCATCTTGGAAGCCCAGACCAGATGTATTCCACGCATTATAAAAGATGGAAGGAAGGCCAAACATCTGCCAGCATGGTTGAAAGGTGAGGTGAGAGAGGCTATGATAGCTAAAAGAACATCTTTCAAGAAACGGAAAAGGGATCTGAATGAAGAAAACAGGAAACAGCGTAAGTACTGGCAAGTTAGATGCAAAGCATTGATAAGGAAGGCAAAGAGAATTTGAAAAGAAGCTTGCCGTAGAAGCAAAAACTCAAAAACGTTTTCAAGTATATTCGAAGCAAAAAGCCTGCGAGGGAGTCAGAGTGATATAAGGGGCACTAAGGGAGGACAAAGCCATAGCAGAGAAAGTAAATACATTTTTTTGCTTTGGTTTTTCCTGAGGAAGGAAGATGTAAGGCAGATACTCGTACCAGAAGTGATATTTCAAAGGAACTGAAAAAAAAAATCTCAGTGAACCTGGAAGATCTACTAGGACAAATTGACAAACTAAATAATAGTAAATCACCTGGACCAGATGATATACATCCCAGAGTGCTGAAAGAAATAAAAAATGAAATTGCAGACCTACTATTAGTAATCTGTAAACTATCATTTATGTACATAAATATATATCATTAAAATCAGCTACAGTACCTGAAGATTGGACAACGTAATGCCAGTTATTAAAAAGGATTCCACGGGTGATCCAGGAAACTACAGCCCAGTGAGCCTGATATCAGTGCTAGGAAAAATGGTTGAAACTATTATAAGGAACAAAATGACTGAACATATAAATGCACAAAGCCAACATGGATTTAGCCAAGGGAAGTCTTGCCTCACCAATCTGTTACATTTTTTTCAAGGCGTTAAACGTGGGAAAGGTGAACCAGTTGATATAGTATATCTGTATTTTCAGAAAACATTTGACAAAAGTATCTTATAAGAAATTCCTGAGGAAATTAAAAAGTCATGGGATAGAAGGCGATGTTCTATTGTGGATTGAGAACTGGTTAAAAGATAGAAAACAGAGCGTAGTCTAAATGGTTAATTTTCTCAATGGAGAAAGGTGAATAATGGATGCCCTAGGGATCTGATCTGGGACCACCGTTTTTTAACATATTTATAAATGCCCTAGAGATGGGAACGAGTGAGGTGATAAAAACTGTTGATGATACAACATTATTCAAATTGTTATATTACAAGAGGACTGTGAGAAATTGCAAGAGGATTTGCGAGGCTGGGAGACTGAGCATCCAAATGGCAAATGATATTTAATGTCAACAAGTGCAAGGTGATGCATATAGGGAAGAGAAACCCCTGTTATAAGTACAGAATGCAAGGTTGCACATTGGGAGTCACCCAGAGCTGTGGTGTGCCTGTGGCCAATATGGAGACGGCCATAGGCGCTGCTACCAAAAGATGCCATGGCGCCAACGCCACGAGGGGCCTCAATAAGTGGAAAAGCAGTGCGGCCCACCGGCCACGTTGGTGATTCTGGCGGAGGCCTCGCTGCTTTTCTACTCATAGGCATCGGAATGGGGGGGGGGGGGGTGCAGCCAAAAATGGAAGAAGCCTCATTGATGGCAGTGGGATGATGCTTGATTTCCTGAATGCTGCTCACCCCCTGCGGGGTGCTACCGTGATCCCTTCCCTCACCTCCCTCCCTGCTCCTGAAGCTTGGAAGGAGCGCGGCCTTGCAGTGCGGGCTGCGTCCTCCACCTGATGACATCATTCAGGCTCCGGCAGCCGGGAGGGAGGAAGCAGCCTGCACTGCAAGGCCGAGATCCTTCTATTCTTCAGGAGCAGGGGGAGTGAATGAGGGCAATACCGGTAGTGCCCCGCGGGGGGTGAGCAGCATTCAGGAAATCATGCATCTGCCACCTGCGGTGAGTGAGGGGTGGGAGGGGAACGGAGCATGTGCGAGGGAGAGTGAGAGAGTGCAGGTGTGTTATGTGTGTGGGGGAGAGAGAGAGAGAAAGCATGCATGTGTGTATTCATGTGCGAGAGGGAAAGGCCTCTCTGCCTGCTAATCCATGACAATTTTAGGGTTTCAGGAAATCAAAAACTACCAGATATAGATAACAGGCGATTTCCTAATTATTGGGTGTTATTTGAAATATTTTATTGATGTTTGGACATTTTTTATGTGAATTTTTAATTATTGAATGCTATTCTATTCATTAGTTTTGAATTATTCTTTTTATTAGTATGGTTTGACTAATTTTGTTGTTTGAGGAATGGTATTGCTTCTGTTTTTTCATTGTTGCAGTGCATACAGAATTTGGCTTATTGCGGTTTCCAGTTCAGTTTTTGCCTGTACATTTCTATTACTGATCTTAAGTAATACATTTCGATTACTGATCTTAAGCATCATGTTTTTATTGATCCTAAGCATCATGTTTTTATTGATCTTTAGCATTGTATTTCTCTTTAATACCTTCTGTTTAATGATCTTCAGCATCTTGCCATAAGTTGCCTTTGGCATCATATTAACCGACCTGTTAAATTAACCGACCTGCTTACGTTTTCTTCTTGTTACCCGCTGTTGTTCGTTCTACAGTTATTCAATTGCTACTGGTCAGTGATGGATTTTAACCACGTCTACCATTGTTCATGCCTATCCCTTGTTTTATATAACCCTTGTTCGATGTAATATTAACCTTGGTTCGATGTAAACCGATGTGATATGTCATGAACGTCGGTATAGAAAAGTTCTAAATAAATAAAATAAATAAATATTTATATTTTATGGTCTCTTTATTCTGTGTTTTAGGGTCTATCTGTGTTTTGCATGTGTGACTGAGTAAGGTATTCTAATAGTGTGTAGTTTGTATGTAGAGATCTAGAGCAGCTTGGCTTGTTCTGTTTTCCTAATAGGGGGTGTATTGGTCTTTTAGGCCTGGTGTAATATTTGCAGTGTTAACTTTCCTAGGTAGAGTTGTTGCTGTTTGAGTGCTGGCAGTTAGTGTTGTTTTGATACAGAAAGTTTATTGCATTGTAATTCAGTATTTTTGTGGCTCCCTGATGGTCATTCCCATGCCCACAATGCATTACAGTAGGCCTAATACCATATGAGTTCCAAGTGTCTCTTGCTTTTCTAAAAGGTTTTCTGTTGGCACTACAGTAGTGCATGTAAATATAATATACATATTGTAAGTAATATTTTTACCTCAGAAGACTGTGCTTTGAATGTGCTTTTTCATGTAAAATCTATTATAAATGTATACATTTTAATTGTGTGCAAGGAGGGTGTGATGAGGTGAGGATTACAAGGCTGTACGGTTTTTCTAGGAGGCTTTTAAATACCCTTGCACTGGCCATGGGCATTTCTGTACAAACATTTAACAAAGTTTCCCAACACATGGTGTTATGTGTTATGTAATGGGCGAAAGCGCAGTTTTTCACTTGGCCATAGTCGCCACATTGCCTGGCTACGGCTCTGGAGTCACCATTCAGGAAGAGGATCTAGGCGTCTTTGTGGATAATACGTTGAAATTCTCTGCTCCGTGTGCAGCAGCAGCCAAGAGAGCAAACAGAATGCAAGGGATTATTAGGAAAGGAATGGAGAATAAACCAGAGAATATCATAATGCCTCTGTATCGCTCCATAGTATTGTGTGCAATCTGGCCACCACATCTCTAAAAAGATATAGTGAAATTAGAAAAGGTACAGAGAAGGACAACCAAAATGATAAAGGGGATGGAACAGCTCCCCTATGAGGAAAGGCTGAAGAGGTTAGGGCTGTTCAGCTTGGAGAAGAGACGGCTGAGGGGGGATATGATAGAGGTCTATAAAATGATTAGTGGAACAGGTAAACATGAATCGATTGTTTACTCTTTCAAAAAATACAAAAACCAGGGGACAAGAAATTGAGTTATCACAAATAGGATAAAATATTTGTTTTACTCAACTGTGGCACTGTGTGCAATCAGAATGGCTAGAGAATAGATGCAGGCTAGGCTCTGGCTGTTTTTTCATGAACTTTTATTAATTCAGAACAGAAAAAACTTTGCAGCTCTTTGCAGCTATAAACAAAAGTATCAATGTCTCAACTTACAGTCTCTCAGTCTGAGCTTCCTACAGTTCTACCTGAATCCCGGTGGCCTCCTGTTCCCTCCTGGGACCTTCCCAGGGTCCTCCTCCCAGACCAGGACTCCCAGCTGTCTAAGGCTTAAGGTGGACTGGGATAGATCTCTGAATCTGGTCCCTTAAGGTATTCTGGGGTTCTCTTTTGTTTACCCCTTCACATCAACACATAATTAAAATCTGGAATTCATTCCCGGAGGATGTGATAAAAGCTGGTAGCGTAGCTGGGTTTTAAAAAATGGTTTATGCCTTTCTGTGCAGCTTTAGATACATCAGGAAAAACTCTAATTTTTAGATTCATAAGCAATTCTTCATAATGCTTGTAGAAAAGTCTCAGAATCCACTCTCTATCAGTTTCCAAAGCTAGAGATGCAATCAAAGTTGCTGGAGTGACTTTTTCATCCGATGACTCTAAAAAGGCAGATATTGATGCAAGCTCAGATTGTCCCTCGTCAGCTTTCCTTTTAACGTAAATAATATGCCCTAACTGGAGGTATCATATGGGATGGAACCTTCAGACTTTCCCCCAAATACGGCTTAAAAAAGACACAGATTATAAAATCTCAGCAAATTTTCCAAGTTTTCAAGCTTACAATTCCATTGAAATGTTATGATTAATTTGTATTGTTTCGGTTTTATTTCTTTGATTTTGATTGTTTTTGTAAGTTTTTGTTTTTTTTTTTACTTTGTTTTATGGGATGGTTTAGCTGAGGTTTGGATGTTTTATGCTTATGACTGCTTGTTATGCCTGCTGGCTAGTAGTAGAAATGTGTTTATATTAAGATTGCTCCAGGAGGACCATTATTAACAAATTATCATGCACACAGAAAGTGTCAGGAGAAGACTGAGAAAATGTCTCCGAATCTTTCGGGGAGAGATGGTGCGCAGTAGGAGAGGCAGCAAATCACCTGCAGTCTGAGGCTTATAATTTTCTCTTTTTCTTTTTAAGCTAGAGAGTTGATTTTACCTAACATTTTCTCTCTTTTAATTTTATGCCTTGCATCCCTACGGGTTCTCACTATCGTACTTTTGTGATCAGATCCCAGTACAAAGGTACATGTATCCACCTCTGGGGGCTGAGTCTTGGAGCATTGCCTGCCAGCTGCTGTATCTCTTTCCTGGCTGCTGGAGATTGACCAGGACAAGGGGATGTGGCTTTCTGTGCATTTTTCCCCCAGCTCTGGATCTCTCTTCTTAGGGACACTCGGTGGCATTTAGATTTGTGTCATGTGGTGCCCTGCTATTTTTTTGGCAGTTTATAAATTAGATTGTAAATTGATAAATCCTGAGCAAAAGTCTTTCTAGAGAGAGTCCTCCCAAGTGCCCAATTTCAAGGTTTAAACCGCAGGATACCCTGCGTAATGCGTGCAGACATCAGGGTGGAGTCCACATGCCCCATCCCCTGCCAGAGCAGCCCCAGGTCATTGATGAGTTAATGAGCTAATTGATCTGTGTGTGCTCCTGTCCATGTGCATGGCTGTCCATGTGTGTGTCTTTGTGTGTCCTTGTGTTTATGCATGGCTGCTCTGCATGTGTCTTGTGTCCTTTTGTGTGTGTATCCTTCTGTGTGTGCATGGCTGTCTGTGCATGTGTTTTTGTGCGTCCTTGTGTGTGTGCATGGCAGGCTGTGCATGTGTTTTTGTGCGTCCTTGTGTGTGTGCATGGCAGGCTGTGCATGTGGTTTTTGTGTCCTTGTGTGTGTGTATATAACACCCCTTTGACCACTTACCTCACAGAGTGCTCCTGGGTCTGGGACCGACCTGGCGGGAGCCCCCTCCCCCCCCCCCCAGGGCAGACTCCATCAGTCCTCACATTCTTGGTGCCTGGAGCCTCCACCTGGGGAAGAAGGTGTCAGAGATTGGGATTTCCCTCCCTTTACCCCAGGAAAAACAAATGGGACTGTGAGCGAGGCTGGCAGTATGTACAGATATATACAGGTTTATTAGATTATACATGGGACTGTGAGCGAGGCTGGCAGTATGTACAGATATATACAGGTTTATTAGACTATACATGGGACTGTGAGGGAGGCTGGCAGTATGTACAGATATATACAGGTTTATTAGACTATACATGGGACTGTGAGCGAGGCTGGCAGTATGTACAGATATATACAGGTTTATTAGATTATACATGGGACTGTGAGCGAGGCTGGCAGTATGTACAGATATATACAGGTTTATTAGACTATACATGGGACTGTGAGCGAGGCTGGCAGTATGTACAGATATATACAGGTTTATTAGATTATACATGGGACTGTGAGCGAGGCTGGCAGTATGTACAGATTTATACAGGTTTATTAGACTATACATGGGACTGTGAGGGAGGCTGGCAGTATGTACAGATATATACAGGTTTATTACACTATACATGGGACTGTGAGCGAGGCTGGCAGTATGTACAGATTTATACAGGTTTATTAGACTATACATGGGACTGTGAGCGAGGCTGGCAGTATGTACAGATATATACAGGTTTATTAGACTATACATGGGACTGTGAGGGAGGCTGGCAGTATGTACAGATATATACAGGTTTATTAGTCTATACATGGGACTGTGAGGGAGGCTGGCAGTATGTACAGATATATACAGGTTTATTACACTATACATGGGACTGTGAGCGAGGCTGGCAGTATGTACAGATATATACAGGTTTATTAGTCTATACATGGGACTGTGAGCGAGGCTGGCAGTATGTACAGATATATACAGGTTTATTAGACTATACATGGACTGTGAGCGAGGCTGGCAGTATGTACAGATATATACAGGTTTATTACACTATACATGGGACTGTGAGCGAGGCTGGCAGTATGTACAGATATATACAGGTTTATTAGACTATACATGGGACTGTGAGCGAGGCTGGCAGTATGTACAGATATATACAGGTTTATTAGACTATACATGGGACTGTGAGCGAGGCTGGCAGTATGTACAGATATATACAGGTTTATTAGACTATACATGGGACTGTGAGCGAGGCTGGCAGTATGTATAGATATATACAGGTTTATTAGACTATACATGGGACTGTGAGCGAGGCTGGCAGTATGTACAGATATATACAGGTTTATTAGACTATACATGGGACTGTGAGCGAGGCTGGCAGTACGTACACATATATACAGGTTTATTAGTCTATACATGGGACTGTGAGCGAGGCTGTCAGTATGTACAGATATATACAGGTTTATTAGACTATACATGGGACTGTGAGCGAGGCTGGCAGTATGTACAGATATATACAGGTTTATTAGACTATACATGGGACTGTGAGTGAGGCTGGCAGTATGTACAGATATATACAGGTTTATTAGACTATACATGGACTGTGAGCGAGGCTGGCAGTATGTACAGATATATACAGGTTTATTAGTCTATACATGGGACTGTGAGCGAGGCTGGCAGTATGTACACATATATACAGGTTTATTAGTCTATACATGGGACTGTGAGCGAGGCTGGCAGTATGTAAAGATATATACAGGTTTATTAGACTATACATGGGACTGTGAGCGAGGCTGGCAGTATGTACAGATATATACAGGTTTATTAGACTATACATGGGACTGTGAGCGAGGCTGGCAGTATGTACAGATATATACAGGTTTATTAGACTATACATGGGACTGTGAGCGAGGCTGGCAGTATGTACAGATATATACAGGTTTATTAGTCTATACATGGGACTGTGAGCGAGGCTGGCAGTATGTACAGATATATATACAGGTTTATTAGTCTATACATGGGACTGTGAGCGAGGCTGGCAGTATGTACACATATATACAGGTTTATTAGACTATACATGGGACTGTGAGCGAGGCTGGCAGTATGTACAGATATATACAGGTTTATTAGACTATACATGGGACTGTGAGCGAGGCTGGCAGTATGTACAGATATATACAGGTTTATTAGTCTATACATGGGACTGTGAGCGAGGCTGGCAGTATGTACAGATATATACAGGTTTATTAGTCTATACATGGGACTGTGAGCGAGGCTGGCAGTATGTACAGATATATATACAGGTTTATTAGTCTATACATGGGACTGTGAGCGAGGCTGGCAGTATGTACAGATATATACAGGTTTATTAGTCTATACATGGGACTGTGAGCGAGGCTGGCAGTATGTACAGATATATACAGGTTTATTAGACTATACATGGGACTGTGAGCGAGGCTGGCAGTATGTACAGATATATACAGGTTTATTAGTCTATACATGGGACTGTGAGGGAGGCTGGCAGTATGTACAGATATATACAGGTTTATTAGACTATACATGGGACTGTGAGCGAGGCTGGCAGTATGTACAGATATATACAGGTTTATTAGACTATACATGGGACTGTGAGCGAGGCTGGCAGTATGTACAGATATATACAGGTTTATTAGACTATACATGGGACTGTGAGCGAGGCTGGCAGTATGTACAGATATATACAGGTTTATTACACTATACATGGGACTGTGAGGGAGGCTGGCAGTATGTACAGATATATACAGGTTTATTAGTCTATACATGGGACTGTGAGCGAGGCTGGCAGTATGTACAGATATATACAGGTTTATTAGTCTATACATGGGACTGTGAGCGAGGCTGGCAGTATGTACAGATATATACAGGTTTATTAGTCTATACATGGGACTGTGAGCGAGGCTGGCAGTATGTACAGATATATACAGGTTTATTAGTCTATACATGGGACTGTGAGCGAGGCTGGCAGTATGTACAGATATATACAGGTTTATTAGACTATACATGGGACTGTGAGCGAGGCTGGCAGTATGTACAGATATATACAGGTTTATTAGTCTATACATGGGACTGTGAGCGAGGCTGGCAGTATGTACAGATATATACAGGTTTATTAGATTATACATGGACTGTGAGCGAGGCTGGCAGTATGTACACATATATACAGGTTTATTAGTCTATACATGGGACTGTGAGCGAGGCTGGCAGTATGTACAGATATATACAGGTTTATTAGACTATACATGGGACTGTGAGCGAGGCTGGCAGTATGTACAGATATATACAGGTTTATTAGTCTATACATGGGACTGTGAGTGAGGCTGGCAGTATGTACAGATATATACAGGTTTATTAGATTATACATGGACTGTGAGCGAGGCTGGCAGTATGTACACATATATACAGGTTTATTAGTCTATACATGGGACTGTGAGCGAGGCTGGCAGTATGTACAGATTTAT
The DNA here is from genome assembly GCF_901001135.1 of Rhinatrema bivittatum. Lineage (NCBI taxonomy): Eukaryota > Metazoa > Chordata > Amphibia > Gymnophiona > Rhinatrematidae > Rhinatrema > Rhinatrema bivittatum. Next base: position 297,110,875 of record NC_042621.1, on the reverse strand, counting down.
ACAGGTTTATTAGTCTATACATGGGACTGTGAGCGAGGCTGGCAGTATGTACACATATATACAGGTTTATTAGTCTATACATGGGACTGTGAGCGAGGCTGGCAGTATGTACAGATTTATACAGGTTTATTAGACTATACATGGGACTGTGAGCGAGGCTGGCAGTATGTACAGATATATACAGGTTTATTAGATTATACATGGGACTGTGAGCGAGGCTGGCAGTATGTACAGATATATACAGGTTTATTAGTCTATACATGGGACTGTGAGCGAGGCTGGCAGTATGTACAGATATATACAGGTTTATTAGACTATACATGGGACTGTGAGCGAGGCTGGCAGTATGTACACATATATACAGGTTTATTAGTCTATACATGGGACTGTGAGCGAGGCTGGCAGTATGTACAGATTTATACAGGTTTATTAGATTATACATGGGACTGTGAGCGAGGCTGGCAGTATGTACAGATATATACAGGTTTATTAGATTATACATGGGACTGTGAGCGAGGCTGGCAGTACGTACAGATATATACAGGTTTATTAGTCTATACATGGGACTGTGAGCGAGGCTGGCAGTATGTACAGATATATACAGGTTTATTACACTATACATGGGACTGTGAGCGAGGCTGGCAGTATGTACAGATTTATACAGGTTTATTAGACTATACATGGGACTGTGAGCGAGGCTGGCAGTATGTACAGATATATACAGGTTTATTAGACTATACATGGGACTGTGAGCGAGGCTGGCAGTATGTACAGATATATACAGGTTTATTAGACTATACATGGGACTGTGAGCGAGGCTGGCAGTATGTACAGATATATACAGGTTTATTAGACTATACATGGGACTGTGAGCGAGGCTGGCAGTATGTACAGATATATACAGGTTTATTAGTCTATACATGGGACTGTGAGCGAGGCTGGCAGTATGTACAGATATATACAGGTTTATTAGACTATACATGGGACTGTGAGCGAGGCTGGCAGTATGTACAGATATATACAGGTTTATTAGACTATACATGGGACTGTGAGGGAGGCTGGCAGTACGTACAGATATATACAGGTTTATTAGTCTATACATGGGACTGTGAGCGAGGCTGGCAGTATGTACAGATATATACAGGTTTATTAGACTCTGCAAGCCTATACATCTCTACATGACTATGTACATTCCTAATAGGATGTCAGCACACTTACATACTCGTGGTTAGTAGTCTTAGTCCACCAACTAAATACAGTTCTAAAGATAGCAAAAAAATCAAGATTTGGCAATTTGGGGTTGTTAGCCCTCACAGTATACCACCATATAGAATAGAAGGAACCTCTTGTGTTCCCACTTAATCACGTGTTATTAGTATCCTCCCTCCTTTATCCTAAGTCTCACTCATGTGAAAAGATGCAACTGGGCTGGTGGGCAGTGTTGGCCTGCGTGGGGTCCATTGTATCTAAACTGCTGCCATCTCCTCTGTGCCTCTTCTGCTCCACTGAATGGTCCATGCCAATGCTGGGATCCACGCCCTCCTGGGGACCTGACTCCACCTCCTGGTCTGCCACTGGGGTTCACATCCTCTTGGGGGAACCCAACTTCACCTCCTGGATTGCTGCTGGGGTCCACGCCCTCCTGGGGAACCTAATTGCACCTCTGGAACTGCTGCTGGGTTCCCCTTCTTCCTGGGGGACCACTCAATCTGCCACTGGGGTCCATGCCCTCCTGGGGGACTGCTCGATCTGCCACTGGATTCCCCTTGCTCAAAGGGAATCCAGGGTCACCTCCCGATCTGGAGTCCATACCCTCCTGGGGGAATCACTTGATCTGCTGCTGGGATCTCCTTGCTCAAGGGGGATCCAGGGTCACCTCGCGATCTGGAGTCCATACCCTCCTGGGGGAATCGATCGATCTGCCACTGGGATCTCCTTGCTCAAGGGGGATCCAGGGTCACTTCCTGATCGGCCGCTGGATCTGTCCTTTAGTTCTTCTCCCTTGGTAGGAGGATTTTTCCTGGCTTGGGTTTACAGCCCTACTGGGCTCATGGCTTAGTTAGTATTCAGTGATTCAGGCCCTCCGCAGTCTCAGCTTTCAGTGATTTTAGTTCCCTAAGCTCATGGCCAGTCATTCGCTGATACATAGCCTGGATTAGTCACCTTCTCTCAGCCAAAAGGCCAAGATCCAGATAGGACCAAAGAAAGAGAATGTGTGCACACCCTTCCATCCTGTCTGGCCTTTTTTTCTGTTGTCTGGGAACTGGGTACCCAAGGGTTTGACTCCCCTTGTTAGTCAGGGTGAGAATCTGTTTGCTTCCTGGGACTGTTTTTTCAGTACATTCTCTCATAAATCCCTCTCCCATTCAGAATTGTCCAATGTGGGACTTTTCCAGTCATAGTACTGTAATTTAGGATTTTGTTATCCTTTGATTTAAAGTGATATTTAACTGCAAGTCGCCAACAGTAGTCTAGGAAGCTGTGACATGCAAATCCCCTACCTGAGTCTCTGACTCATCTATTCAGTGGTCATTAAAGCACCTTCACAGTAAGAGGTCTGGCAACCTTTTCAATCTCATTCTGGGCTTTCCTGGGCTGGCAGCTCATCTTACATGGCTGCATTGTCCTCTGTTTTTCTCTGCTGTAGTTCACTTAAATGGTAGCATGCTCTTTAACCTCCATCTCCCTTAGGAGGGAGAGTTTCATGTGCATGACTGGCTGTGAATGTATCTTTGTATAGCCTTGTGTTTCTGCGTGGCTGGCTGTGTGTTTTTGTGTGGCCTTGAGTGAGTGTGCCTATCAGTGTGCATCAAAGATCCAGTAGTTTGGGGCGGGTGGGTGTGTTGGGGGGAACTCTTGTCAGCATGTAACGTTTGTTCCAGTGCAGGTGTGGGATATGCAAGCTGCCTTTTCTGTAGTGTTTAGGCTGCAGTTGTAAGGGTCGGCCCTGGCCGACCTCATCAGTGTCCTGCATTTATGAACAGCTGTTTTCTTTGAGGACCCCCTTGAGGGAGACCCTCCTTATTTGCAGTGTGTGGGCACGTGCGAGGCATCTATCATTCAGCAGAAAAGCAGGGTGCGGTCGGAAAGGGAAGAAGGGGTTGGTTGTGTTTTCCCCTCCAGCGTAAGAGATATGGCTCTTGCCTCTGTGCCAGGTCTTCTCCACCAGCAGCTCGAGCATGCTCTTTTTCCTAAACAGGCGTTAAACACGCTGTAGTTTAATGTGTCCCAAAATAGGGCCATATCCCCCTCAGTTAGACCTCTTGTCTTGGTAGCTGTGCAGCGGTTTCTGCTGGGGGTAGTTTTGGTGCATTGACCTGTTCTAGGACCTTATACAGCCTAAACAAATTTTGAAACTGTGCTCAGTCAAGAGAACTAGAGAGGGATTCCTTAGGAGGCTGCAGAACATCACGAAAATAACAGAACTTAATCCAGCTGTGCCTGCCTGGCTCTTGAGAAAAGAATTGGGCCTTAGCGGCACCTTCAGAGTCAATGACATGGAGCAGAGCCCACCCAGCCATTGCAGAGCCCACCCAGCCATTGCAGTGCTGTCCCCCGGTGTCGGTGATTCGGAGCTGAGCCAGGTCTCAGAGGCGCCGTGCCCCGGTGTCATTGAGATGGAGTCTCCTGCTGGTCATTTCTTTGACCAAACATGAGATGTCAGGCCAGTGGTCAGCACAGGGCTAATTATAGTGCAGCAATGTCAAATATCCGTCCTTCCCCTCCCTGCTCTCTCCCTCCGGCCCCCGGTTACATTGTAAGCTCTCAGGAAGCCAGGCTCTTCTCAGGTGAGTAATATCCTGCGGCGTGTGTGCGTGGCTAATGAATATTATTCTTAATTTGGAACAGGTAATGACTAGCTCCACCGTCCTGCAGGGATGCACGTTAATTGCAGAGTCTGGTTACGGTATCTCCTAACCTGTAATCGGATTATTTTTCTAAGCTGGCGGGAATTTGTCTGAAGAAGTAAACATTGTTTCCTAGAAATGAGAGAAACAAACTGTTTATAGCACATTGCTGTGGTCCTCTGCTTTTGGTAGCCCTTGAACTACAGCCTCTTCCCCAAAACCCAGCAAATGAGCGGAGGTAGCCGGGAGGAAGATAGTAACGAAGTAAAGGACAGCAGATATAGACCAAAACGGTCCCATTCGTTCAGGTGGCTCCGGGTTTCCCAAGGGCTCCTGCCTAAGGGGATTGGATGTGTTAGAAAGGCTGTGAGGGCCGAGGTGCTGTGTCCTCAGGCCAGAGACGCGTGCAAGATTGTGAGGGAGCGGCAGACGGGATCCCCTCCATCCAGAAGTGCAGGAAAGTGCTGCGTGAAGGCTCTGCACGCAATCTCAAACTTACAGCGCCGTGCCCCCGGCCTCCCGTGAGAATCCCACCCTCACCCCGACACCACCACCACTACCACCACCACACAGCTCTGCCAATGCACCTCAGTCCTGCCCTGCTACCCCTGAGACCCCATTTATATATCCTTAGGGATCCTCACCCGTCACCTCACCCTGAAATTAAGTGAAATAGTATTATTGAAATAAATTAGAAGTGCTGTGCTAGATTGGAATCATCTCTACACGATAAGAACATAAGAACATGCCATACTGGGTCACACCAAGGGTCCATCAAGCCCAGCATCCTGTTTCCAATAGTGGTCAATCCAGGCCATAAGAACCTGGCAAGTACCCAAAAACTAAGTCTATTCCATGTAACCATTGCTAATGGCAGTGGCTATTCTCTAAGTGAACTTAATAGCAGGTAATGGACTTCTCCTCCAAGAACTTATCCAATCCTTTTTTAAACACAGCTATACTAACTGCACTAACCACATCCTCTGGCAACAAATTCCAGAGTTTAATTGTGCGTTGAGTAAAAAAGAACTTTCTCCGATTAGTTTTAAATGTGCCCCATGCTAACTTCATGGAATGCCCCCTAGTCCTTCTATTATCCGAAAGAGTAAATAACCGATTCAACATCTACCCGTTCTAGACCTCTCATGATTTTAAAACATCTCTATCATATCCCCCCTCAGTCGTCTCTTCTCCAAGCTGAACAGCCCTAACCTCTTCAGCCTTTCCTCATAGGGGAGCTGTTCCATTCCCCTTATCATTTTGGTTGCCCTTCTCTGTACCTTCTCCATCGCAATTATATCTTTTTTGGGATGCGGCGACCAGAATTGTACACAGTATTCAAGGTGTGGTCTCACCATGGAGCGATACAGAGGCATTATGACATTTTCCGTTTTATTCACCATTCCCTCCCTAATAATTCCTAACATTGTTTGCTTTTTTGACTGCTGCAGCACACTGAACCGACGATCTCAATGTATTATCCACTATGACACCTAGATCTCTTTCTTGGGTGGTAGCTCCTAATATGGAACCTAATATCGCATATGTTGAGTTTGGGGTATTTAGTGTGCCCTTGGGCCTCAGCCCGACCCCAGACGAATCCAGGGCCAAACTGAGGGTTGACGGCATGCTCCAGCATGGCTGAACACGGTCTTACTCTCTGCCAGGCCTGCAAGCTCCCAGAGCCAACAACATGATATGTTGGTAGGGGAATGGTCCTCTGACTGTTCCGAGCCCTTTCGGACCTGCTGCTTGAATCGGCATGGAGCAGCAGGCCTGGTCTGAGGTTGAGGGCAGACGGAGGCCTTGACATGTAGACAGGACTATGAATGATGCAACAGCATCACGGACAGAGACACTTGGGTTGATGCAACGGCATCACGGACAGAGACTTGGAACTTGGTAACAGCTGGGCGGCAGGACAATTGCACTGTCTCTCAGGGCGCCCTACTCAGGCCACCCACGGGACTGAGTCGCAGACCACCTTGTCCCACTGCGCACCCTACACAGCCCTTGCAGGCTGGTCACAGACCATGAGGAGAGGAGAACAGGACAGCGCAGGGAAGGAGCCAGTCGAAGCAGAACGCCAACGACGGAACCTGTGTCGTCTGAAGCTCCACCCACAGCTGGCAGGACATGATGGCTCAGGAGCACAGAACACTAGTCCACCTGCAGGCTATTCCAAACTCGGGCACAACATCATCCGAGGGACCCCCGGCCTACATGACCAGAAGGCTCAAGAGTGCTGAAGACAAAGACACTGGAACAAGACATCAAGGAACATGGAACATCAGGAAACAGAGGATCAAAGCAAGACACCGGGACAGGGACCTCAGGCAACAAAGACCTCAACCTCCATGGAGAAGACAAAGACGACCTGCTGGCGCTCTGGCAAGGAAAGGCAAAGATAGAATGAAGTTGAAGTCCTTTTATAGGGCTGTAGACTGGCGACTCCCTGGGAGGAGTTTGGCAGGCCCACACCTAGCTGGCCCTATAACTATGGAAAAGTGCTGCGGGCCGGCCCCTAGGGAAGGGCATGGCTCAAACCAGGAAGTTCATGCAAACACAAGCAGCCTCAGGCAGGCCCCAAGGACATCGAGGCCTCCCAGGCCCTGGAGCAAATCCTGGACAGTTCGCAGGCGAGACCCTGGCTTGGAGTGGCCTCCAGGAAGAGGTAAGGAGCCTCCCGTAGCACCGCTACAGTAGGGTTCATAACAGTATAATATAGCATGGGTTATTTTTCCCTATATGCATCACCTTGCACTTATCCACATTAAATTTCATCTGCCATTTCGATGCCCAATTTTCTAGTCTCTCAAGGTCTTCCTGCAATTTACCACAATCTGCTTGTGATTTAACTACTCCAAATAATTTTGTATCATCTATAAATTTGATTACCTCACTCGTCGTATTTCTTTCCAGATCATTTATAAATATATTGAAAAGTAAGGGTCCCAATACAGATCCCTGAGGCACTCCACTGCCCACTCCCTTCCACTGAGAAAATTGTCCATTTAATCCTACTCTCTGTTTCCTGTCTTTTAGCCAGTTTGCAATCCACGAAAGGACATCGCCACCTATCCCATGACTTTTTTCTTTTCCTAGAAGCCTCTCATGAGGAACTTTTGTCAAACGCCTTCTGAAAATCCAAGTATACTATATCTACCGGTTCACCTTTATCCACATGTTTATTAACTCCTTCAAAAAAGTGAAGCAGATTTGTGAGGCAAGACTTGCCTTGGGTAAAGCCATGCTGACTTTGTTCCATTATTATTATAATCACATTGGTGGACTGGAGGGTTCATGGATGGGTGCAGGGATACAGAACCTGTCACCTCTAGGACTGGAGGGCTCAGGGGATGGGGACAGGGATACAGAGCCTGTCACCTCTAGGACCGGAGGGATCAGGGGATGGGAGCAGGGATACAGAGCCTGTCACCTCTAGGACTGGAGGGAGCAGGGGATGGGAGCAGGGATACAGAGCCTGTCACCTCTAGGACTGGAGGGATCAGGGGATGGGAGCAGGGATACAGAGCCTGTCACCTCTAGGACTGGAGGGCTCAGGGGATGGGTGCAGGGATACAGAGCCTGTCACCTCTAGGACCGGAGGGATCAGGGGATGGGCTCAGGGATACAGAGCCTGTCACCTCTAGGACTGGAGGGATCAGGGGATGGGCTCAGGGATACAGAGCCTGTCACCTCTAGGACCGGAGGGATCAGGGGATGGGCGCAGGGATACAGAGCCTGTCACCTCTAGGACCGGAGGGATCAGGGGATGGGAGCAGGGATACAGAGCCTGTCACCTCTAGGACTGGAGGGATCAGGGGATGGGCTCAGGGATACAGAGCCTGTCACCTCTAGGACTGGAGGGATCAGGGGATGGGCGCAGGGATACAGAGCCTGTCACCTCTAGGACCGGAGGGATCAGGGGATGGGCTCAGGGATACAGAGCCTGTCACCTCTAGGACCGGAGGGATCAGGGGATGGGCGCAGGGATACAGAGCCTGTCACCTCTAGGACCGGAGGGATCAGGGGATGGGAGCAGGGATACAGAGCCTGTCACCTCTAGGACTGGAGGGATCAGGGGATGGGCTCAGGGATACAGAGCCTGTCACCTCTAGGACTGGAGGGATCAGGGGATGGGCACAGGGATACAAAGCCTGTCACCTCTAGGACCGGAGGTATCAGGGGATGGGAGCAGGGATACAGAGCCTGACACCTCTAGGACTGGAGGGATCAGGGGATGAGTACAGGGATACAGAGCCTGTCACCTCTAGGACTGGAGGGATCAGGGGATGAGTGCAGGGATACAGAGCCTGTCACCTCTAGGACTGGAGGGATCAGGGGATGGGAGCAGGGATACAGAGCCTGTCACCTCTAGGACTGGAGGGCTCAGGGGATGGGAGCAGGGATACAGAGCCTGTCACCTCTAGGACTGGAGGGTTCAGGGGATGGGAGCAGGGATACAGAGCCTGTCACCTCTAGGACTGGAGGGATCAGGGGATGGGCGCAGGGATACAGAGCCTGTCACCTCTAGGACTGGAGGGATCAGGGGATGGGAGCAGGGATACAGAGCCTGTCACCTCTAGGACTGGAGGGCTCAGGGGATGGGAGCAGGGATACAGAGCCTGTCACCTCTAGGACTGGAGGGTTCAGGGGATGGGAGCAGGGATACAGAGCCTGTCACCTCTAGGACTGGAGGGATCAGGGGATGGGCGCAGGGATACAGAGCCTGTCACCTCTAGGACTGGAGGGATCAGGGGATGGGCGCAGGGATACAGAGCCTGTCACCTCTAGGACTGGAGGGATCAGGGGATGGGAGCAGGGATACAGAGCCTGTCACCTCTAGGACTGGAGGGATCAGGGGATGAGTACAGGGATACAGAGCCTGACACCTCTAGGACTGGAGGGATCAGGGGATGAGTACAGGGATACAGAGCCTGACACCTCTAGGACTGGAGGGCTCAGGGGATGGGAGCAGGGATACAGAGCCTGTCACCTCTAGGACTGGAGGGATCAGGGGATGGGCGCAGGGATACAGAGCCTGTCACCTCTAGGACTGGAGGGATCAGGGGATGGGCTCAGGGATACAGAGCCTGTCACCTCTAGGACTGGAGGGATCAGGGGATGGGCACAGGGATACAGAGCCTGTCACCTCTAGGACCGGAGGGATCAGAGGATGGGAGCAGGGATACAGAGCCTGACACCTCTAGGACCGGAGGGATCAGGGGATGAGTACAGGGATACAGAGCCTGTCACCTCTAGGACCGGAGGGATCAGGGGATGAGTGCAGGGATACAGAGCCTGTCACCTCTAGGACTGGAGGGATCAGGGGATGGGAGCAGGGATACAGAGCCTGTCACCTCTAGGACTGGAGGGATCAGGGGATGGGAGCAGGGATACAGAGCCTGTCACCTCTAGGACTGGAGGGCTCAGGGATGGGAGCAGGGATACATAGCCTGTCACCTCTAGGACTGGAGGGATCAGGGGATGGGAGCAGGGATGCAGAGCCTGTCACCTCTAGGACTGGAGGGATCAGGGGATGAGTACAGGGATACAGAGCCTGTCACCTCTAGGACTGGAGGGATCAGGGGATGAGTGCAGGGATACAGAGCCTGTCACCTCTAGGACTGGAGGGATCAGGGGATGGGAGCAGGGATACAGAGCCTGTCACCTCTAGGACTGGAGGGATCAGGGGATGGGAGCAGGGATACAGAGCCTGTCACCTCTAGGACTGGAGGGCTCAGGGGATGGGAGCAGGGATACAGAGCCTGTCACCTCTAGGACTGGAGGGATCAGGGGATGGGAGCAGGGATACAGAGCCTGTCACCTCTAGGACTGGAGGGATCAGGGGATGGGAGCAGGGATACAGAGCCTGTCACCTCTAGGACTGGAGGGATCAGGGGATGGGCGCAGGGATACAGAGCCTGTCACCTCTAGGACTGGAGGGATCAGGGGATGGGAGCAGGGATGCAGAGCCTGTCACCTCTAGGACTGGAGGGATCAGGGGATGGGAGCAGGGATACAGAGCCTGTCACCTCTAGGACTGGAGGGATCAGGGGATGGGAGCAGGGATGCAGAGCCTGTCACCTCTAGGACTGGAGGGATCAGGGGATGGGAGCAGGGATGCAGAGCCTGTCACCTCTAGGACTGGAGGGCTCAGGGGATGGGAGCAGGGATACAGAGCCTGTCACCTCTAGGACTGGAGGGATCAGGGGATGGGAGCAGGGATGCAGAGCCTGTCACCTCTAGGACTGGAGGGATCAGGGGATGGGAGCAGGGATACAGAGCCTGTCACCTCTAGGACTGGAGGGATCAGGGGATGGGAGCAGGGATGCAGAACCTGTCACCTCTAGGACTGGAGGGATCAGGGGATGGGCGCAGGGATACAGAGCCTGTCACCTCTAGGACTGGAGGGCTCAGGGAACTGGCATGTTTGGTGGCCCTTGTGAAATGGGCTGGTGATTGTAGTCCAGTGCCTGGTGCCCCGGTGTCCACATTACTACAACCACTGTCACAGGTTGCAGTGCGGAGTCGTCTCCTCTGTGAGACTGCCACCTCCGTCATCCTGGCATTCTGTCTCTCAGCCGGCACGGCAGGATGAGCAGCTTCATTAGTAGGGACACGGGCCAGGTTCCGTGGCTTAGCTGGCAACTGGCACCGTTTTCTCCTGAGCGCCCAATGCTTCATCTCCGTGATGTGTGACGCCCTCTGGCCCCAGGCTTCCAGGACTGCCTGCACTGCCAAGTTTCATGCTTCAGTTTCTGCCTTTGCATTTGTTTAAATGACTTTGCCTGTATTTTTACAGCTTTCCAATGCTTCTGAGACGTCTCAGAGTATAAAACACGCACTGGAACGACGCATGCGGGGCTCAGAACCTGTGTTCTGGATCTCTTCCCCTATCACCCCCTCCCAGGCTCCTCTCTGTCTCCCCCTTCCCCTCCTTCACATTTCTCTCGGTTCCCCTGGGCCAAGGCACTATGGGCAGAGTGGAGGCAGGCCCCGGACGCAGTGTCCCCCTCACTGCTCTTACCCCATGGTGCATGCTGCCTCTCTAATCAGGACACACAGGAGGGGAGGAGGGAGGAGAGGCCATAGAGCCTGGGAGTGCGTGCTTACCGCGTCCCCTTACTGCCAGCCTGCTGCAGCTGTCACTGATCTGACTGCTGGCGGGGGGGGGGGGGGGGGGGGGCGGGAAGATCAGCCTTCTAACCATGCTAATATTGGGTGAGGCTCCACTGGGACGCCCCCTGCTGGGGAGTGTGGCCTAGCTGTTGGGTCAGGCAGTGTAGAGGAATGTACCATCTGTGCCACAGCGCCCCCTACTGGAAGCTGCTGCAGTGGCCTATTCCTGCTTGCGTATTAGCGAGTGACCCCCCTGGTGCCTGTGTGGATGTTCACTTCCCCTTGAGTTTATAGGATACAGGCGCAAGGCCTTGGCTTTCAACTCGCATGCAGTGGGTGATAATTCCTCTTTTGAAGTAGATTACTCATTCTGTCATCTTTGCTGGGAGGAATTTTTTACGCTCCCTTCCTACTGGAGAGAGAGAGAGAGGGAGAGGGAAGGGTGAAGATTTAAATATTTTTTTTCAAGTGATCCAGTTGTCCCTCGGTCTGAAAGACCCCCATTGCCAGTCAAGGTGTTGTAGGGAACGTCAGTGCGATGGCTCAGTTCCTACCTGAGAGGAGAAGAGGAGCAGCCGAGCCATCGCACGGATGCTCCCTAAAAGCAAACAGCTAAGGCAGTCTCTCCCAGTGGTTCCAAGTCCAGCTCACTCGGATATTAGGAAAACTATTGTGCGGCGCGCCAGCCTCCACGGGGCAGGCAGTGTGGACAGACTCGTGCGGTGAAAAGCAGAGCTAGGGGAAGCCCTGAAAGCCAAGGGGGCGAGGAGGCAGAGACACAGAGGAACCCGTCAGGGTGGACCAGCTCCCTCTCTACACAAGTGCGGGAGAAAGGAGAAGTCGGTGAGAGGTGTGGGCAGCCGGCTGGGCCAGATGTGGCTGCCAGAACTCCTCCTGCACTGCTGCCCAACGAGTTCCCCCCGTCTCTCTGTCAGGCCAGGGATAAGGCACAGGTTGGACAGAATCTGAGGAGGAGGGCTCAGGAAGCGGGAAGAGGAGGTGGTGCTGTGTGCACTGAACAAAGCAGGCCCTGCTGCCCGTTGATTCCCACCCTGCGGGGGCTCCTCGTGCAGCTGGGAAGGAGAGGCGTGCGTGATCACACCTGTTCTCAGACACGCACTCCTGCACGTTTCGGAGCCACCGATGTGAGGGGGGGGGGGGGGGGGCAGGTCTGGGTCGGAGCATCAGGCAGTGCTGACCTTTCCCTGGCAGGGCCGCAGCAGGTCGGAAGGCAACACCGGTTGGGAACCGCTGAGCGAAGGAGGTGCCCCCGCAGGGGCCAGAACTGGAGATCAAGCAGTCCCTAAGGGGATGCCCAGGGCATCTTCCCATCTCGTTCAATGACAAGGAAGGGACCCCTCCCCGAGGGATGGATTAAGGGAACACAGAACCATTGCTGGAGATTATCTAAAATACTTTTAGATAATCGCTGATCATTATCTTCAGTAAAGTTTTACGTCCTGCTTCTGTAATTGCACTCCGAAGATTATGCCCGGGGCCCAAGAGGTGTATCCTCGTGCGTCACCCCACCCCGCCTGCATGCAGAATGCCAGAGTGAGTCCTGGACTTAGCCCTGGTACTGAGTGTGCCCCATATTAACATCTTAGGGAGAGCCCGGGTCGGAGTTAGCATTGGCTGTGGTTTTCACCAGGGAATTTCCTGTACTCTGGCCTCAGTGCACCCCCCCTCCTCTGTATGCATCTCTTTATTTATTTCAATGTGTTAGGTAGGAAACCCAGATCAGGAGCAGAGCCTGAGCAGTGTCTGAGACCTTAGCGTGCATGATGGCCCATATTAAACCTGAAACGGTAGAACAATCACGGAAACCTTTGCAAACAGATTTGGGGATCGGATCTTAAACCAGGGCCGTTTGGAAGCCTTTTTTCTGCAGGATGTGGACTAGTGTAGGCCAAGGACTGCCTCCTGAATCCAGCTGAGGGTATGAAAGTAACTCTGCTGACATAGTCCTCGGGGGACACGGCTTCCTGGGCGACACAAATCAAGTTCTGGTCTCCAGGTTTGATCCGCGGTCCCTCACATCAAGGCGCAGTAAAACCTGTACTGAAAGCTCCTCCTAGACAGGAATCAGCAGCCAGAAGCTGTAGGTTCCCGAGAAGCGAATAAAAACCTCATTGTGGAAGATCCTGCAGCACAGAGAGTCCCACGGTGCGCTGGGAGTCCTGCCAGGTTGGCCTCGGGCAGGCAGGGGCCCGGTACTGGTTGTTCCAGCTGGTTTGCGCCGGACGCGTGCTGCTGGTTACCTTGCCGGTATGTTACTGGCATCGAGAAAGGGTTAAGCCAGGAAGCCAGGACTGTGCCAGACAAGTCCATTCCTAGCTGGAAGAGGGGAGGCAGTGAAGTGAAAGGCAGGACAGCTTAGGACGTACGAGTGAGGAGTCTGTCTTCCCTAATCAGCACAGTTAACCAAGGTAAGGCAGGCCAGGGCCTTCCAGCAAAAGAACTGTCAGATAAGTTTCCTTCTTTTCTTCTGTTTTTAAATCAGTTTCAGAAGACACATACGTTTTTTTTTGGGGGGGGGTGATGCAGAAAACATTTTTTTTTGAGCGCTGTAAAATGCACGTCTGCACCATCACGGCGTGCTGCCCTCATACCGGTACTTACGGGAGATACCGGAGCGTGTTAAAGTTTTTTGAAAGCATTTTCTGCTTAGCTATCCCTTCTAGAATAAACCAGCGGAAATAAGGGGGTGTAGCCGTGCTGTTCCTCATCAGAACAGGGGTTAATTTCACACCAGAGAAATTGCATGAAATCGGTCGGAGTCCTGGCCTCTGGAAATGTTGCACAGATGGAAATGGGGGATCTGGGGGCTATGGTGAGGCGCCGCAGTTATCCATGCTTCTTCCTGTGCTGATACTTCTGGAAACAAACCGTGACTTTTAGAGAGCAGATTAGACCCAGCTTTGCGGGTTTAATGCGCCCAGTGGAAGGGAAGCACGCCTCCGGCTGTGAGGAGTGAGTGGAGGAGAAGGTTAGGTTTGTCTGTCTGTCTGCCTTGCGCCGTGCACTTTGTGTCCCTGTGCTGACATTGGTTTCCAGGCTTCTCATTGCAAGCACATGCTGATCCTCTGGCTGCAAGCAACGTGATTGATGGGAAAGGAGGAGGGGACCGGAGTTAAAAGCCTGGCGGTGCTGCGTGCGCTCATATTTTTTTCATATCTGAAAATCAATAACTGTAATAAAAACCTTATGCAGGGCATCTCCTCGGTGCGTGCAAAGCATGAACACGGTACAGACAGCTGAAGAGTGGAGCTTCAGCAGGGCCCCGTACGGGTATCACAGCGATATGCGTGAAGAATGAATACAGCACGATAATAGCTGAGGGATGAAATCAGAGAAGGAGAATAATGGGAGGCAATGTCTGGCTTGTAACAGAAGGTGAAAGCTTTGTAGAAATAAGAAGGAATCACATCTATTAGGACCAGAATTGAGCTCTGGTTTCCTCTTTGCTGATTCGTATTTCTGTGTTAGGGTTCCCAGATAGGACTGCTTAAAAAAAAAGGACACTTGGGGGAGAATTGTGCGTCTCCATCGCGCACATGCATGGGGCGCCCAGAGTTGCACAGGGCGCGCGTCTCTTTTTTCCCGCTTCAGACCGATTTTCACCCCCTTGCTGCTGTGCGCGTAGAGTGCGTGTAACGTGTGCGTCCAGAAATGTTTCTTATTATACCTTTAATTTTAAGCACCACAAGCAGTAGATTTCAGGGTTGCAACGATACTAAGCAGGAGGAAACGCAGAGGACAGTATTTTTTACATTTTTCATGAGCCTTTGACTTGCAGATTGACTTAACGCCACCTCTGGAGCTGGAGTGAAATTTTCCGCATTAAAATGTGTGCGTTGAACCCCCAGCGATTTCCTGCATCGGGGGGGGGGGGGGGGTTGTTGATAGCCGATAGCCTCATCTACGTAGATTTTACACGAGACCAGCGCCATCGGCTACGCATTTGTCTGGGCGCGTGCTTTGGACGCGCTAATCTCCTTATTGCATCGGGTGCTGATCTAGCGCGTCCAACCTTTGCGCTGGGCTGTGCGCACTTTCTTGCGTCGGCCCCCTGAGTGTCTGTCTGTGTTTCCACGAGGTTATTCTTCCCATAAAAGAGCTGCTTTTCCTTTTTCTGCCATCCCTGCCTCTCATGGACAGATTATGGCCCGATACGGCCTATCCCGTTCCTGGGACGCGCTGAATCCCGTCTCTGGGATCTAGGTCTGCCTTCGCTCTCGGCCCTCTCAGATCTGGACTGTGTGCGTTCGTGCTCTGACTTCTCCAGCCGTTTCTCCTCTCTTTGTCCACGCTCCTTTCCGTCTCTTACCTCCTCTCCTTATCCGCCCTGTTGGTTGCAGGGAGCCTTGTGCAATCCTTCCTATTGTGTCTTTCTCCACTGCTTTCTTTGTTTCTTTGAGGGGAGGGTTGACCGAATGGGGTCAGCTTTCCACCTCTTCTAGTTTAAAGACCTGCCCATCAGACCAATGGAATGAAACCAGACTTAAAACCGGTGCTAAATTTTAGCACAGGTTTTCTTTTACTTAGTGCGTTAACGCGGGATGCAGGGAGCTAATGGCATGCAAACGGAGCACAGGAAAGAAAGCATGCTAATCAGAAAATGCAAATTATGAGTGTGAGTAAAAGGTGAAAATCTGTGCTAAAAACGTGAGTAATTCAGAAAACTGCGGTAAAATCAGGCATAGGTGAGGAAGGGGCTGCAAATAGCTTGTGAGGATGGCTGAGCAAAACCTCAGTGTCTGGAGTCAGGAAACACGCTGACTCCAGGTTTTCCTCTTGCAACTTAACATTTATTAACATTAACAGCACATAACATAAGAGTATACTGCCTGCCTTTGCAGGGTACTCACAATACCTTCAAAGTAGGTCAGAGATATTACAGGAGCTGCCTTCTCCTGGAGCAGTGGAGTCCTCCTGATCCCAGCTGGGCTCACCATCTTATTCCCCTTCCACCCAGAGAGTGCTCTCTCTCTCTCTCTGTAGAATTTAAGATGGAGCAGGCTAAATGCCTGGTTCTGCACAGGTAAAAAGGGGGACAATAAGGTCACTTTACCATACAGCAACGTTATCCTATATTGGTTGGAAAGTGTGACTAGCTGTGCATGCCTATCCCAGAGAGCTTATGCTTAGATTTTACTTGCCATGCCTTGCCAAAATGACTTTGCATGTGAAAGTCTGCCCAAAGTCAGGATGCACAGTGCCAAGGTGCGTACTGTTCAGCTATAGGTGACCCCCCCAGAGGGCTTCCCCGTTGATTCTTGCTCCGGGTCCCCACAATCTCAAAACCAGCACTGGTGTTACCTCCAGTAGCACAAGGCGCCTCCTAACAGTGGGATTAAGCATTTATCGGTCCTGACTCGTTGTTTAAAAGTGACCACTCAGCACCAGACATCAACAGGCAGGCTGCCGCAGTCCAGAGTTTTCGCTGTCTCAAATCTTTTCTCATTGATAGTCCTGGGTTTTAGGAAATGCAAGAAAACCTGTGCCTGAAGGCGCCCACCCCAGAGAGCTTACCCTTTCATTTCACTTAAATGCCTCCTGTTACCGTATGTCTGGGGAGGGTGGGGAGAGCTACCTGAGTGCAATCAGTTGCACTCATTATGTTCAGCGAGATGGCTGCATCTGTTCCTGATGCCATCTTCCGTGCGATCTGTCTGTCATTTCCACCTCAGGAAATGCTGGAGACTGCCACGTTATCCCTTACTGGTTGGAACGTGCGACCAGGACTCTGCCACCCGGCTCGTTGCGAGAGGCCGTCTAGGGGAGCATGGGACGGCCTTCACTGCAACAACTGCATCAGCTCCCTGTCCAGCAACGCCTTCAATTTCAGATTCTTGTAATGGTTTTCAAGGGTTTGAGGCTGGATGGACCTGCTCAACCCTTATTACTGCACTCAAGAATTGCAGTCCCGAGAAAAAGGGTTGTTAATGAGTTCCATCATTAAAAACTGCCCATCTAGTCGAGACTAGGAAGCAAACGTTTTTTATATTAGGTCCTTCCTTATGGAACAGCTTTTTACATGATTTGGAGGATTTTATTCAGTTTTATAAACAAATAAAGTCATTGTTGCAGGAGGCAGACCAGTAGTGAATGATGGGTGTTAAGTGTAAGTGCTGGAGTATCCCATTATCTTATACGTGATATATTATTTACATTTGTATTGTACTCCGCTTAGTACGGCAGGTCTGCTATAAGCGCAAACATAAATGATTTACATAAATTGCCAGCTTTTATTCTGTAGTTTTAATTTACCAGCTTAAAGCCCTTCCCTGCGGACAGTCCTGCTGTTCTGATTTCTCAGGGAAGAGCAGATCTAATTTAGATGGATAAGAGCTGATCTCATCTAGTGTTGGGGACCCATCACACGAAGAAACTTGGTTCCCCCTTAAACAAGAAACCCCAGCCCAGCCAAACCAAAAATGAAAATCCGCACAGGAAAATGCAAAACATAATTTGGGGAAAAGGAAGGGTGAGAAGATCACATCAGTTAGTGCCCACCAATTTGCTGAAGGCTTCTGCCAAGCCAGCAGACATCGTGATATGGTGCTCCGATCGGAGGCAGGAGCACGCATTGCCCGGAATAGGAGTCCAGGGTCCTCCAAGCACTGCCTTCTGATCTTGTAAATATTTACATTCGTCCAATCTGCGGCCTCATTCAGTCCGTCAACATCAATTGCCACCCTTTTTTTGGGGATGATCACCAACTTTGGTGTTAAAAGTAGGGTCTGACCAAGCCTCTTCAATTGCTATTCTCAACAACTGTCTTACTGCGGTAGCCCTTTGGCTCAGTAAGTATAAACTCAAAAATGCCCCCTCCACATTGGAGTTCCTCTGGCTACCTCTACCTTCTCTGCCTGGAACACCCCCTCATCCCATGGAATCAGAATTGGAGCCCCAAGATTCAACTTGACCAAAATCTCACAATGGACTCCCACATCTCAAAGATGGTAAGAGCCTCTTTCACGTACTTCTGCCAGATGTGCTAATTAAGCAACCGCCTTGGCCGACCCAGCCTAGCCACTGTGATCCATGCACCTCTGGCCGAACTGACGCCTGTAACTCACCACTGAGTGACATCTCTCAGTACAGTAGGAAATGCTTCCAACACTTGCAAAATACTTGCGTCAAGGCTGTTGGTAGAGGCCAAAGCAACAAACGATGTAGAGCCCTTTCTACTCAAATGTGACTGCATTGTATGTTCTGTGTTCTCTGTACACCGACGTGATATCTTGATAAGCGGCGGTATATAAAAACCAATAAATAAATAAATAAATAAATTTAAAGACTCTGCTTCAACTTTAAATGCGCGAATAAGCAGGTCCAAGAGTAAATGTCCCTTCTTCTTGCTATCAACGCTCCACAAGAGAACTCCAATCCTCCCAAAAGGCCCTTCTCTCCCCTCCCCCCCCCCCACCCGACTTCTGCAAAACTGGCCTGCATTAGATTCCGTGCTTTCGGCTGCTGCGCACCCACTGCCCTTTCTTCTTGAACCAACCAAGCTAGTTTTCCGGAAAGAAAGCAAAGGCATGGCTGCTCAACCAACGTTCATTAGGTCTAGACATTGATTCTCTGCTGACTGCCTGTGACCTTACAACTAATGTTCTCGCTAATGTACCTGTCAGTCTGCTCCGGTTCAACTGTAATCCAGCTTGGACAAAGGCGGAGTATGCGTCTGTAAATAAAATAAATAACCAGGAGACTCTTTACCCTGTGAACCAGGGCCTCGGACATGGTGCTCCCAACCCCTGGAGCGACACCAGAACCAGAGCAGCCTAATCAGGTTGGCCTGCGTGAGGTGGCAAGTCCTGCAGTTTTCAGTGATGACTTTCAGCATCCCCGCGGCGTGCTACAGAAAACGTCTTGTCTTTCAGCTGAAAGCAGAATGAACCTTTATTCCTCCTCCTGTCTTTTTCCACCCCCCTTGTATGCGATGCCTGGGAACGGACTGAAACCCAGAGACTGAAATGCTGCTGGCCTGCTCCCTGACCCTCTGAGTAAGAGCCGAGGAATGTCCTACAGCCCTCGGCACCGCCAGGCATCAGGCTGGAAGATCTCTCGCTAAATGGCAACAAATCTGTAGAGCGCAGAGTCGCCACCTCGCCCAGGGTCTACCCAAAGGATTTAGATCCAGGCCTGGTTTTACTCCCGTTGCACGCAGGGAAATGTAGTCCTGCTTATCAGAGGGAAATCACAACTACAGCTTCATGCACGCCGTGGGGCGAAACCTGGAGGCGAACAGCCTCTTCAGGTGGACCTGGGTAAGGTGAGAGTCCCAGGACTTATCCTGGGAACCCTTCCTTTGAATTGTGAATGTCCTGCAGGCATATACACAGTAAAAGGAAACTGAATTAAAACATTGTTTTCACTTTGCCTGGAGGTGTATTCCTGTCACCCTCTGCTGCCCACATAAATACGGCGAGAACCAGGGGTGCTCCGTGAGGGTGGCAAACGTGGCTGGTTATCAGGCTACCCATAATGAATATTCGTCAGATATATCTGCAGTTGTGTGCTCCAAGAACAAGGCTCATTTGCATAACTTGACTGCCTTGAAAACCAGCTCAGATGGTGGCCCTGGGGGACCAGGGCCACGAGACCTTTTGACCCTGGGCTCTGAGGTTGGGCTTCCAGGGGGGCCCAGAGGTTGAATTAAGTCGTCACCCTGTGACCGTTTCAGGACCTCTTACGTGTTTCTTGCTGGAGTACCGCTGTGTCAGTCTGCCGTGTTTGAAAAATATTTTAACAAGTTATTTTGCCGGTAAGAAGGAAAACGGCAGGAGGGGTGTGAGATCTTGCGGTTTGGCGGGGCGAGGTGGGTGCGGACTTTGGGCTGCCATATGCTGAAGCAGACGGGATCTCACTCAGAGCTGCTCCCAGCGTTTCCCGGTGCTTTAAATCGCTCTCCATCTCGGTTAGCCAGAGGCGTCCCACGGGAGGCTTTTAATAGCTTTTTCTTCCTGTGGCACCAGCCAAACGCAGGAGACTCTGCACTAAATCAGCGCCTGTGGATGAGGTGGGTATTTTAGGTAAAGCAGCATTGCCCCGCAGCCGACCAAAGACTTAGATGGGTATAAAGAAGTGAAAACTGATAATGACCACCCGCTCCTTCCAGTCTGCCCGTTTTCCCTATTGAAGTAAAGCTGGGTACCCCGACTCCATCTCCAGCCCTCGCCTCCCACTGCTGTGCATCCTCTGTGCTTTCCTGAAATTTGATAACTGTTTGGGTTTTTTTTTTGCCCTCAGCATTTCCCTTTTATTTCCTTCTGTTACTCCAGAATTTTATCTCTCTCCAGCCTCATCCCATGCCCCTTGGTTCAAGAACTGCCCTTCGGATTGAGAGTGAGTTAATCAAGAGCGTCGCACATGAATGGCATTTGGTTTTAAAAGGTTCTAATTCTGTTTTGCTGACTGTCGGGGAGCCTTTGTGGTACTACTGACCAGTGTGTGTGAAAGCAGATGACCGTGTGACGTCTGACGGGCCCAGAGAGGGTCTGGTGAAGGGTCGCTGCATTCTGATCCCAGAGCACAGCTTTGTGACATAAGAGAGGCATTACTTCTGCAGCGGGCCCTGGAAAATGTATTTCTTGATGTCTGAAACAGGCATAAGAAGATGCTGGCAGAAAGGACCACTTGGTCCTCCCTGTCTGCCCATCTGCTGTGTACTCCCAAAACCTACTCTCTGTGGTTGTCTTCCTCCCGTCCTATACTACGAAGGTCCCCTTTGGGTCTATCCCATTGCGTACTTGAAGTCTGCCACTGTTTTGTCTCTATGACTTCTACTGAAAGTCCAAGGGCCCATTACCCTTCCAGTGAAAAAAGGGTTCTCTCGCGTTTCGTTTGAACTTCATATGATCACCCTTTATCTTTGAGCTTTCTTTTTCTGGAAAGCAGTTCCTTCTAGTACCTTGTTGAAGCCTCTGGATATTTGAATGTTTGTATACCTGTTATCACCTTTCCCCTTGTTTGATTTCTAGAGATCTTGGTGTGGCTTATAGTGCCGGCCATGTATCATTGTGGAGGCCCTCCTTTTTGAACTGCTCCTACCTGGTCCAATGTCCTTTTGTAGCAATAGTCTCCAGACCCGAAGGTGGGGGTCCCTCTTCCTCCTAGTGATACCTCTCTTTATTCACTCAAATATGCCATTAGCTTTTCCAACTGCTTTGTCCTACTGACCAACTACCTTGAAGTCATTGGAGATGATGATCCCAGGTCTCTTTCATGTTTGGTGACTGCTAGGTCTTCACCTTCAAAAACTGTGCTGGACTTACCTTTTCAGCAACCCATCCAAGGAAGTATTACAGTGAAAGGGGCACTGCTTCCTTCACAGGGCGTTCCTCTCTTTTGAACACCGCTTACCCTGAGCAGTAGCGTCCCATCAGATCCACCCCTCCTTAATAAACCTTATTATATAATGGACTTCTGTCTATTACTACTAAGTCTTTCTCTTGGTGTTCTCTTTGACATACAGTGT
The DNA here is from genome assembly GCF_901001135.1 of Rhinatrema bivittatum. Lineage (NCBI taxonomy): Eukaryota > Metazoa > Chordata > Amphibia > Gymnophiona > Rhinatrematidae > Rhinatrema > Rhinatrema bivittatum. The sequence goes on along the minus strand of NC_042621.1, from coordinate 297,089,413 downwards.
GTCCTTCATTACTGGGACATTGATAAAACTGAGGCTTTTCAAAAGAGGCTACCAAAATGGAGGATGGAGAAACTGAAGGTGCTAAAGTTGTCCTCGCCAGAAGAAAGATGCGAAAGAGGAGATATGATACAAACGTTCAAATATCCCGAAGACTTTTATAAAAGTAGCAAAGGACAAGGGGTCGTCACATGAAGCGGAAAGGAGGCAAGCCGAAAAGAAATGAGAGAAGATACCTTTTCATTGAGGTTTTGGTGGACACTCGGATGGACTTCCAGCAGAGATTAGAGGAACCAGAAGAGGGGCAGAAGTCAAGCATGCATGGGACAGACTCAAAGGGCCCTCAAGGTGGAAGGAATGAGAAGACCTGCAACAGTACAGTGGAGTAGACCGGGGGGACCAAATGGTCCTTATCTGTGGACAATCTTTTGTTGCTATATTGCTAACGGCTAAAATTGTTATCAAAGACAGATGCACATAAACGTAACACCTTCCATTGTCTCTGAAAACAGAGGCTGAAGAGAATACTGAAGAACCCAGAAAGTTCCCAGGAGCTGTGATCTCAGCACATTGGATCTGCAGACTTGCCTTTCACACTCCAGCTCGGTATTCAGTGTGGCCTTGCATCGAGCAGTGGAAGGTCATAGGAAAGTATTTGTGAGGCTTTTGGCAAAAGCTGCCATCAGACTCCCTGAAGCTTTAGATTCTTCCTGGTTTTGATTAAATTTCTTTTATTCATTTTCAACAATATACAAGTGTTAACATTGAACAGGATACAGAAATAGGATCGAGCTCTGTGGTTTACTCTTCCCATAGGCCCGTATATCTGGCCTAACAACATCTCCTAACCCCTCCTTCCCTTTCCCACCCCTCCCCTGGGTGGCACAGTACCCATGAGTCGTGTATACGTCTCTCTCTGGCCATCCCTATAGACGCTTCCTTATGTTGGTAATCGTTGGGGATTAGACTCCTTGCTCTGGGAGGAAGAGATTGTATGTATACATTCCAATCAGTAAGAAAACGCTCTTCTTCCTATATAGGTCTGTCCTTTCCACGTATTTCTCATGGGTACACATACAGTAAATTTGATTCCTCCACTGGGTAAGCGTCGGTGGATTCTCCATTAACCAACATTGTATTCTTTCCTTGTTTTAACCTACCCTTGCCTTCATGGAAGCTGTAAAAGAAACAGACCTTTGGAATATGACCTGAGGTCCAGGTCTGGATTTTCCACTACAGACCTTAGCAAGTAGCTGGTGTCCCAGCCAGCCAGCATCATCTCCTGCTAATCCAGACTTTGATTTTCTGACTACGATTAGTTGCTAATCTTCTCCAGTAAGTCCTCTCCCCCTCTCTTGCACAGATTACATTCTGTGCTCAGGTCTTTAAGCCCCCCTGTGCCACAGAAGCTACGGGACAGCAGAGGGGGCGCACCGCTTCCGCCTCGGACCTTAGTCCGGCCGCCTTCCTCTTCGCTTCATTCCCGCCTTGTGATCATCCCTCTCTGCGCTGATGTTTCCTAGCTGTACGAGATTTACTGCTACGATTTCGGGTGAGTGGCGTGAAAGAGGCAAGAAAGCAGCCATTAACTTGCTAACTTCTCACACACCCCTGGCCAGTGCTCCCCTGTGCGAACAATTACACATAGTTAAGAGTTCTGCATTTATATTTTACATGAAAAATATCCAAGTACAGTATCCTGAGGTAAAACTATCCCTTACATTATATTTACATGCACTGCTGTGATGCCAACCAGAAATCCCTGCAAAAAAGACACTTGGAACCATAGGGTATTAGGCCTATTGTGATGTGTGTTGGGGTGTGGTTTGACCCTCTGAAAGCGCAAATACACTAATACACTTCCTATTAGGAGAATGCCTCACCTCTGTCACACATGCAGAGCATAAAACAGACCCTCACCAAATACAGAACAGAGCAACCATAAAATATAAATACAAACGCGCAGACAAAAACTAAACTGGAAACCGCAAGAAGACAGACACACTATGCAGTGCAACAATGAAAAAAATAGAACCATCACCATTCCTCAACATCAAACAATAAAATCAAGAAATAAAATAAATACATAATCATAATACTAAAAACATACTAATATTATTTTTAAAAAAGCTGATGAATAAAAGATCAAATAAGTAAAACTCTTATACGAGTTTTTTAAATATCCCAATCACCAATAAATATTTCAAAAACAGCAGACACAGGAAATAACACCTGAAAAATAAAACTAAAAAGGCTTTTAAAAATTCATGCACTCCATACCTGGAAACCTTTGATTTCCAGTCACCTTGGGATTGTTGTGGAGTAGTGGGAGTGGGATGCACAAACTGTCTCCTCTCATTCTTATATATATACACACACAAGCTCATACACACATAAGCTCTCTCTCAGACAAACCCACAGGCGTCTCCAGCTCTTCTTTGGTTGGGATCTACCAGCAGCGTCAGGCCCTCATCTTCATTTCAGCTGCTGGCAGGTTGGAATCCACCTGCAGCCCCCATTATCTCTCTCATACACACCCACCCAGATAAGCTCCCATGTACATGCACTCACCCATGACAGGCAACCTCCTACTCACACCCCCACTCATCACAAGCAGCCTCCCATTCACACACACACACACACACACACACACCCATGCAGATCAGGCAGTCAGGGTCCATGGGTCATTCCTCTTCCACTGCTGCTGTAAGCCTGTGCTTTCTTCTGTGTGGAGAGCAGCCATTCTGCAGCCCCTCTTCACGTGCTGGTCCCGAGGTAATTCAACACTCGCGGTGCTCAACACCCTGCGCTAGCACTGCGAGTGCTGAATACTGCGGGGCCAGCACATGGGGAGGAGCTGCCGGACGGGCTTCTTCCACGACTGAGGCCTCCTGCTTCTTCCGCACCAGTGGGATGAGGTCCACCAGCGGTATCACAGGCCCCCTCTCCTTCTGCCACCGGTGGGACTGGGTCCACTGGCGACAGCACGGGTCTCTCCCTGCTCCCAAACCGCCCCTCCCGGGTGTGCCGCCCTATGCAATGGCACGGTTTGCACTGCGCCAGGCCTGACTCCCTCCACCACTTCTCATTCCTATAGCACTACCAGCTATACCTGGGATCCAAATGATGCCCAAATTGCAAGCTTTACCGAAAAACAAATTATCTGACTGGGCTTCAAAAAAATTAGAAAAGAAATTTAAAACATGAAATTGCAGCCCTATTTCAATTAAGTTGTAAACATATCATTAAAAAACACTCCAATGGAAGATGACCAATGTAACCCCTACATTTAAAAAGGGATCCAGGGGTGATCCGGGAAACTATAGACCGGTGAGCCTGACTTCAGTGCCAGGAAAAAATAGTGGAAACTGTTATAAAGAGTAAATCACAAACATTTAGATAGCCATGATTTAATGGGACACAGCCAGCATGGATGTACCCAAGGGAAGTCTTGCCTAACAAATCTGCTTCACTTTTTTGAAGGAGTTAATAAACATGTGGATAAAGGTGAGCCGGTAGATGTAGTGTATTTGGATTTTCAGAAGGGCGTTTGACAAAGTTCCCTCATGAGAGGCTTCTAGGAAAACTAAAAAGTCATGGGATAGGAGGCGATGTCCTTTCTTGTCGTGGATTACAAACTGGCTAAAAGACAGGAAACAGAGAGTAGGATTAAATGGTCAATTTCTCAGTGGAAAAGGGTAACAGTGGAGTGCCTCAGGGATCTGTACTTGGACTGGTGCTTTTCAATATATTTATAAATGATCTGGAAAGGGGTACAACGAGTGAGGTGATCAAATATGCGGATGACACTAAATTATGCAGAGTAGTGAAATCACAAGCGGATTGTGATACATTACAGGAGGACCTTGCAAGACTGGAAGATTGGGCATCCAAATGGCAGATGAAATTTAATGTGGACAAGTGCAAAGTGATGTATATAGGGAAAAAGAACCCTTGCTGAAGTTACATGATGTTAGGTTCCATATTAGGAGCTACCACCCAAGAAAGAGATCTAGGCGTCATAGTGGATAACACATTGAAATCGTCGACTCAGTGTGCTGCAGCAGTCAAAAAAGCAAACAGAATGTTAGGAATAAGGAAGGGAATGGTTAATAAAATGGAAAATGTCATAATGCCTCTATATCGCTCCATGGTGAGACCGCACCTTGAATACTGTGTACAATTCTGGTCACCGCATCTCAAAAAGAATATAGCTGGACTGGAGAAAGTGCAGAGAAGGGCGACCAAAATGATAAGGGGCATGGAACAGCTCCCCTATGAGGAAAGACTAAAGAGGTTAGGGCTGTTCAGTTTGGAGAAGAGACGACTGGGGGTGGGGGGGGGGGGGGGTATGATAGAAGTCTACAAAATCATGAAAGGACTTGAACAAGTTAATTTACTCTCTTGGATAATAGAAGTACCAGGGGGCACTCCAAGAAGTTAGCAAGTAGCTCATTTAAAAACAAATCGAAAAAAATTCTTTTTCACTCAGTGCATAGTTTAGCTCTGGAATTCATTGCCAGAGGATGTGGTTACAGCAGTTAGTGTAACTGGGTTTAAAAAAGGTTGGATAAGTTCCTAGATGATAAATCCTTAAACTGCTATTACAGTAATTAATAAGCAATAGTTACTTGGGATCTATCTAATGTTTGAGTACTTGCCAGGTATTTGTGACTTGGATTGGCTCCTGTTGGAAGCAGGATGCTGGGCTTGATGGACCCTTGGTCTGACCCGGTATGGCATGTTCTTACGTAAATCAGGAAGATTAGAGAGGTGTGTAGAATTGAAAAATGGTTCGCTCCTTCAGGTGTTTCCGAATGCCTCTGTTTTCAGATAGAGGTAGTAAGATATCCACCTTTATTTGGAAACCCAAGATCCTTCAAATTACGTTGCGTACACAACATTTGACAAAAAGTAGCTGGAGGGACGGGATTGCCAAAGTTGAAAAATATTACTGGACAGCGAGATCCTCTTCTGTGTCTTATTGCCAAGCTTTATAATAATCCAAACAGCTGCCAAAATTAGCGAGGCTGTTGTCTAAAACATCTGGCCCCCCCCCGCGCTCGTAATCCTGACTGGTCCACGAGGATTATCCCGACCTTCTAGAAACCCTGATGCAGCCATGCCGTCACTCCTAGCCATGCCATATGACCGAGCAAGCCCTCACAGCCACCCTCTCATTGTTCTTTTTCTATTTGTAACCACCTGCCCGCGCTTACCGTTGCGCTCTGTGTCTGTCCTAAGCACGTTAACCATCACGCGGTGCACGGCGTTTAGTTGCTGTGCGCCCATTCCATGGAACATCTGCGCCGAGCCCTGTCATCCGCCGTTGCGTCAGACATTGATAAGCGTGACCGTTTGAACAGGCCTCGCCACCATCTCTTCAGTGGAGGAAATTCAGCACTGAGTGAATTGCGGCAAGTTTGGTGCGCTAGCTGCTACGATTAGGAAGCACGCTTGGGGAGTTGGATGTACCTCGCCATTGGACGGGAGGGAGTGGGCAGGGTTGGAAACAGCTGGGTGGAGGGGGGGGGGGGGCTTATGAATGCTGTTGGTTGTAACCAGTTGTATAATTGTAGCATTTAATTGTATTTGCTGTGGCTCCAACAAGAGGGCGGAAAAACAAGTTGAAATAAATGTGGTCATGGTTTGGGTCACTACCACTCTGTGGGAGGCCGTTCTAGGCATTTATCGCCCCTCGGTTAACGCAGAACTCCTCTGACTCTTCCTCCCTGCAACTTCATAGTGTGACATCTTGCCCTTGAATTTCACCTTCCTGTACTTGAGGCCTTCTGTCTTCCCAGCAATTACGTTTTGAGTGTCTTAAGCCTCTCATCGTTTGTGTTGCAAGTCTCGCACCATTTCTGAAGGCTTCCATCCTCTTGATGTTCTCCTGAAGTCGCAGCCTCCAGAACTGAACGCAGTTCTCGCTTGGTTCCTGGTGATAATTATGGAACCACGCATCCTGTTAACTTTCCTAGTTGCTTTATCTTCAGGTCCTCTGAGATAATTACTTCCCGATCTCTTTCCTGTTTGATAGTTTCTAGTTATTGACCTTCTAGTTGAGACGTGGCTAATGGATTTTTGTGACCCCAAAATGCACAACTATCAGGCCTGTGACAACAGAGGGGAGCCTGCCAGGATATCCTTCACCCGACAGAGCCGGGATTGGCGAGGCGAGGGGGGCAGCTGCCCTGTAGTGTCAAGCCCAAGGGGTGGTGTATCAGCAAGGCTACAGAAACGCACAAGGATCTGCCCTGATGACTCTCCCCTCCCTGGTATCATGCAAAGAGCAGGACGGTGGGGGAGATGAGCCGGGGGCAGACAGAGGAGCCCTCTGCTCCCTAATCCAGCACCTCCTCTTCTCTTATTCCCCCTCCCCTCCTGTCTGCAGAGAACAAGGATGGCGATGTGCGTCTAAATATATAAATAAAATGAGTGGAGGGGAAAGAGGAGGGCGCAGCGCAAGGAGTAGTGGGGGTGAGAAAGGGGAATGCAGGTTAAGGAGTGATGAGGGGGTCAAAGAGGGATACAGGGGAAGGAGTTGGAGATGCAGGGCACAGAGCAGATTTTGGGGAGAGGAAGGAATGGCAAGAGGAGAGAAAGGGACGCGGACAAGGGATGGGGGAAAGAAAGAGAGTGGAATGCTGGGGGGAGGAGGAGAGAGGGGTGTGCTTTGCTGAAACAGCGGATTCTTTTGCCAATAAAGGTCTCGGCGCTGTGCCAGCGCAGCCGCTGGTATCCCAAAGGAGGCGCTGGGGGAGGTGGAGGCGTAATTCTCACATCTGCCCGGGCGCAGGAAAAGCTGGCCCTGGCACTGTCGCTCGTACCCGTACAGCGCTCGGGGAGGAAGGATGCTCCTGAGAACTGTCACCATTAACCCAATAAGCACCCAAAAACCCCTGCTCCTGCTCTCCTTGGTCTCATGAAGGTTTACGGGTGGCAGATTCATGGCTTTAGAGCACAGCCGGCCGGAGGAGTAATCTGCCAGCAGAGCAGCAAGCCACGAGCCTGGGAACTGGCAGGGTTCAAATCCCGCTGCCTCTCCTTGTCACTGCACCCTCCCTTGCCTCAGGTGCTTGCTAAGCATTTCCCCCCCATAGACGGAGAATGGGAACTAAGGCTCAGTAAATCAGGCCCTTAAGGTTGCGAGCCCTCACCTTGAGCTTGGGTTTGCAAAGGCGAGTATTTAAATCTGAGATCCAAATCCTCTTGCTGCACAGCACAAGTCCAGCAGTCCTGGGCTCTTTGACCCAGGATATTTTGCAGGCTGGCTCTAACTCACACACATGTGGCAGGCTGTTTGGATCATCAGTTTTGTCTCTGTTTCACTGTTATGAATCAGACAAGGCATTATGGATCAATAATGGAAGGACTGAGAGCCTGCGGTCGGGGGCACTTACTTAATGCAAAGATTGCATACATTCATCCATTAATATGCGCCCTCTCTGTCGCTCAAGGACTAGAAACACAGAGCCTTTTGCAGACAGGGTTGGAGGGAAATTCTCAGAAGCACAGCAAATATTCCTGGTTGGAATAAACAGCTTTACCCCAGGGGGTTCTGTTCCCGGTTGGAATAAACAGCCTTACCCCAGGGGGTTCTGTTCCCGGTTGGAATAGACAGCCTTACCCCAGGGGGTTGTATTCCCGGTTGGAATAGACAGCCTTACCCCAGGGGGTTCTATTCCCGGTTGGAATAAGCAGCCTTACCCCAGGGGGTTCTGTTCCCGGTTGGAATAAACAGCCTTACCCCAGGGGGTTCTGTTCCCGGTTGGAATAGACAGCCTTACCCCAGGGGGTTCTGTTCCCGGTTGGAATAAACAGCCTTACCCCAGGGGGTTCTGTTCCCGGTTGGAATAAACAGCCTTACCTCAGGGGGTTCTGTTCCCGGTTGGAATAGACAGCCTTACCCCAGGGGTTCTAATCCCGGTTGGAATAAACAGCCTTACCCCAGGGGGTTCTGTTCCCGGTTGGAATAGACAGCTTTACCCCAGGGGGTTCTGTTCCCGGTTGGAATAAACAGCCTTACCCCAGGGGGTTCTGTTCCCGGTTGGAATAAACAGCTTTACCCCAGGGGGTTCTGTTCCCGGTTGGAATAAACAGCTTTACCCCAGGGGGTTCTGATCCCGGTTGGAATAAACAGCCTTACCCCAGGGGGTTCTATTCCCGGTTGGAATAAACAGCCTTACCCCAGGGGGTTCTGTTCCCGGTTGGAATAAACAGCTTTACCCCAGGGGGTTCTGATCCCGGTTGGAATAAACAGCTTTACCCCAGGGGTTCTGTTCCCGGTTGGAATAAACAGCCTTACCCCAGGGGGTTCTATTCCCGGTTGGAATAAACAGTCCATTTTCTATGTGGACTAGTAACTGGTTAAAAGGTCAGAAGCAGAGGGTAGGACTAAATGGCCTTTTTTTCCAAATGGAGAAGGGATATTAGTGGAATACACAGGGATCAGTACTGGCACCTGTGCTTTTTAACATATTCATAAATGATCTGGAAAAGAGAACATTGAGTGAGATGATCAGATCTGTAGATGACACATAACTATTCAAAGACATCGCAGAAACCAAAAAAAGGTGCAGAGAAGGGAGACCAAAATGATGAAGGGGACGGAACATCTCTGGTGTGATGAGAGACCACGCAGGTCAGGGCTCTTCGGTTGGAGAAGGGACGGCAGAGAGAGGACACGATAGGAGTTTATAAAATCATGAGTGGGCTGGACTGGGTGAATAAAGGATGTTTATTTACCTTTTCAAATAATACTAAAACCAGGGGGACACACCATGAAACTGACAACCAGCAGATTCAAAAGAGATGGTAGGAAGCACTTTATCACTCAGCGCACTGTCAGGCTGTGCAATCTGCTGCCAGAGGACGTGATGAAGGCTGATCTGAGTTTAAAAAGGGGTTTGGACAAGTTCCTGGAGAAGTCCATAACGCATGATTAGCCAGTGTGACTAAAGAAAGCTTTTGCTCTCCCTGGGAGTGAGTAACAGGAGAGAGATCTACTTTACGGGATCTGCCAGGTACTTGTCACCTAGACCGGCCGCTGCCGGATGCAGGATGCTGGGCTCCATGGACTTTCTTGAGGTCGCTTTTCTGTTAAACGTTTCCTTTGTGTTTTGATGGTGTCCACGAGTTGTCCTCCCTCCCTGACAGGGCATCCATGGACTGGAGGCAGATACCTGAAGAGGGAAATGCTCCTCTCAGAGAGCAGACACACACACACACATCTTATTGCATTTTTGGAAATATGGCTGACGTAGCAGGGCGGTAATCTGATCTGCTTTATTGGATTTTAACCTAATTATGTATTAGTCCTGACAGTGGCCTTGCCAAGCCTGGCCTCCAGGCCTCAGCACTTTTCGCCGGGCCCCTGAATTATTGATGATAAGATAGTGGAAGGAAGAGATCGTCCTGTAAATTCAGTCTCCAGCTGGAACCCCTCGGCGGGTGGACTCTCTCTCTCCGCCGTACAGGGGAGAGAGAGAAGGGCGCCGGAGAAGATGGAAGAACCGGACCAGGGGGAGGAGACCCACTTTGAGGGCCTGTGCCAGTACGCACAGAAAATCACTGCTTGCTTTGGCGTCAATGGTAAGAGAGTCAATGGGTTGGGTTTGTGTGGTGACTGCAGCTGTCTAAGCGCAGTGGATGAGGTGGGGAGGCTGAGTACCTGCTAAGGTGTGTGGGTGCTGAGAAGGTCAATCTCCGAGGGCTGTCACGGCCCCCCCCCCCCCCCCCGGGGACTTTTCCAGACCCGGTTGGGGATTTTGCCGCAGCGTGAGGTACCCTTGGGCTGGAGGTCACAGGATACGGCAGAGGCTCTGGAAAATGCAGAGCTCAGTGTCTGGAAATGTCATGAAGGCTCTAGAAGAGTTCAGGCTGGTGGAGGGTCCAGAAGCGTGGATCTTTGGGGCGCTTTGTCTTTTATGGCTGCCCGGTAATAGGGTGAAGAATTAGAAAAAAAAAAAAAATTCTGAAAAAGTGCAAGCAGGCGAGGACCTGGGCAGAATGCGGGGTCTGAGAAGTGTGCTAGGGAAGGAGCATTTGGGACCGGCAGCTGGGCCCCCATTTCTCCGATGGGAACACTTGGAAGGGTTAATGCATGTGGAAGAGTTTTCTGCCGCAGGCCGAGGTCTCTGGCTTGCTTTCCCTTCGGTCACATACACAGGGGTTACTTGTGCTGCTGTCTGATTGCGTCTCAGCCTTTTATCTGGTTAAGATGCAGTGGTAGAGAAAGCTTCCTTCTTGGCCATCGGGCAGAGGGTAAGAAGTTGTATAATATGAGGTGGAGGGGTATTCATGCACCACCCCTCCAGCCCAGGCATTAAACCTCCCTTAAAGATAAAGGAAGAGAGACTAACTCTTACTCCCGAGCCCCTTCCTGCCTGCTGTCCCGGCTTGGAGTGAGTCTGAGCGGAGGGACCTTTCTCTGAGGGGCTCCCCCTGCTGCTCCTGGCTGCTGTAGACCCCGAAAGACCATTTGGGTTCAATGCTCTCTGCTGCTCTTTAGTTGATTATTGTACCAAGTTTGGGAACCTGCAGCTAGTGGCTAACTTCAGGTTTCTTTCTGGGGTGCCAGGAAAGCCCAGGCATTTCATTTTTCAGACTTCAGTTCTCTACAGAGAATGCCAGCCTCTCCGCTGTGGCATCTACGTAGCAGGGGCACAGATCCTGGGAGGGGCAAATCCTGGCCCCTGCACAGCAGGCAGGCAGGCCCGGGTGACCTTGGCCGTACACGGTGCCTGTTCTGGTAACAGTGAGATGCTATTGACCCAGAATTGATCCTGTGCCGCGCTTCCGGGGGGAGTCTGTTCCCGGTCTTGCTGATGGATTCATGATTTGTCTTTATCAGCATGGATATTACAGAGACTGGATTATACGTTGGCGCTGCAGCTGTTGTGCTGGTGTAAGGTACGGTGCTCTGCCAGATGTTGGGTGGTAGGTACAGCGCTCTAGTGCGAGTGACACGCTGTGCAGGTGTTAGTACAGCAGCGAGTGAAGGTACAGTGCTGGGCGGGTGCGAATGACAGGTGCAGCTGTTAGGTACAGCGCTGCTTGGGATGCATTATGGAAATATGTTATTTTTCAGCTGTTCCCTGTGTCATGCATGACACTATGAGGAAATTTGCTGAATCCGGGATTGCAGCCAGCAACCCTCTTTCTAATGGGCAGTTGCTCAACTAATTAGGCAAAAAATAGCTACTATTAACCGGGCAATAGAGGCTCTGTCATCCTCAACTGCAGTTCCTGTCTCTTACCAGTAGAGGGGTCCATTCCTCCCCCTTATACAAGCTCTGGATAAAGCTTATTGGATGGAGGGAGGGGTTGATTTTGCCCAAATTAAATATAAAGAAATTGGGAGGATTTGCATTTTTGAGTGCACAAAATAGTAAATTAGGTTTAGCGACGTTCAGGCTAAGTAGTCTATTAAGAAGCATTCTACCATACCAGCACTGCAGAGGACTTGGACACCCTGCTGCCTGTCATATCTTAACTTCTACGTACAGCGATGCAAACGCAGCAATGCATACAAATCAAATTACTTATCACAACTTATTAACAGAGAAGTCTTACATTTCTCAGCCTCTGTTTATTAAGCTATGTCCTTCATTCCTAAAGATTCAGTTTATTAAGAGAAAAATCTTTTATTTCTAGAGATCCAGTTTTAGTTTATTAATAATAATATTTAAAAAAAACAAAAACCCCTTTATTCCTGGAACCACAAGCAATAATATCCTTACTGTTGAAATAAGGAGCCATCAGAGCAAAACGGAGCGCAGGCTGTCAACCAGGCAACCAGTGTGCCGTGGCACCGGTGCGCCAGGGAAATGTCAGACCCAGGCCAGCGCTCTCGGCGCTGGCCTGGGTCTGCCTTCCTGAGAACGTGTGTAATGATGCGTGCCTCGTCTTCCTCGCCGCGGCACGAGCCCCGGAGCGAGGCGATTAATGGGCTGGCATGCAGGGCACGGATAGCTGGGACCCGCTTTGATCAGCACGGACGGGGCAGGCAGTGCTTCATCTTCCCCATGGTTGAGTCCTTCCAGCCCCTGTCCCGTGCCCAGGCTGAGTGAGAGACGGAGCGCATCGAGTGCTGGCAGCAGCAGCAGGGGAGGAGGTGATCAAATTTGCGGATGATACAAAATTGTTCAGAGTAGTTAAATCACAAGTGGATTGTGATAAATTGCAGGAAGACCTTGTGAGACTGGAAGATTGGGCATCCAAATGGCAGATGAAATTTAATCTGGATAAGTGCAAGGTGATGCATATAGGGAAAAATAACCCTTGCTATAGTTACACAATGTTGGGTTCCATATTAGGAGCTACCACCCAGGAAAAAGATCTAGGCATCATAGTGGATAATACTTTAAAATCGTCGGCTCCGTGCGCTGCACCGGTCAAAAAAGCAAATAGAATGTTAGGAATTATTAGGAAGGGAATGGTTAATAAAATGGAAAATATCATAATGCCTCTATATTAGCTCTTGACATCCTCTATATTAGCTCTTGACACAGATCCTTTATTGCATACTATGTAAATATTCACTGTAAATGCGTTTTACTATGTAAATATTCCTGTCCCTTTTCTCTTTTTTCCTCCTATCCCAGTTGGTAATTTCCTTGTTCATTGTAACTATTATTTTCTGCACCAGTTCAATTACCCTAGTTCTATGTTTATTGCACGACTTGTTAAATGTAAACCGACTTGATGCAACCTTTGGTCGTGAAAGCCGGTATAGAAATTAATAAATAAATAAATAAAATAAAATATATCGCTCCATGGTGAGACCAAACCTTGAATACTGTGTACAATTCTGGTCGCCGCATCGCAAAAAAGATTGCGATGGAGAAGATACAGAGAAGGGCAACCAAAATGATAAGGTGATGGAGCAGCTCCCCTATGAGGAAAGGCTGAAGAGGTTAGGGCTGTTCAGCTTGGAGAAGAGATGGCTGGGGGGGGATATGATAGAGGTCTTTAAGATCATGAGAGGTCTTGAACGAGTAGATGTGAATCTGTTATTTACACTTTTGAATAATAGAAGGACTAGGGGCATTCCATGAAGTTAGCAAGTAGCACATTTAAGACTAATCGGAGAAAATTCTTTTTCACTCAACGCACAATAAAGCTCTGGAATTTGTTGCCAGAGGATGTGGTTAGTGCAGTTAGTATAGCTGGGTTCAGTAAAGGTTTGGATAAGTTCTTGGAGAAGTCCATTAACAGCTGTTAATGAAGTTTACTTAGGGAATAGCCACTGCTATTAATTGCATCAGTAGCATGGGATCTTCTTAGTTTTTGGGTACTTGCCAGGTTCTTGTGGCCTGGATTGGCCACTGTTGGAAACAGGATGCTGGGCTTGATGGACCCTTGGTCTGACCCAGCACGGCAATTTCTTATGTTCTTAGGAGAAGTTAATTAATGGAACTGACTATGGGGCAGATTTTCAGAACAGCGCGCGGGCGTACAAGTTGTGTGCACTACCCGGCGCGCACACATGTACGCCCGATTTTATAACTTGCCCGTGCCTCAGAGGGAACTTCCCTACCCCCCACACCACCTTCCCTCCCCCCCCCCCCTATCTTTTTCTTTCTTCTGTTTCTAAACTTGCTTCAGCCCTGGGGTTGAAGTAAGTTGTGCGCGCCGGGCAAGTGCCGGCACCCGATCCCCGGCACAGCATCACACGGCCGCTCTGTCGGAGGCCTCTGACCCCGCCCATGCCCCGCCCCTTTAGTAAAGCCCCGGGACTTAGACGCGTCCCCGGGCCTTTGAAAACATTCCCAGTGCGCGTAAGCTGATTCACGCGCGTAGAGCTTTGAAAATCCGGCCCTATGTGTGCCACGCCAGCTTCTGCCTGCTCTTCCCCGGGACAGCTTCGTGCACGTCCTCACCCCCCCCCGGAGAGACTGGAGGGGCTGAGGGTGCGTTCCTGGCGTTTCCTTTGGCGCCTCTCCACGTCGTCGCGGCCCGCTCTGTGCCACACAACATAAGGGAGGCCGCGGGCGTGAAAAGGCTGGGAAACGCTACCCTAGGCCCTGCTTGTGGGCTGGAAAATGGAATTTAATTTGTTAAAAGATCCAGTCCGTGTGTTCAGCAGCTGAGAGATGAACGGAGGGCCTTCCCTGGGGGACGCTCCCCAAGCAAACCTCGGGGGTCCTCCTCCCGGACGCCCCCTTGTTCTTTATGAACCTCTCCGGGTTACTGAAGACGCTGCCCCAGGATTCCTCACTGCAGCTCACGCTGAGGGTTCGGGGCTCCCAGGGCACTTTACTGGTGGTTACAGGCAGGAGTGGAAGACTTTGTGATGCCCTGTGCTTGGTTAGTGGGGGAGAATGTGAAGGGTCAAAGCTGGAAATGCATCCTGCACGCTGGGTGCATGGATTCGCGTTTTGCATCGGAGGCTTGGAACGTGAACACAGGCTGGGCTTCCGCAGCCGGTTCCCCTTGTACAGAGCAGGACAGGATTTTCTCAAGCAGGGTACAGTTGCTTGGCACCAGAGCGCCGTGTCCCGGTCTCTACCTCGGGGCGGGCCCCAGCAGGTCGTTGCCCTGCCCCTTCTGGCTCGCGTTGACAGCGGACGTGCACAGTTTCCTTTCTAAATGCTGGGCCTGGCAGGCGGGTTCACGGCCCTGGCCCGGTTTCTCGTCTTAACCGCTGGGGGGCTGCTCTGCGGGCCTCGCTCTCCTGAAACTCTTAGCTCCTTTCCCAGAGGTACAGTTCAAAAGGAATAAATATCCATAAATAAATAAATAAGGAGAGGAAAACCATAAACAGTGTTCCCCGCCCCCAGATAAACCCGTTTGCCGGGCCCAGGCCTGTCCGCTCCCAGCCGGGCTTTGATAGCCTCCCCGGCTGAATTCATGCAGCAGAGATGGGTCCCAAAGAAGCCCTTGAAAAGGCAGAGGAGAGAAAGGGCTCGAACACCTCCGTATTCTCACGCACAGCGCGGCTTGGGCCCAACTGCACAGTTTACGGCAGAAAACAATTTCTGAAAATACCCAGCTCCAAATGATCAGTCCCGGGCACTTCCCGTCCCTTTGTCTCCATCGGCCCCTCCAAACTCAAAGTCCGCCTCCTTGTGGCTGGTTGTCTACTGCGGTCCGTTCCCTCCTCCTCCTGCCTTTCTGCCTGACACCCCCCCCCCCCCGTCTCCCTGTAAGGTCAGAGCTTCCAGCCACCCTGCACTCAGAGGCTCCGCCCCCAGAGCCCCATTGACTTTTCCAGTCCAGGTCACTGATGGGAGTTGTAGTTCTCACCCTCTGTTTCTTTCCTTTGCTGGTCTGCCTAGGTCTGGTGCCTGAACTCCCCAGCTCTGGGGTTACCTTGATCCTGGGGTGAGGAGGGGATTATCTCGTCACAGGTGGCTTCTCAATGAAAGAGTTTTAAATAAACTTAGATTTTTGCAAACTAATCTTCGTAGTACCTCAGATTCCCCTGTTGCACTGTAGATAGATAATTTTGCTTAAAGGCTGATACCCCCTGCTTCTTTGTGGCCCGATAATGGTTTCAGGTGGTGGTCACCTGACCAAGCCTTCCTATCTAATCTCTCGAAGATAATCCCTACAAATATATCTCCCCTAATCTCCTTAGCAGGCAGGAGGGGAAGGAGGTGAAGCTCCAAGACACAGGGATCAGCAGGAGGTGGCCGGGGACCCAGCTGCTTTTGGGTTTTGCTGTGGGAGAGATGCCGGCTTCCCCGGGCCTGCTGGGCAGGCTGTGCGGCTCTGGCCGAAGTGAGGGGGCACGTCCGAGGAACCGGAGGGACGGGCAGGCTGCCGGCGTCCTGCATCTCATCCCCGGGCAGCCCGCGCCGGAGCAGAATTCTGGGTTCTGGGCTGGTCCCGGCAGTGCCAGTAAGTGAGGAAGCTCTGCCCGCGCCGCCTGCTCTTGTCTTGCTGCAGACTCTCCTCAGCTCCTGTGACGTGCGGTAGCTATACTGGAAAAACTCAGGGTGATCCCTTTCATTCACTGTTCAGGAAATGTGGTTGGGAAGAGCTGGGCTCGTGGTCCCCCGTGTTGTTATTCTCGGTGTAATCCAAAGCTACAATGAAGTAATAATGCAGCTTCTCAAAGGCAATGAAAAAAATCAGACTAAGGATGCTGAGCTGCTAATTCTCTCACATCGGGCAGCTAAAACCTGAGAACCTTTACGGAAAGGAAACCATCGGTTCAACACAGAGGCCCTTAGCAGTGTGCCCTGTATACCCCCGACATCACCCAAACCTGCAGAATCACTAATGCAGGAGAGCTTTCTCTTGCACTTAAATGTTATTTAAGAGGCACTTGCCATTAGAGTGCATGGAGGTGAATGATTGGGGGAATGGATAGTAGTACAGATCCAGACCCAAATGGTCCATCCAGGCTGGCCAGCAAGTTGCTTAGGTGGTAACTCCATGCAGGTTGCCCTGCCTCCCCATATCTTATTCAGGGTGGTAACTGCCGCTCCACGCAGGTTACTTCATGTAGAAATGTTATACCTAAAGCTAAAACCAGTCGACCCATTTCTGTCCTTCAGCCCCCTAGGTATCCTCTGTGTCCATCCCGATACTGTTCTGGTCTTCTCCCCCTCTTCCAGGAGGGCATTCGTTCCCTGCATCTACCACCCTCTCCGTGAAGAAATAAATATTCCTGACATTGTCCTTGAGAAACTCCCCTTCGAGTTTCAAATCACGACCCCTAAGTCTACAGTTTTCTTTCCATTGGACAAGGCTTAAATCTTGTGCATTATTTATACCTTTAAGGTATTTAAAAGTCTGTGTCAATTTGTAATCCACTCCAGCACTTTGTCGCCCACTCCCAGACTTGTCATTGTATTCACCAGCCTCCTGTGCGGGACTCTATCAAACGCTTTGCTGAAATCCAAGTAGATCACATCGAGCGCTCTTCCTCCATCCCATTCTCATTACCCCCCTTTTCCTTTCCTCCTGCCCCTGCCTAACTCCAAGCTTCTCATTGTACCAATCCTTTCTCGTCCATGCCGCACGTCTCCTTACTGCCTTTAACTAACTGGAACCTTCCCAGTATAAGCAACTTTGTAAGTTACTGTAAATAAATCTAGTGCTATGCACGTAAGTTACCTTTATATACAATATCCTCAGTCTTATACATATTTCTTATAGGCACATAGACATTTATTCTGGTACTGGCTTTGTATGTACCTGTTTTTCACGTTACTTGTCAAGCGCATCTTAAGCGTGGTTTCTCGTTTATTGTAAACCGATGTGAAATCCCCGATGAATGTCGGTATATAAAACCCTTAAATAAATAAATAGACCCAATCCAAACAATCAGATTAGTTAGATACTTATGTTTCTCTGGTAAAAACCATGCTGCCTCGGACCTTGCAGCCCACCGGATGGTAGATAAGTTCGCTCTCCTTCCGAGAATGTCCCCGTGGCTGAGGCTGACCGGTCAGTAGTTCCCCAGCCTCCTCATTTGTTGACTCCCTCGCAGTCTGTGGACTTGAATGATGTTGAGGAAGACGTTGATAAGCGGGAGAACGCTACGGAGTCTACGGAGCTAAACGATTTATGGAAGCGGTAAATATTTTGGCTGGGGTAGTGCCTGCACTGGGTAAGGGCGAGTTAGGAAGTGGGGAGCCGGTAGGTGATTACGGTCCATCAGGCCTCTAGATTAACATACATGCTAATCTATTTTAGGGTTCCCAAACGGAGATGATGTGCTGAGCTGTGATAAAATTATATCTTATGGTTCAAACATTGGTTTTATTGTGCATAGGAACGCAGAGCCCACTTCAAAAGTACTCCCTGAACTTCTTAATAGCTTAATGAAAGCAGGCGATTCAGATGCGATTGGTCAGCTTTCAGTTCTTGCTTTGTAATCAGTTGTAATAACATGGTGTCTTCTATTGTTTTTTTATTTAAATAAGCAGATTATATTCAGGTACAGTAGTTATTTTCCTATTCCCAGAGGGTTTACAATCTAAGGGGAATATTTATAAAACAGTGGTAAGCATTTAATGCACGAAAAAACATGTTTATTGCACAAAAATGCTGTTTATCACACAATATATGCTTACCACAGCAATATCTCCTGATATTTTCTATATTGTGTGATTTTCTCCCCCCCTCCCCCAAACAAAACCCCATGCCTATTTAAATAAGTTGTTCTGCATGCATACAATTTGCAAATACGGGCAAGGCAGCTCATACATACTTAATCTCATGCTAAGAAAATGATGCCAGCTGCGTTATTTTCCAGAAAGGTAGCTACAGCTACCGCTAACTTTCCTCGGAGGCATCAGGTCAGGACGCTAATGCGCATTCTGGTGCCTCTGTCCTGAATTTTAAAGGGCCACGTGGGGCCCTAACCAACATCTTCCCAACGTGTAAAAAAACACCCTGGGATTTCTGGTTAGACTCTCGCCACTTCTAGAAGCTGCCCAAAATAAGTAAAATAAAAGCTAAGTCACGTGGCAGTGCCCCGTCCCTTCCCAGTCCCCTCCCCTGTCACAAAAAGTTACTCCCGATCCAAAGAGGTTCCCCTCCCCTTAGGAGTCACCTATCCCCCCGAGCCCCTCCACCCTAGCACACCCTCAAGACCCCCCACACCTTACAGTATGTCCTCGGTAGTTTACTGGGGTCCCTGGTGGCAAAGTGGGGCCCAGGCCAACTGCCTTCTTCCAAAATGGCGGTGCTCAGCCTGTCATGTGACGGGGGCAAAGGCCGGGCAGTGCCCAGAGCCGAGGGGCTACTCCGGGCCTGACTAGACTACCAGACCCCGGGGGGAGGGAGGTCAGGAGAGTGACGTGGGGGGGGGGACCTCTCTGGATCGGGGGTGTCCTTATGCGACTTTGCTATTCTTACGCATTTTACTTTTTGGGGCCGCCTCCTAGGGTGGATCTTTTACATTTTGGGAGGGGAGGTTGCTTAAGGGCCTCTGCCGACCCTTTCAGAAGATGGCGGCTCGGATGAAGTGGGCTCACCATTGTGTCATTTTTTGCCTTTTCCCCTCTGATATTTTCTCTCGCGAGACAAAAATATTGTGTGAAAGCTGCTGGGCTATCGCGCCGTGGAGGGGACGAATACTACAGGAACGCACCCCCCACCCGTGGTAAAATACTGGGGGGCACGGCAAATGACCCCTAGGTTTTGTAGCTGAGACAATGGAAGGTTAAAGGACTTGCCCAAGGTGAACCCCGTGGAGCGCTGGGCGGGAGGGAGGGCGCGAAGGCTTCCAGGGGCCCCCGCGGGCCTCGCCGTCCCTGCTCCCCGCTCTCGGGCTGCTGCGGGCGAAACATAACCGCGCGTGCCGGCCCCTGGCGTTCGCTCGCGCCAGAAGTGCTGGGCGGGCGCCGTGCGTTTAAGAAGGGCCGCGGCTCCCAGCTTCCCGTCTGGGGTCCTCCTCGCGAGCGTTTACCGGGCCGCTGCCTGAGTCGTGCGTTTACTTTCCGAAAAGGTGTCAAGAAAAAAACCCAAGCTTGCCCTATGGGCCACGCTGCCTCGGTGCCGGCCACAAGGAGAGTGCGAGTTGTCTCGTTTTTGTGCGGCGTCTGACCTCGCCCGCGGTTCTCCTGCGGGCCCGGCATCTCCCTCCTGTAACGGTGGTGGTGGGGAGGATGAGCCCCCTCTGGACCGGGCGACGAGGTTCTGAATGGCCCTGGATAAGAATCCCCCACTTCTCCTCTCCACCCTCAGTTCCCGCCCTCCGAAGGCCTGATCCTGGCAATGATGGGACTGGGAACTGCTGGTCCTGAGATTTTACTGCCAGGGCTGACCTGGGACAGCGGGTAAGCCCCCGCTATGCTTTTTTATTTTTATTTTTTTGCAAGGGAATGAAAGCCTTCCCCTCCCTCTCTGCCTCGCCTGCTGGCTGCAATGCAGAGTCTGAGCCTCACAGAGCCCGCCGGCACCCTGTGATCCGAGGAGGAGGCAGACGCAGTGAAGAGGCACTGGTGCTGTCCTTCTGCCAGCAGCAGGGAGAGCAGGAGGCGTGGGGAGCTGGGAGTGCGGGGACCGGAGCAGTCACCCCCCCACCCCCGTTTACTGGCCCTCAGGGACAGCCCTGCCCCTGACTTTTCCTGGCCTTTTACCAAGGCTTATCCCCTTAATATGTGTTTACCTAATTGCTTAATTAAAGCTACAACTGAAACTTCAAAACCACAAAATAAACTTTCTTTTCCCTCTCAACCAATATTTTGAAGCCGTGATGAATCGGCCATCCGATGACTGCAGTGAAGTTACGTCCAACCTCTCCAAGCCAAGCATTGCAGCTCAGCGAAATTTAAATAAATCCATGGCCGCGAGCTGCCCAGTCAGAGCCCACCCGGGGCCTTCCTTCACACCTCCCCAGGGTAATCCCTGACCTCCTCCTCGCAAGCCCTCTGGACCCTGCCCCAGCTCCTGGACCCACCAGCAGGGGTCGCCGCTGGGAAGGAGGAACGGGGTTCGCACGGGGACTGGGCACTGCAGCTCTGGAGAGGGCGCGCAGAGAAGTAATTCTGCAGGCAAGAGCCGTCTGCAGAAGAGGTGGAACGCAATAAAGCACAAGAGTCTTCTGGCGACCAGGCTGAGTGAAGGAGGCCTCCCATCCGCTTGTTTCACTGGAATTGTACCAAGCTAAGACATAACGAGAGGGGTTAGGGTGCAAAATATCGGGGGGAGAAAGAGTCTTAAAGCCAAAGAATCCACTCAAAGTAAATGCAGAGCATTTCTAATTACCCCCGCCAAGGGTAAGAGTACAGGAAAGAAGAAAGGGGTGGATGAAGCAGGAATCAAAGGAGAGACGCGTGTGGGGGGGATCTTGAGAATCTAGTATTATGTCTGATATTAGCATGAATTTTTTTGTTAATGATTGGGCGTTAATCAGAAAGAAGGTGAGATAAAATAGGTTTTTCATGTGCTTCATGAGTGGGATGTTAATCAGGTATCTGTTTTTGATTTTGTTCTGAAGAGATTTGGTGGGGGTTGAAGCCATGTTTTGTTGTTAGTTGAGTCTTGCAGTGCTCAGGTGTCTCACAGGTTTGCTATCTTTTAAAGAGTGAGATAAAGTACACGAGTATGTATGTAGGAGGATGTAGGGTGAAGGGGTGTTCTGGGACGTTGGGCCTTCCTTGTAGGTATCTGTATAGTGTCGGGGGAGGTTCAGCTGGTTTCGGAAGGGATCCGCAGGAGCGTAGTTGCTTGTTGCGTCTGGATTTGTAAGGGAAGATTGCTGGCAGGGATCTGAGTGAGTGGCTTGGTTGAGATGGGAGATGTTGTGGTCACTGTTCCCCAAATGTCCTGCCACCTGCCGGTCATCCACTGTCCCCTCCGGGTTTCTAAGGATGAGCTCCATATCTCGTCAGGATTCTTTTATATGCCGAGTGTTAAAGAGGCAAAGTTTCAGAGTCTTACCTGGCACCTTTCCTAGGCAGGTAAAATCGGCTGAGGCTGCCCAGGTGGATTGCCAGCCGCCTAAATGTACACGCAGACTTTAGATGCATTAAAAAGGGCGTGGTGGTGAAGGCGGGCTGTAAATTGGTCGGGGAAGAAAAAGCCACGTGCACGTGTGATTTTGAAAAATGTGCGTGCGTTGCTAGTGTACGCACTTTATGCCCTTCATTTGAGACGACGTACGGTACGTGCCTGCATTTTTTCTGCCCAGTAACCAGTCTTCAGACACAAGTTATGCGGGATGTACTGGTACTTTGTGTTTGGAGATTGGGTTGGGCTGAAAAGTGCGTGCTTGCTTTGTCCATTAGCTGCCTTAGTGAAATATATCCGCAAAGCCTTCGGAAGGATGAAGGGATAGAATGGGGCAGAGTCCAAAACGAATGGATACAGCCGCATCAGACGTCTACTGTGTGCTAATGGAAGCCAGCATGAGGGAGCAGATGTGCTCCAGGGGTTTGACACGGTGTTCATCAAAAGTAGTGCAGCCTTGAGCTGCGGCACCAGGAGTATGAGGTCTGCTTTCTAATGTTCAGCCAGTCGCTCTCCCTGCCTGCCCCCCAGACATACGTGTGATGCCTCCTGTCTGCCGTTATACCACAGGAGCTGTGTACATAAATCTCATTATTCAAGCAGTGTTTCTTAGCCAGCAGAAGGCCAAGGCTAGGCTGGAGGAACGGTTGCCCGCCTCCTGGTCCTCCACCCAGGTTGCCTCCAGGCGGTGGAATGGCTCCATGAGAGTGAGATCATCTCGCGGTCCCCGGGGAGGGAAGTCTCTCCCTCCTTTCGGAGGGGCTTAAATCTGCTCGGATCCGTTCTGACAGCTGCACGGCGCCGCCACGGCGCCGGCCGATAAAATCCCCAGCCCTGTGCCTGCGTGGCACGCTGGCACAGGGCTGGGCGACCCTGTGCCGCTGGCATAAGCAGAGAGCCAGCAGCGCCGCTGACCTGACATTCATCTCCTAGGGATTCCCAGCAAGGAGTTCAAATCACAGCAGATGAGGGGGGGAGGGGGGGGGGGAGATGCAGGTCCGGATGCCGCTGGTGCCCTGCTTCACATTTAAGCCCTTTCTGGGCTTTTATTTCCGCTCTTCTTGTGGCACTCGGTTACGTCAGAAGCCACAGGAGGACACCGGAAGGATTTTGTGTTCGCCTGACTCCTCTTTCCCCTCCATTGCTCTGTGTATTCACCCTGCCAATTCACGAGGGGCAGCACCCTGCACGTGCTGGCACTGCGTGGATGGTGGCGCGCGCTGCATATGCCGGGCGCGAGGGGCAGCACCCTGCACGTGCTGGCACTGCGTGGATGGTGGCGCGCGCTGCACGTGCCGGGCGCACGGTGCTACACGATGTCACTGCGTATACTCAGTCTCTCTTCTCCTGCTACGCACGCGTGCACACACAATGCCAGCAGCACCTGAATACCAGGCCCTGCCTCCACATCCTGTTTCCTGATTTTTTTTCCCTCCGTGTCTTCTCTGGCACCTGCCAGTTTTTTTTGCAGGTTTCTTGCTTTCCTGCCTGTTCCGGTCTCCCTCGCAGGGTCGCCTTCCCTGCTCCGAGAGAGCCGGGCTGGGAGTTTCCCTGAATGAGCCCGTGGTTCCGGGGTCTGCAGGCGGTTCAGCTTCTTCTAAATCTCGCCCACCTTTAAGTACCACTCTTATTCATGGTTCTGTTCTCAGGGTAGTAATTCTGTCAGCCAGCCTCTTGTTGTTTCACGGTCACGTCCGTGGCGGAGGCAGCATTCACCTCTCCGTTTCTGGAGTGATTGCAGAGTGGCTGGAAGATGCTGCATCGGCGACACTGAACTCACGGGGGAACGGGGCCCGGGGTCCCTGGCAGAGCTTCTGCAGGGAATCTCGGCATCGCACTGTTGGGCGTTGTGTCTCTACAAGCGGGCGAGAGGCCGAGACCCTGCCGTCTCTGTTGGCGTTTGCGCGGGCTGGCGCTCCTCAGGGATGCAGCCGTCTGCTCACGTTCTCACACAGACCCTGGCATGGTTTCCTCATCCCTCCACCCCGGTATATCCCAGGTGCAGAGTGGCACTATTTGTCACTTCTTGGCACAGAGCGAGCCGAGTCCTGTCCTTCGTCCCAGCCGCTGCGCCTTCAGGGAGTCCCAGGGGAGGGTCGGTCGGACGGTGCTCCTGTGAAACACACGTCGCCAACACAAGAAGCAGCTGCAGTGTCTTGGGTGCGGTCCCCCCTGCTTTGCCCTGCGGAGATGTCTGAAGCTAAGATGAGTGCTGGGTAATTAAATGTAAATATATGTATATATATGTATACATATAGCTATAGGTATATCCCAGTTATCTGTCTGTGTCCTCCTGCTGCCGTATCTGTATTTAGAATATGCTGTGCGGTCTGCGGCTGCTGGAGCTGGAACCCGGTGTCCGCTCCTCCGAGCGCCGTGATATATCCAGCCCCGGGGCCACGTCGCTGTGCGCGGCCTTAACGGGGTCGTTCCTGTGCGGACGTCTTTGGGCCTCCCCCGGCATCGCTCGCGAACGGAGGCCAAGGACCCTGTGCCGGCTGCGACTGGGCAGCCGAGTGACGAGCCCTGCCCCGTGGCGCTCGGAGCCGCGCTCCCATCCCCCTTCAGCGGCTCAGCCTCGCCCCCTGGGGCTATGGAACCAGGAACACATTCTCCTCCGGTGCGGTGCAAAATACAGAGCGACGGCAGATGCGCAATTCCCAAAGCTTGCAGAGAGAAAAAAAAAAAAAAAAAGACAAAACCGAAAATTCTTCCCAGGAAAGAAACAGTGGCTGCGGCAGCAGCAAGGTAGATTGTGTGCTGCCACCATGCCCGAGATGTAATGTGAGCAGACGCTGGTGCGGACCAGCACCAGAACCGGGGCACTGTCCTTGCGACTGTCCCGTCTGTACCCCGTAATCTTATTATGATGTATTCTCTCTCATCTTGTATTTGCATTTATTTCATTACTTTCGTAAACTGCCTGTCCATCCCCACTGCCCACAAAATCCACCAAATCAACACAATTGTTGTTGGTGTGCTTGTAGTGCGATGTTGTGTTTTACTGTTAACCGCTTAGCACAGGTTTTCTGCTATAGAAAGTATAAACCCCCCCCCCCAGTAAATAAATATAAATATAAACCATACACGTGATAACATACACGAGACAAACTGAACAATAAAAACAGAACATAACAAATGGCAAGGAAACTCATCACCACCGGATCCCAAAATCAACAGCCAGACCCGCCCGACCCCAGAGGTTAGGGAACCCCCCTACGAAAGGCCGGATCCTCCCTCTCCTGCCGGATCCCTGGAGGCAGCGGATTCCACAATCCCGGAGAAGGCTCCGGCCCTGATCCCTGCACCCTTAATAACCTGAAAAGATGGAATAACTCTCCCTGGCCGGGTCGCAGCCTGCTCCTTGGCTCAGACCAGCTCAACAGGCAAGTATTTATTCTGCAACTCCACTTTTTTTTTTTCAGCATCGGCCACATCGGGTGCGTTCTGAAGGTCAAATGAAAGCATCGGCTCCCAGGAACTTAGCACCCCAGGCACCGGATGAGAATGAGCACCCTCTAGTGGTAAAAAGGATGAACTGTATCTTATTTATTAAACTTAATCTTCCGCGGTGTCAGAGAGCACAAAGAGGATTACAGATCAGATACCACAATAAAATACGTAACTCCAGCCCAGAACGACCCCCTAAAGCCTCAGCAAGTCAAGTAACACAAAGGTCCCCCCAACCCTTCCCCTCCCCATCCTTATAAAACCCCATTTCCCATCCCCAATCTGCGGCGAAAATAATTCAGTCCTACAACTCGAATCGGGGAACAGACAAATACGAGAGAGGGAACCCCTAACACCAGAAGCCTGGCAGACAAGCAAGATCAACTCTGCATCTCCTGTTTCCTGAAGGCCCAGTTATTACTTTCCACAGCACGGGGGGCTGCCCAGGCTAGGAAGGAGTGACCACATCTCACATTCCTACCAGGCCGGGAATCCGGCACGAGATTAGCCAGAGATAAGGCTACATGAGGAAGAGGGGCTTTTGGCTTTCTCTGAGGGTAGAGGGAAACCCAGCCTATGCTAATCGATCTCATGCATATTCATTATGGATTTCCTGGAAACCTGACTGGCTCTGGGCTCCCCAGGACAGGTTTGCACCTCTGGGGGGTGGGAACCTGACCATGGGATTAAGTCCCTTTGCCTTTGTATAACCTGGGCTTCTGTGCACGTGTGGGGGGGGGGGGGGGGGGGAGGGTGTCGAACGTCTGTAACACCAGTGGTCCCCTGTTATTTACTAAAAGTACAAAACCTAGCTTGCTTTATTTATTTATTTATTTTTAACATGCTTCTTTCCCTATTCCTTGCAATAGGCTGGGGGCCTGGGAGGCTACAGCGTGTCCTGTTGGCCTCGGTCAACAGAGAAGAGGGAGGGGGGGGGGGCTAGAAAAAGACCGTGCGGCTCTACACCAGCCTTTACTGCAGAGGGACTGCTCCAGTGGCTGCGAGGGTGGGCTGCTTCCTGCAGTGCTGGCTGTCCCATACCAGCCCTCCCCATACCCATCCTGTCCCCCCCGAGCAACAAGGCATGTTAGTTTTAAAAAAAAGGCAGCCCATGTAATCGGCTTCTCTCTCTCTAGTGGCAAAATACATATAACTACAGCTAGGAAAGGGGGGGCTTGACGTGCCCAGGCTGCTGGATGTGCATCTTGCCTTTAATTGCTCACCGTTCCCAAGCTCAAAGCAGGATGCAGTGCATGTACGGTAGGAAAGTCCCTGCACCAGAGGGCTGACAGTATTAGTTTGCACCTCAGACAATGGCGGGTGAAGCGACTTTGTCCAAGAGCATGAGGAGCATCAGCAGGAGACGCAAGATTTCAGTCCTGGCTTTCCCCCGCTTCTCAGCCACTAGGCTGCTCCTGCACTGGGCCGAGTGTCCCTGGCATTCTGCGCACTTCCTATCTTCTCTCGTATGCGAAGAGCACGAAGTGTAGTCCAGTGAGAAAGACCTTTTGTTCCACGCAGGGCGCAGTCTCGGGAAAGGCGCAGTCTGTGCCAGGGGCCCAAAAGGCCCTTCTGTGTGTCCCACACCAGAATCCAAGTCACCAGCTTTTAACGCTTAGAGCAAGTTAATTCTAGCAGTAACCGCAGCGCAGTTTGTAATGTAGAAAGTGTACCAGGACGTGTGGAAAACTACAGACTGGTGAGCCTGACGCTGATGCCAGGCAAAATGGTAGAGGCCGTTCTTAAAATCAGAACCACCGACCACATAGACATGAGCCAACCTGGATCTTGCCTTGCCAATGTACTGCATTTTTTTTAAGGTGTCAATATGTGGGTATGGGTGAGCTGGTGGATATATAGTGTGTCTGGATTTTCACAAAGCGTTTGGCAAAAGTCCCTCACGAGAGACTCATCAGAAAATTAAAAAGTCATAGGATAGGAGGAGATGTTCTTCTTGTAAATTGGTAGGGCTAAATGGTCAGTTTTCCCCAAGGGAGAAAAAGCAGTAGTGGAGCGCCCTAAGGAATCTACCCTGGAACCGGTGCTGTTTTACATATTCGTAAATGATCTGGGAGAGAGCAATGAATGAGGTGATCAGATTTGCAGATGACGCAAAATTATTCAAAGCAGTTAAAACACGAGTGGATTGTGAGGAACCTGCAGGAGGACCTTGCAAGACTGGAGAACTGGGCACCCAAAAAGGGGGGATGAAACTTAATGTGGTCAAGTGCAGAGCGATGCACAGAGGGGAAAAGAATCCCCAACGACAGATGCATGACGTCGGGCACCATGCAACAGAGTCATCACCCAGGAAAAGGATCTTGAAATCATAGCGGACAACACGTTGGCGTCCTCAATACAGTGTGCAGTGGCGATCAAAAAAACGAACAGAATGATCGGGAAATAAATGGAAGATAAAACAGAGGGATACCATAAAGCTTCTGCAGCTTGAGTATTGCATATCGTTCTGGTCCCCCATCTCGGAAAAAGATAAAGAGGAACTAGAGAAGGGTGACAAAAATGAGAAACCGCATGAAACAGCTCCCCTATGAAAAAAAGGTTAGACAGGCTCAGGGCTCTTCAGCTTGCAGAAGAGACGGCTGAGAGGGGAAATGATAGAGTTTTCTAAAATCATGAGTAGGGTGGAACAGATAAATAACCTGTCCAATAATACTAAAACAGGGGGACACTCCATGAAACCAACAACCAGCACGTTCAAAACAAATCAGATGACTCCTGGGGGAAATCTGCGAACAAAAATCTAAAATTCTGCAAAACTCTGCATTCTTTATATTGGTCAGAATAATGCTATATACATCACAGTCTTTGAGTAATTACGGTAATTTAAAATTCATACAGACAAGTTATTACTGAAAGATTTATTTATTTATTTAACAGCTTTTCTATACCGACATTAAAATACACATCATATCGGTTTATAATGTAACAAAAGATGGAAAGTTCAATGCAGAGTTTTATATATTTGGAGCAGAATTCCCATAAAAATACACTGTAAGTGTCCATTCTGCCTCTCTCCTTACTCCCCTGGCCAGACCCCTTTCACTCTGCCCTCCATTCTCCATTATCTCTTCCCTCCCCCTCCAGGCTCAACCCCTTCCACTCTATTTCCACCCCTCAGCTGCCCAATCCCAGAGTTTGACCCCCCTCTCTACAGCCCCTCACACAGGCTCCCACTGTTTCTCTCACATCCCCTCCTCCACAGACTCTCTCTCGCTCGCACACACACACCATCACACAGGCTCCCTCTCTCTCGCACGCACCTCCCCCTCACAAGGCTCCCTCTCTCGTACACACATACAACCCCTCCACACAGACTTCTTCTTTCTGACACATACAGGCTGCCTTTCTCCAGCACACACACCCTCAAATAGGCTTTCTCTCTGTCTCACAAGGCTACCTTTCTCTCTCTCTCTCACACACACACACCTTTGTACACAGGCTTCATCTCTAACACACAAAACACTCACATATACAGGCTCCCAATCTCTCACTGACATACACACTCTCACATCTCTCCTCACACATATACTCCTTTACACAAGTTCCCCTGCTCTCTCACATGTACACTCACAGGCACCCTTCCTCTCTCTCACACAGGTGCCCAAACTTTCTTGCCTCTTCTGCTGGGCCCACTGATCTTTGCCGTGAGCTGGATGGACTCTGCTCCAGCCAGCTGCGTCTTTCTTCCAAATTCTGTGCTCAAAGCATAAATTCTGCACACGAGGAGAATTCTGCACAAATTCTGGGCACTGCAATAGCTCAGAATTCCCCCGGGAATAAAACCATAGAAAGTACTTTTTCACTCAGCGCACTGTGAAGCTGTGTAATCTGTTACCAGAGGATGTGATTAAGGGGACGAGCATAGCAGGGTTTAAAAGAGGAAAAAATCCATAGCAAATTATTATCCGGGTAGATTATCCCTGGAAGTGAGTGACAAGAAATGGCTGTACCTCTTGGGATCTGTCAGGGACCTGGGACTTGGACTGGCCAGTGTTGGAGCTCAATGGATGCCCCATGGCCCTTCTTATGTCCTTAACAGCTTCTGAATCAAAGAAAACTGGTTGCTGTTTGTTCCGCTCTGCTGGTCTTTGCTATTGCTTCCTTCTAGGACATTAAAAAACACAGAATGCCTGAGCCAGGGGTCAGCGTTATAGTTAAAGCAAATGTGAAATAAACCGTTTGGTTTTGGTGGCCGGGACTGCTGGTAAGTGCCTCTTCTGTGAAGTCATTCCACTGGGTAGAATAAGTGAGTGGGCTCTGGATTTGCAATGCTTTGTACTCTGCAAACCTTGCAGTCAGTTGAAGGTCATTGACAGAGTGTCAGGGGCCTCTTTTAAGTGGTAGAGTCAGAGTCTCCAGCTTCCAGCAGCAGACTGCCGTGCCATTCGGCAGCGTGCAGGGGTCAGCGAGTTAAACCGTGGGAACAAACCTCGGGTTCTCTTCGTCAACACAGACCACGTTTGGACGGAAACGTTCTCCGGCTACGAACGTTTGCGATTGTCAGCAAATTTTTTTTTTGTCGGCCTAGCTTTGCTCCAGTCAGCTCCTGCTGCTGATGCACAGTTCTCCAGCAAACCGTGAAGTCCTCGGCATCCCAACCCAGATGTGCACCAAAGCGGCAGCAGCTTCCTGCGTTTCTCGGTCCTAAACGATGTTTTATTCTGCGTGTTTTCTCTTTCCACCTACCCGCGGAGGGAAGGGCCTGGGCACAGAGTGGAGGAGGGCACTGCTGGTCGTACTGAGAAGCACGGAACGTGATGGCAGATAGGGACAGGGAAGTCCATCTCACCTCTGCCCGGGGTACTTCCTGGTGTAAAGCCACAGACCTCAGGTGGCCCCCCCCCCCCCCCTGGCTTCCACAACACTAAGGATCTGCCCCGCCGCTGTCGGGCATCCGCCAGCCTTCCCATGAGGCAGATGCCACTCCTGAGGCCAGCCCCCACCCCTCCCCCCACACTGCGATCGCTTGTTTTAGAGCAGAAGTGGCCAACGCCGGTCCTGAAGGGACCACAGACGGGCCTGCTTTTCAGGATAGCCAGATGCGTCTCCCTACCAGGGAGGCCGTGCATGCAAATCTCTCTCGCCTGCATCTGCACTGTGCATATCCTGAAAGCCAGGCCTGCTTGTGGCTCCCGAGGACCAGAGTTGGCCAAACCTGTTCTAGAGCATTCCTGCCTCTGAACCAGGTTTTGTTTCTGGTGCATTATTTATACCCGCTGAGGTGTTTGAATGTCTCTATTATACTCCCTCCCTCTCATCTCCTTTCCTGGCAGGTTTGGGTCCTTAAGACTCTTCTCACCTGGCTTTTGCTGCAGCAGACTCATTCAGTTCCTATGTGCCCTCCCCCAGATACTGCAGTTCCCTTCCCTCTTTGTAATCCGCCTTGTGCCTTTCCTAGAAAATAGAAACAAATGCATATTTTGGTGGCCTTTCTTTGCACTTCTGCTGATCCCAGGGCTCCCCGAACCTGTCCTGGGGACCCCGCAGCCAGTCGGGTCTTCAGGATAGCTGCAATGAATATGCATGAGATTTGATTTGCATACAATAGAGGCATGTGCATTCCTGGCGGTGGTCCTGGACCCCAGACCCGAGGTGGCCCACCGCTAGCCTTTCAGAGGGACCGTCGGCTCTTTGCTTGGGCCCCGTTGCAGCTTGGGAAGTGTAGTCCCGCGTTTGAAAACATCCCCACTCGCGGTGGGGGTGGCTGAGCAAGCAGACTTCCCGGGGGGGGGGGGGGGGGGCAGGGTGTCCCAGATGCGCCGGGGCCTGCAGACTCAGTCATGCGGGGGCGAGGGACATTCTCGGGGAGGCCAGGCGCGGGTCTGGGGGTGCGGACCCTTTTTTTTAGCAGACAGAGAGCCGGGCGGTGGGGGAGGGCAGAGTCCGGTGGCCATGGGGACGGAGAAAGGTAAATGCTGTCTGTCCGGATTCTCTCCGGGTGTGGAGCCTTCGCTCCCGCCGTTTCCCCTCTGTACACTCTGAGGGGGGGGGGTCCCCGGGGCATTGGCTCTGCTCCCAGTCTCGGAAACCTCCGGAGCGGCTGCTCGGATCTGTCCTATAGTCTGCTTTTCCCTTTTATTCCCCCCCCCCCCTTCTCCCCGAAGTTGTGGGCTCTGCTTTGCAACTTTCAGGCTTTCTGCGTGAGCTCCCCAGATGCACCGGAGGGGGGGGACCTGCTGAAGGCAGAGTAATTCCCGAAAGCCGGCCAAGAAATGCCTTTAGCCCGATAAATAAATAAAAAACGGTCTGATGCGGGAGCTCGCCGGGCCGGGGCGTAGCTGCGACTAAAATGAGCCGGTGCTGCCCGCGTCACGAGACCAGGGGCCAGCCCAGTCCGCCCTGCAGGATCTTTACTTTCCCGGTTAAACGTAGACCTAATGTTATTTCACCAACCGATCCCTTCCATCGGGGGGGGGGGGGGTGATCGATTGGCGTCCTCTGATATAAAAGCGAGGATCAGCACTGGGTGTGATGTGGCTGCAGGTTTTATATTTCATTTCTTCCTGTCAGGCCGGCGCAGTAAAATGCTCCCAGCTTAAGCCCGGGTGGACGCACATCTTTAACCCCCCCCCCAACCATTGCAATAAGGGGATCGGCGCGTTCAAAGCAGGCGTCCAAAGAAAGGCCTAGCTAATGGCGCTCATCGGGGGTAAATACCATGTAAACGAGGCTATTGGCTATTACCCCGCGATGTAAAACATTCCCGGGCACCTGAGGCGCAATTTTTAACCCGTAACATTTTACCACTGTCCTGGAGCAGGTGCAATGTCTTCCCTCAGGTCACGGGCTCAGCTTAAAAACCAAAAAAAAACTTCACCTGCTTTTCTGTGGTTCTTCCTACTTAGTATCGTCCGGTGAAATAGCTGCTGCAGCAGACGCTGGTGAACTGAGTGTCCGCTTTCCTAACCCGCGCACAGCCACGGCTCCTGGGCGCCCGACGCCATGGGCGCGCTAGGGACGCACAATTTATCCCCAGCGCGTCCTTTGCGGCAGCTCCTTTGCTTATTGCATCGGGCACCCAGGAGAGGTGATTGTGCACGCGTTAACAAAAAAAGTGCGCCCGGTTTGGTTGCACGCTCTTAGCGCGTCCATATTGCATCGGCCTGCGTGAGATTTAAGATTTCCGTTTCGTGAGCACCTTCATGGCTTGCATACACCTGAGCTGCCAACTCGGGGGTGGAACCTGCCGCATATGCCACATCCCTCCCCTCCATCATTCACCCTTCCCTCCTGACTCATTACATCTGCACAGTATTCACCCCTCCACCCCCCCAGCATTCAACCCCGCTTCCGCACCCTTAACCACTCTCTTCTAGCACCCACCCCCCAGAATTCACCCCTCTTCCTCCTCCTCCCAGCATCCACCCCCTCCCTCATGCTCCCCACCACCCCTCCCAACAATTCTGCTTCCTGATCCCTCTTCCTTGTCACCACTCACCCTCACCCTCGCTATCAGCGCCTTCTCCACCTTCACCCCCAGATGATTCAAACTTTCCCTTGCCTGGTGACAGGAGGGAGGGGGAGCTGCTCCTGCTTTCCCCCCTCCTCTTCCCCTCGGAGCCGTGCTCTTTGACCTGGCCGGCGAGTGGCGGGGGGGGGGGGGGGAGGGGCAGCTCAAACCCGGCTTTCACACTGCGGGGGTTCAATGCCTGGCCAGGAAAACAGGCAGGCTGGCCAGCTGGTAGCCCCGTGTGCCCTCTTTACTACTAAACTAAAAGCCACCGTGGCTCACCAAGTTTGGACCGAATGGACCTAAGGCTGGGAAATTTTATTTATTTTATTTATTTATAACTTTTATATACCGGCATTCGTAAAAAAAAACAACATCATGTCGGTTTACAGACAACTGAGAAAGGAAATTACAATGATAGATGGAGGAAGGATAGGAAGTTAAAAGGTGACAACTTTACTGTAGAGCCAACGGGCGCCACAGTTATTAAATGAGATTACATGTGGTTAACCAGGTTGGACATAAATTAATTATATACAAGAGACGACAAAGTGGGGGGTAGCGCGGGGGTGGGGGATGAAGCGCATAGGGGAGGCGGGGTGGGGTAGGAACTGTACAGGGGGGCAGGGGGTGGCGATGGGAAGGAGAGGTGGTGACTGAATATCAGGAAGCCATAATATGGATGGGGTGGTGAGGGAGGGAGGGTGTGTAGGGGGGCGGGGGGACACTGTACTAGGGAGAGGGAAATAATGAGTGTTGAGGAGAAGTCAAATGCTAGGGTTGAGAGGCGTTGGGATAGGCCTGTTTAAATAACCAGGTCTTGATTCCTTTTTTGAATTGATTAAGTGAAGGTTCTAGTCGGAGCTCGGTGGGGAGGGAGTTCCAAAGGGTGGGGCTGGCGATGGAGAAGGCTCTCGCTCTGGTGTTTGTGAGGTGAGCAATTTTGAGTGAAGGGGTGTGGAGGGTGCCCGCAAGGGAGTTTCTGGTAGGACGGTTGGCCTGGTGGAAGTGTGGCATATCTTCGATCCAGGGGGAGTTATTTTTATATAGCGTGTTATGTATGATAGTGAGTATTTTGTATTGAGAGCGATAGGTGATTGGTAGCCAGTGGAGGTTTTGTAATATGGGAGTAATATGATCAGTCTTTCTTGAGTTTGTAAGGATGCGAGCCATGGCATTTTGTAAGATTTGGAGGGGTTTGATTGTGGAAGCTGGAAGGCCTATTAGCAGTGAGTTGCAATAGTCAAGTTTTGATAGTATAGTGGTTTGCATAACGGTACGGAAGTCATGTGCGTGGAGGAGAGGCTTAAGTTTTTTGAGGGTTTGGAGTTTATAGAAGCCCCCTTTTAGGAGTGATTTGATGTGGGATTTGAAGCTAAGTTGTGTATCTAAGAGAACTCCTAGATCTCTGACAGTGGACGGAGGTGTGAGATTTTGTGAAGTGTTCTGTTGCAGTTGGTGAATGGATAAGCTGGGTTGATTAGTAATAATTAGGATTTCAGTTTTTGAAGTATTGAGTGCAAGGTGTAGGTTGGAAAGGAGGGCGTTGATAGATGTGAGGCATGTCTCCCAGAAGTGCAGGGTTTCGTTGAGGGAGTTTTGGATGGGGATAAGTATTTGTACGTCGTCAGCGTACAAGAAGAATTTTAGTCCCAGTTTGGATAATAAGTGGCAAAGAGGGAGAAGGTAGATGTTAAAGAGGGTGGAGGAAAGGGAGGAGCCCTGGGGTACGCCTTGTGAAAGAGGAATGTGTGTGGATTCGGATTTATCAAGTTTGACTAAGTACTTTCTGTGGTCAAGGTAGGAGGAGAACCATGATAGGGCTGTGTTAGAGATGCCTATCTCTGCTAAGCGTGATATTAAGATTTTGTGGTTCACCGTATCAAAAGCTGCTGAGATATCTAAGAGGGCTAGAAATGTGGGCTATACCAGAACTGCAGCACAGGATCAGCACCACCTTTGGTGCTGGAAACAGGAATGGCTGATTTATCGCCTTTCCCCCCCCCCAGACAGAGAATGAGAGGAAAGCCGTAGTAACCCAGGCCCTCTAGGAGCTTCACTACAGCATGAAGCACATCCACCTGTATCCACCCAGGCACAGACAGACCGTGCCCTCCCCACTCGCCAACACGCGCCCAGCCCCGGGTCCTATTCTGCACTCCTACCTCCCACTCCCTGCTGGAAACGCAGCTGGGGAGCAGCTTCCGGTGCCAGCAGGACTTTCTCCTGGACTCGCATCCCCAAGCTGTAACATTCTGTGGGGGGAAACTTGCTTTATTATTATTATTATTATTATTATTTTTTTTTTTTAATTCTTCCATATTTTGAGGCCTTTTAAAAAAAAACCTTTTCTGGGGTTTGCGCAGATCTTCCCTGGAGGGAGACCTTTTATGACACCATCCCCCAATGTACCCTGGTCCCTCCAGCGATGACTGTACATGTGAGAAGCAGGGACTACAGGTACCAGAATGCACTGGGATGGAAGTTCCAAAACCCTGAATAGGGCTGGGCGTCCCGCGTGAGGAACCAGGGTGACCTGCCGGTTGTGTTCTGGAGGAGCTGCAGTGGCAGCTCGGGTTGCTCTGATAAACAGAGGGGGTGTAGCGCCGTCTGGGGAGGGAACTAAAGCAGGTCCTGGCAGGTGCCAGATCTCCAGAGTATGGAGAGCAGCACGTTTCTGTTAAAAAAGTGGTGCCTTCCTTCTTCTAAGTGCGCCTAGCGCCGTTTTAACCCTTAGCTTACATGGGGGCCAACCGGACGCTCGCTGTTGAAGGAGGTAGAATTATCCCCTGGTTATTGTAAGGCAGCTATTCGGCTTCCATGACCACTTCGATGGCCCAGTGGACTGTAGGTCTAGGGCTGAATCTACAGGAGAGCGACTGGAAACGGAGGGCGGCCCCTGCTGCATGATTACGTAGCCGGCGGGCCAAGTTAGTGTACAGGCTTGCCGTGGACGGTGAGTACGGGTACCTGATCTCTCAGAGGCTGTGGTGAGGAAGGGTCCTACGTCCGTAGGCGGCGCTGTTCACGTCCAGCGGTTTGGGCATTCTGGGTGGGTAATCCTAGGGTCCCCCCGATACTCGTTAGATCTGCTTTATGTCTTATTTTGGGGTGGGGGTGAGGGGGTCTTGGCACTTCTAGATAACTATTCAGGCAGGTTATGCAGGCAGATGTTGTTGGTGACCGGTTTACGATAGCCACGTTCTGCAAGGCAGCTCCACTGATTGTGCACGAGGTGGCCCTAACTGAGACGTTAACGCACGAGCTGAGGAATAATAGTGCTGAGTGTGACAAAATACGGGGACAGTATTAGGAATATGTTTCAAGACAGTGGCCCTCAGCTTTGATGACTGCTTGATAATTATTGGGCTAAGCTTTGTAATATGGTGGGTTCTTCTGCAGTGACTGATGCCGCTGTCCCATAGTGGTGGTTTGCTGCTGCTGCTGTTATATGTTTGATCTGCCGATTTCAATAAATAAATAGTTTTACAAAAATTCCAGGAACTGGGGATGGTTATGAAAAGCTCGTTCCCTGTCCTTCCCACACAAGCTGCTCATGGGCACCTGTCATGTGCCCCGAGCGAGCCTCGGCAGGATCACGGAAGTGCTTCTCATGCCATAGATGAACGGCTTTGTGTGCGTGTGTGTGTTTTTTTTTAAGGAAATGAACGTGCTTCGTTATGACGGCATGGGTTTGCTGTGCTTGGACAGTCTGCACATACAGAAAGAGTGAGGTCAGCTCACTGCCTTCTCCCGCCAGCACCAGGCGGGTGGAGAGAGAGACCTGGCTTAGCGCCTGCCTAGGGCTGCATGGAAATCTGACCAGGAGTTTGATGACACAATCTGTTATTAGTTCCTCCACTCACTTCAGCGGACCTTTCCTGGAATACTGATCCCTCTGCTGTAGGAAATCTGAGAGGGTGGGGGTCCTGGGAGATCCGGCCCCTCCCTGATTCTCTGCCCTGTCCACCCTGGCACCGTATTCGTCCTCTTGGCAGTGATAGATGTGATACATGGAAAGATGGGGCCATGTTAACGCATCAGGGGTCTAGTGTATTTTTTTTCAGGACAAGCTGATCCAGTCCCGGGCATGGAATTGTACTCTGCTTTTCTTGGGACGATGAGAGCTGCAGGCAGGGCTTAAAAATCGGGCTGGATCCACCTATGCTAAGAGCCAGCTGCTAACCTAGATGGCCCAGAAACACTAAGAGTGATGCAGAGAAAACGACCGTCTGGGACTTAGTGCCAGGAGAGCATTGTAGATGCTCGATAAGGCTGGAAATCAATAGGAGAACAAGACAGGGACTGTTTCCTGCTTGCCTCGCTCGATTCAGATCTTGTCGGCCTGACCTGCGTCTCGCTCCCTGCTCCTGCCTGTGACTGGTTTAATGTAGGGGAAAGAGCGCTGCTTGTGCAGCTCCAGCCTGTCCAAGAACAGCAGGGAAGCAGACTGCTTTGAAAGGGCCGGTGGGTCAGAGCTGCCTGCAGCCTTGTGGAAATTTTTAGTTGTAGACAAGGCTATGGGACCTGATTAAGGTGCATCCCAGGATGCAGAAGGAGCTAAAGCAGGCGCTGACCGGAGAAGAGCGGATGCAGCAGTATCGCCCCCTGAAGGGTGGGAACAAGGAGGGTGTGGAGAACCACAGACACGTTAACAACGGTGGCGGCGCACAAGGAAAATCAAAGTGCAGAACCTTGAAGCTGGAGGGCTACAGGATCCACAGCAGCGTGGTTTCACCAGGGAAAAGCCTTGCCAAGCAAAGCTGATTGAATTCTCTGAAGAGGTGACCAGAGTAAGCAGATCCACGGGGGCGCAGCGGACATCGCCCTACGTGGGTTTCGATAAGGACTTTGACCCTCTTCCACGAGGAAGCTAGTCGGTCCAGGAGAGGCAGCAAACCTATATAAAGTGGTTGAGAAGCTGGCCGAGCAGCAGGGTGCTGGTGGAGACAAAAACCAGTACCTGAGTTCAAGAAAGCATGGGATAAACACAGGAGATCTGAGAGGTGGCGATGAGAATTGTAAAGCTAAATTATTTGGGCTTTTTCTGCTGTCCTCTTTCTATGTAGGACTCTGATAGTGTTGGTCAATGGGGGGGGGGGGGGGTCCACTCTGGTGAAGAGACCCTGAGGGTTGTTACAAGGATCGGTGCTAGGCCCGGTGGTCTTTGGCGTATTTACTGGGGGAAAGGACAGGCGAACGCTCTTATGCAGATAATATGCAAGTCTGCAGCAGCGTAGGTTTGCTGAGGGAGATAGATAAGATGAAAGTCTATATTTAAAAAAACTGAAAGAATGGTCTTGTTGGGTGTCAATAAAAAAGAAAGTAAAATCATACATTTGAGATCCAGAAATCTAAGGGCCAGATTACCTCTCTGGAAGTGAGGAACTAGCAGTCACTAAACAGGAAAGAGGCCTTGGGGGTCGTCATCTCAAGGTAGCTAGTCTAAAATTGGGAAAGTGACCAGGGGTACTTGGGTGCACAATGAGAGGGGGAAGTAATAAAATGGGGGCAAATCCAGCCACGATATGAGCTTGGGCAGGGAAAGTAATACCTTGCCAGCTACCCCGAAAAGGAACAAGTGGAGGTCTCGTGATGAGCTGAGAGAGAGAGCAGACATGTAGGCCTTGAATTCCTCACATCCTTGGCCGTCAGCCTTCTCCATCCTAATTGTGAAATCTAGTTCGGACTACACAAAATGCTTAACGAATCTGCTGAGAAGTTGCTACCAGCCTGTTGGGCCGAATGGACTGGGAAAGCCCAAAGGTCTGGGGAAAAACAGTGCCATGGAGAAGGCCGAGGCAGACACTGACTAGTGCTTGGATGACGAGAGGCCTACTCCCTCTACTCTGTATGACATCAACAAGCTGCTTCAAACTAGGGGGTACATTTACTGAGCTGCGATAGGGGTAATATTGGTTCATGCATGGAGAGAGACAGGGTGGCAAGACCGGGAGCTGGAGAATCACCAGGGAAGAGACGCAGAGCTGGACGCAGGCCGCACACTGGAGACCGAACCGTGAAGCAGGAAGGGTTCTGTGCAGGACAGGGGCAGGAATACTGGAACAGGAAGGCTTGGGCGCTTACACTAGGGCAAAGCTTGGAAATCAGGTAGCACTTCCACAGGGCGGACGTCAGGATGGCTGTAGAACCGGCACGGTGCGCTTCCCGAGCATGCCTTTATGTGCTGCTGGGAATGTGGGACACACACGTTGCTGGTCTGAGCAGTAGGCTGCAGGGGTGTGTCCGACTCTCCCGGGAATCGGGACAAATATACCAGGACTCCCAGGAAAGACTGACGGCCTGAAGGTCCCAGGGCGTCGGGTTTAAGGCCTGGCCCCCTTCACCCTGATGTGGATAAAAACAGCATTTATCACACGATATATGTGATGTTTTGTCCAAAAATCCACCCCCTATTGAAACTCCCAGGCCTACGCTTTTAATGCCACGTGGCGACATCCCCCCTCACCCCCACAGGTCTATAGTTTTCCGGATCACCCCTGGAGCCCTTTTTAAAGATCAGGGTTACATTGGCCACCCTCCAGTCTTCAGGCACGACGGCTGATCCCAGCGATAGGTTACAAATTGCAGTTTAATGTTTGAGTTCTTTCAGAACGCTGGGGCGTTTGCCATCTGGTCCGGGCACGTACCTACTCTTTATTTTGTCAATTTGCTTGATTACATCTTCCAGCTTCACAGTGATTTGTATCAGCTTTT
The DNA here is from genome assembly GCF_901001135.1 of Rhinatrema bivittatum. NCBI lineage: Eukaryota > Metazoa > Chordata > Amphibia > Gymnophiona > Rhinatrematidae > Rhinatrema > Rhinatrema bivittatum. Next base: position 297,050,358 of record NC_042621.1, on the reverse strand, counting down.
TGTGAATCGTCGCCATTGAAAGCAGTTTCTGGCACAGAGACTTCCAGTGTGTTGTGATTGCAAGCTTAGCTGCTAACTGGAGTTGCCCACACAATTTATGTTGAAAAAATGATCAGAGTACACTTTTCCCAGGTCCCGAGGAGGCGTGCTATTGGTGTGAAGCTGCGTTTCAGACCCCAAATAGTGGCCACCTTGTTCTCTATTTGACCCCGAAAATTCTGGATACGGGGACAGGCCCACAATGCATGAATGTAAGCCTCTTGCTTTCCACCCTCCCCGCCACAACTATAGTCCTGTGAGTCTTGAGTTTAGTGCCTGGAAAAATAGTGGAAACTATTCTCAAGATCAAAATCACAGAGCATAAAGAGAGACATGGTTTAATGAGATACAGCCAGCATGAATCTACCCAAGGGAAGTTTTGCTTCACCAATCTGCTAAATATTTTTGAAGGGTTAATAAACGTAGATAAAGGTGAATCGGCAGATGTAGTGTATTTCGATTTTCAGAAGGCGCTTGACAAAGTCCCTCATGAGAGGCTTCTAAGGAAACTGAAAAGTCATGGGATAAGTGGCGATGTACTTTTGTGGATTACAAACTGGTTAAAAGACAGGAAACAGAGAGTAGGATTAAATGGTCAATTTTCTCAGTGGAGAAGGTTAAACAGTGGAGTGCCTTGTGGATTTGTATTGGGACCGTGCTTTTTAATATAAATATAAATGATCTGGAAAAGGAAACAAAGGGTGAAGTGATCAAATTTGCAGAGGATACAAAATTATTCCGAGTTGTTAAATCACAAGTGAATTGCAAAACAAATTGCAGGAGGATCTTGCGAGACTGGATATTTAAATGGCAGATGAAATTTAATGTGGATAAGTGCAAGGTGTTGCATATAGGGAAAAATAACCCATGCTATAGTTATACGATGTTAGGTTCCATATTAGGAGCTACCACCCAGGAACAGGACCTAGGTGTCATAGTGGACAATACTTTGAAGTCCTTGGTTCAGTGTGCAGCAGCGGTAGTAAAAAAAAAAAAAAAGCCGAGTGTTAGGAATTATTGAGAGGAAAGAAGAATAAAATGGCGAATGTCACAATGCAAACCACCATCCCAGTGGAAGGAGGAGCAGCTCTAAAAGATGCTCAGATTAGGAGGATTGAGGCTATCCTTAAACAATGAATTTGCAGATTGCCTCTTGCTTCTGCCTGGTGGCTTGGGCTGGTTTGCGTCTCTCTCTCCAGAGACACAAGAAGCAGGCTCCGATGGCAGAGGGGAGGCTTCCGTGATAGTGGCTTAGGTGCCATGATAGTGGCTTAGGTGCCAGCTGTGGCTGTGAAATTGGTTGGCAGACACTATATCCAAGTCTAATCTCACAAGGTTACCCTTTAAGGGTTCTCTCTTATTTGGAAGTGGTTTGGAGAGGATGGCGAATAGATGGGGTGAATCCAAGGTTCCTTGATTGCCATCGCGTCCTTTTGGGGTGAAGGGCTGCTCCAGGGAGTCCCATTGGTTTTGTCCTTACAGAACAAAGTTCTCGTCGCTTTGGAAGATCTCAGTCCTTTTGGCCTAAGAAGCCTTGTAGGGATGCGGGTTTTGGGGCCGGAGCACCTCGATCTTCACAATGAAGGTGTGGGGGCTCACTTTCTGAATCAGGAGATAGACAGGCGTCTATCTCACTGTTATCAAACTGCAACCAAAATGATACAGGATGGAACGGCTTTCCTATGAGGAAAGGTTGAAAGGTTTTGGGTCTCTTCAGCTTGGAGAAGAGGCAACTGAAGGGGGTATGATAGAGGTCTCTAAAATCATGAGTGGAATAGAACAGGTAAATGTACTTTGGCTGTTTACTCTTTCAAAAGATACAAAGACTAGGAGACACTCAATGAAATTAGTAAGTAGCACATTAAAAAAAAAATGGAAAAAATTATTTTTCACTAAATGCACAGTTAAGCTCTGGAATTCATTCTCAGAGGATGTGGTTAAGACAGTTAACGTAACTGGGTTTAAAAAAGGTTTGGACACATTCTTGGAGAAGTCAATAAACTGTTATTAACCAAGTAGCCTTAAGAAATAGCCACCACTTATCACTGCAGGATAGCAGCATGGCATCTGTTTACTGTTTGGTATCTTGCCGGGTACTTGTGACCTGGTTTGGCCACTGTTGAAAACAAAATACTGGGCTTGATGGACCATCGGTCTGACCCAGTATGGCAAGTTTTTATGCTCTCATGGGTGGCCCAATGGCTTTCTGAGGTGCACGAAATTGCACTGATGGAGAAGCTGACCTTTTCACTACAGACCAACGAGGCATTATATGACCAGATACAGGGATGTGATGGGTAGTATCTTGGAAAGTAAAACAGTTGCTTTGTAGCTCTCATGTTGGTGTTGAGGCATGCCGCACTGATTTTGATGTTTCTGAATTGCCTTTGTAAACTGCTTAACTTGTACTGATCTTTTTGATGGCCAGCGGTTGTTGATTGTTGTTTTCTGTCAGTTAAATAAAAAACTTTCAAGAAAGGAATGGACTTAGTGTCAAAGTGAAATGGCTCTTTTACGAGGCTCATTTCACCCTGTGAATGTTTGTGAACATAAGAAATTGCCATGCTGGGTCAGACCAAGGGTCCATCAAGCCCAGCATCCTGTTTCCAACAGAGGCCAAAACCAGGCCACAAGAACCTGGCAATTACCCAAACACTAAGAAGATCCCATGCTACTGATGCAATTAATAGCAGTGGCTATTCCCTAAGTAAACTTGATTAATAGCCATTAATGGACTTCTCCTCCAAGAACTTATCCAAACCTTTTTTTGAACCCAGCTACACTAACTGCACTAACCACCTCCTCTGGCAACAAATCCCAGAGTTTAAATTGTGCGTTGAGTGAATAAGAATTTTCTACGATTAGTCTCACTGTTTGCTTATGACTATCTCCCGAGCCCATCCTCTGCTGCCATTTTCCCACCCTTATCACCTACTAGGCTTGGGCTCCTTCCCTCATAAAATCTTCCTAGTCTCACACTGTTTGAGATCAGCATCGACACATGAAGGGGCCGTGTTTTAAATTGGAGCCTTGCCTGCAGCTTGCAAAGGAATTTTTCAGGGGGAGCTCCTGGCGTAGATTTTCTTCAAAGATTTGGGGGTTGACCGGAGTCTGGGTACCTCTCGCTTGGCAGCAGATGCAAAATCGGTGCCATGTAGTAGGTGGGGGCAGGTGACAGTACCCTCAGGGGGAGAGGGCGGTCTTCAGTGGACCCTCTCACCCAGGTCGCTGCTTAGGAACTCTGCTATCCTCCTGTCTGTAGGAGGGTCACGCAGAGGGAGGAGGAGGACGTGGTGATTCATTAAGGCTTCATGCTCTCTTGTTTTATGTGCATTGCTTACATCAGTAGTGTTCAAAGGGATTCCTGAGCTCCATCCCACACCTCCCCACAATCTCAATTCAGGTTTTCAGAATATGTCTAACGAGTATGCATGAGAGCGTTGCATTCATTTGAGACATTAAAATATATTTCGTGCATATTTTAGGGATTTCCTTAAAATCCAACTTACTTTGGGGGAGCCCAAGGACTAGTTTGAGAACCATTGCAAGGCCTGCGCAGTCACAGAGCCCGAGGGAGACGCTGCAGCGTGCAGATAGGAACAGATCCAACCTGCTCTGAGCAGGCCCACACTGGCTGGAACCGTCCAGGCGCTAGGCTGAATGCACAACACTTGCCGGTTCAGTTTCCCCACTTTATGCTTCTCCATGTGTGCCGAGAGTGCTGATTTCAGGACAAGCGCTGAATGCGTTTGTAGGCTGGTGCTGGAATTTCAGCGGGCCACTGGCACGTCAGCATCCCGTTCACAATCCTGCTGCAAAAGGCCTTGGGGCTACATAAGCTTCCAGACTCAAGAGAGGCTTAAATTAGTCAGCATTTTGGGCCTTCAGCAGTTAAAGGTTGCCACCTGGCTCCATGTCAGAAGGAACAGAACGATCCAGTCCTGGCCTTACCCCAGTACCTACAAGGCTTCTCTCTAGGGGACTGGAAGGGATTTGTCGTTCTGACTGACTCGGGGGAAATCACTGGGACAATCGCAACTACAGCTCCCTGCATGCACTGGGCTAAAAGAAGATGGGGTTGACCTGTTCCTTATGACGTGGAGCCAGGTGGCAGCCCACCCAGCAGTGGTTTCCAGCGGCCATTAAACGTGTGTGTGATGAGGGAAGCGGGGCTCGGAGCATAGCAATGGAGCCATTCCATGGGAAATAGTTTTTTTTGTGTGTGTTTTGAAGGAATGTGTTTGTTTCCTCCCTCACGACGTGCAGTGCCACTGCTACCAGTCAAAGGAGCAAGGCATCCTGAGGAAGCGTCTCTTCCAGCTAGAGCAGGGCTTCCCAAACCTCTCCTGCTGATCCACAGTGAATATGCATGAGATCCATTTGCATACAGTGTGAAGAGCAGGGAAATGCCCATTTGTCTCATGCATGTTCCTTACACATATCCTGAACATATCCAGACTGGCTGTGGGGCCCCTACCGACAGGTCTGAGCAGCCCTGAGCAGGACTCTTTGATTGATGTGCCTTCCGGTGACACTTGTCCTGTCGTTCACGAGATCCAGTAGGAGGGGCCTGCTCTGCAGTCGTCACCTCACTCACGCCAACCCCAAAGAGTTTGATCCAGGCCTAGATTTGCCCAATTGCATGCATGGAAATGTAGTTCTGTTTTTCTTAGAGGAAATCAAAACTGCTGGGTTGGATCAGCCTGACTAGCAGAAATGGAGTCATTTTGGTTCTCTTAATTGTTCCAAAACCTGCACAAAAGATCTGTCTCTTAGCCCTCAAGCAGTCCGTGCTTATGTGTTGCATTCGGGAGCATCCCTCTAGGGGAGGAGAAGTCAGGAAACCATTTGCTGTTCTCTTTTTATATGAATGAGAGAAAATGCGTACCGCTGCTGTGTGTGTGACCTTCTGTTACATCAGACGTCTCGTTGTGTGTGAAGGGGTCACAGAACCGTCGCACGGAGCTTCAACAGAGCCGGAGTGCGAGGTCAGAGAGAACAAGAGTGGTGAAGGTGTTTGACACTCTCCAGTGGGAATTTACTTTTTGAGTTTTATGAAATTATTGAGCCCTCGTGCTTTGGAGATGTTCTTTGGGGGCAGGGTTTGTGTCTCTTTCCGAGAAAGTGGCCATTTCTCCGGTCCTGTCTCTTGTTCTAGGAAGGCGGCTGGAGTCCAGGGTTACGGCCTTCAGGACTTGGGAGCCTTTTGCTGTCTTGGGATCCAAGGGGACCACTGAGGCTTTTTAAAGAATGGGAAGGAAGCGAGAGGGGGGTATTTTCCTTCTTCTTAGCTGTCCGGGGAGAGATAGTTTCAGTGGAGTGAAGATTGACCGGAGTTTCCCGGCTGGCGTCGTGAGGAGGACTCAGTGCCAGGCTTGGGGAAAGCATCCGTCAGAGGCTCCTCCGTCTTTGTCTGAGGGGGCGCATCCAGTTCTCATCCACTGGTTTCCAGGATCTGCAGGCACGGTCAGGGCGCTCAGGCTCTTTATTACTGCCAGGGTGTGCAGATGCGCTACTGGCTGAGACTTTACTTTTCTGCATTGAAGGTGCGCTCACCTGCAATCAAGTTTTACCACTAAAAGATTTACTTTGAACAACCTGTACAGTGGCAGTGTGTGTTTTATCTCTACCGGACACTTGCAGAATATCTCTGGGGGAAACCCTAAAGGCCATGGAAGATTCCCCCCCATGAACTCTCCCTTCAGCCCCTGTCACCAAGGAGGAGTCACACAGGGTAACCAGTAATGTCCTAGCTGGGCAGGGTGACCGGATCATTCCAGGTGAGAAGCGAGTCACGCTGCCCATCGCGACCATGGCCTCTCTTCCAGTTTTTCTTAAAAATAAAAAAGCAGGACACAAGTTCATAGGTGCAGTGCTGTAAATCCAAACCTGGCTCAGACTGTCCCTTCTGAACCGGCGTTCTCAGTCCATTTACGTATGGAACGCATACATCGTCGTATGTGACCAATAAATGATAGGAGTCATTTCTGTGCAAGGATCTGCGGTGGTTATCGGTGCAGGCAGCACTTCTCTCTGAGCAAACTCCAGGGATCCATGGTAAATCCACCGCCCATTGACGCTTCTCGGAGCAGGGGATGTCTCTTAGGAGTTTCTGAACCGTGTTGCATGTGGCTAGTAGTGCTTTAGAAATGGTACTAGTGCTAGCACCGTGCTGCCCCGCCCGATTCATTCAGTGCCTGTCCCAGACCCATCAAATAAAGCCCAGCTCCATCCTGCAATCCATATTTTTAAAAACTGACCCTCCCCTTGCCCCCACCGGAACCCATGGATAGGGAAGGGTATGAGGTACCCTAGGCAAACCTTACAGCCTTGCACACTCGCCACCCCCTCCCCCCACACACTCCTACACCCTTTACAGACACACACAATTACATTGTGCATTTATAACACATTTTACATGAAAGACATTCAAAAGTACAGTCTGCTGAGGCAGAAATATCACTTACAACCTGCACATTATATTTATACTAGCCGTTAAGCCCGTAACAACGGGCTACATTTAAAAAAAAATTTTCGGTCTATTTCCTTCCTACTTCCTCCCCCCACCCTCTATTCTCCCTCCTCCCCCCCCTATTCCCTCTCTATTCTCCCTCTCCTCACTCTCTCCTCCCTCCCCTTTCAGCTGATCCACAACTGTCCCTCGCGCGTGCGCCGCCGCCGCTACTGCTCCTCCCTCCCTCCCTCCCTCGCGCGCGCGCCGCCGCCGCCGCTCCCGCTCCTCCCGGCCACCGATCCTGTTCCTGCTGCCGCCGCCGCCGCTCCCGCTCCTCCCGGCCGCATCTCTTGCTCCTGCCGCCGCTCTTGCTCCTAAGGAGCAGGCGCCATTTTTTTTGGGGGGGGGCACGCTCTGCTCTGGCCGACGTGCTCGCATGCGCGGTAGAGCTGCTCTCTACTGCGCATTTGCGGCACGTCGGTCCGGGCTCCCTTATAGGTATGATGCACTGCTGTGGTGCCAACCAGAAAACTCTGCTGGGTGTGGGCTTGGCCCTCAGAAAGCTATGAATAAACTGAATTATTCCAATATAGTAAACCTTCCATACCAAAATAACCTTATCTATGAAAAGGTAACACTGCACATATTACACCAGGCCCTAGAACACCAATAGACCAGGCTGCACAGAAATTACATGCCAGCAAAATACCTCACCTCTGTCATATATGCAGAGCACAGAGAGACCCTCAGCAAATTCAGAATAAAAAAGTCAGAAAGGATCAACAGAAACGTGCTGAGAAGAACTGAACTGGAACCACAACAAGCCAGCCTCTGTATGCAGAGCAACAATGAAAAAACAGAAACGTTACCATTCTTCATAAAACAATAAATAATAAAATCAAGACATGTAAAACAATCATATTCATAAAAAGAATATTTCAAACAGTTAGGGGTAGATTTTCAAAGGGCTACGCGTGTAACCCCCGAAAACCTACCCCAACCCCCCCCATGCGCGCCGAGCCTATCTTGCATAGGCTGCTGGCGCGCGCAAAGCCTTGGGACGCGCGTAAGTCCCGGGGCTTTCCTGGAGGCGTGTTGGGGGCGTGTCACGGTTTGCGCATCATTGGGGGCGTGTCGGGGGCGTGTCGCGGCCGGCACATCATCGGAGGCGTTCCGGGGGTGTGGCCGGGGCCTCCGCACCAGCCCCAGGACCCGACTATGGCACGCCGTCGGCCGGCCCGGCTTGCGCTAGTTACGCCTGCCTCGAGCAGGAATGGAGGCAGGCTGCGCGGCTCAGCGCGCGCAGGCTGCCAATTTTGGGCAGCCTTGCATGCGCCGACCCAGGATTTTAACAGATACGCGCGGCTACGCTCGTATCTATTGAAATCCAGCGTACTTTTGTTTGCGCCTGGTACGCGAACAAAAGTATATGCGCGCGTAGTTTTATAAAATCTGCCCCTTAATGAATAGAACATACAAAATTTCCCAATCAATAAAATATTTCAAAACATCTGATGAATAAAAAAATCCAATAGTTAAAAAATGTTCTATTTCTCCACCCCCAAAAAATTAATTTTTTGAAAGAACAGAATTATCAAATTACACCCAATAATTAAAACTAATAAGGAATTAAAAAAAATCTCCTGCTCTCCATACCTGTGATCTTCTGATTTCCAGTCACCCTGAGATTGTCATGGATTGGGGGAGGTAGGGATGCCCACATTTTATCTTCTCTCACACACATCCTCTCTCTAACATACACAGGCTCCCCTCTCCCTCACAGATGCAGTGTGTGTGTGTGTACCTGTGAGGGCCTATATGTTACACACTGACTCTCACAGGCACACACACACACACAGGCTGTCACTCACACACATACAAACATGGTCTCCTGTTGTCATCGGGCCCTGATGAGATGAGCTCCAACATGGCCCACCAATCTCCCTGCTTTTGGGGGGGGGGGGGGGGAGTGGAAGGTGAGCGCAGGTGCGCACACACATAAACAGCCGGGTTAGGCAATGCCAGTGACCCCGCGGCCTCTGCTGCTGGTCTGCTACCCCCCACCCCGGTGTGTTGCCCCATGGAAATGCACGGTATGCACCCCCGGTTGCGCCGGGCCCGAGTATGGTGGCGGGACGGGTGCTGCAGACATCTCTCTTTTTTCCCCACCTGACATTTCCCCATGCCTTACCTGCCTGTGCTGGAGACAGGCCTACATGGAATATAAATCCCTCACGCGACTTTCAGCGGGCGCTGTAAATAAAAAAGCATTGATTTGTCTTTTGGAGGATGCCAGCTGCTTGCTCTGACTGCGCACGCGAGCTGGGTCTCTTTTGTAGCTGGGCTTGCCAGAGCTTACAGATCAGAATGAATGCGTCGGAGGTTTGTTTTGTAGCATGGATCATGCTTTATAGCATGGAGCATACTTTTTATGGAAGGTAATGCTTGATTCAGCAGAGACCTTTCCCGCAGGATGTCCAGCAGAACAGAAAGCTGCTGGATCCTATCCAGCGTTTCTACAGAAGCAAGTCCCGTCTGTTTGCTGCCGGCTGCGAACGTGTACCTGCAGTGCTGGAGCTCATTCTTAGTATCGCCGGAAGAGAGTCCCAGCCTGTGTCAGTAATTGAGAGAAATAACGTCTGTTCTGGGAGGGTGGATCATCTGAAATAGTCTGTCAGCAGCGGAGGCGGGCACCACTAATGTGGCAGTGGAAGCGTGCTTGGGATGGAATCAGAGGGCAGCGGGTGAGCACAGGATTGAGAGGTGGGGGTGCGAGCTTGGTTATTGGTTTAAGTATTGGGAACTCGTAGGGCCAATCTACTTGGAATGTCAAGAGGACCAAAGAGGGAAGATAAAATTTATGGGGACGAGGCGAGAGAGAGCCTGCAGACGGTGAAGCTTTGTGGGGCTGATGGCCGATGCTCGGGATCTACCCATAGCCAGAGCTGTGCAGATGGAAACAACCGGGCAGACAGAGTGAGACATCTACTAAGAGACGGTGTCCAACTTCGCCTCCCTACTGGCAGAAAGGAGTGCGGATAAGGCCGTGGCACCCAGTTTTGTACCATCCCAGAGGAGTAAAGGATCTGGGCTGAGCTGTCGTTTGCAGGCGGAGGAGGTTCTGAGGGACTGGAGGAGAGCGCAGGTTAGTCAAAAGTATGGAAACGGTATTAAAGAGAAAGGTAGGGTAACCCCTTGAAAGAAGAAGATTACAGGCCAGCAGGGGACGTGTAGTTCTTGAATGAGCGGGCACCGTGGCAGATGCTGTGGATCTGGATTTCAGGCTTTTGACGTTGTGTTATTTTGTTTTTGCTATGTGCTGCGGCCTGGTGCGCTCTCTCTCTACTGGGAGAAGGGGGCTCTGCGTTAGGGTTCTGTGTATTGTATTTCATGCGTTTTATTGCTTTTTTTATAATGTAAATTATTCTGGTATTTGCACTTTACGATGTAAAGTGCTCCGAGTCCCTTTTTTGGGGGAAAGAGCGGAATATAAGTGTAGTGGACCCCTAGGGTGTTTACTTTCCGTCACCCTGCGAGAAATTCAGTTTAAGATATTGCACCGTATTTATCTCACTCGGGACAAGGGGGCATCTCTGGGAATCTGAGGAGTTGTCTGAAACGCTCTCACACACACGGGGTCATTCATCAAAATGTGTTAGGCCCGTGATAATGCCTCGACCCATGCGTCTATTTTTAGCATCCCATGAGGCGTATGCAAACTCCAAAAATGTAGTCAAAGGGGAGGAGTTTGGGCGGGGTTTATGAACACGAGGGATGTTTAACGTTGCGTGCGATCGCGTAACGCACGTTATCGCATGTTTCAACGCGGGTAATAACTACACCTTTTTTCCTGGCGTGGAACTGTCCGATATGCCGGAAACGGGATATGAGCTCCAACATGGCAGAGAGGGGAGAGGGAGTGGAGGAGGGAGAGAGAGAGGACACTTCTGGGGTGGGGCACATAATTACCTACTTATACCACTCTAGGAGGGTCATCTCGTAACTTGGGGTGAGGTTTTGCTGGTGGCCTAGGGTTGGGGGGGGCAGTTTTACATTCACATCGAATGCTGCTCGTACATCACAGCGAGATGTACGAGCAGCACAGGACACATCAGTGAAGATTGGATGAGATTTGGAGTGAGGAAAGGCACACAGAGATGAGATTTGTACACTGTACTCTCGACCTAGCTGGACAGCCCCTTGTGTTTATCACGGGCGACATTCATGCGAAATTTACAGCATTTTGATGAATCTTGGGGGAGAGCGTGTTCTCTCTAAGAGGCCAGTTTGCGTTCCGGGACAAAGTTTTACTATGGAAGAATAGTTAGGTCCCGTAACACTGTAGACTTATTATTTCTTTGGAAGATAAATCTGGGTTATGGTAGCTGCCTGGTGTGTTCAGGTAGGAACCTGATGTGGGGACATGGCAGGTGGGGATGGCAGGTGGTTGTGGGGGGTGGGTGCAAACTGGTGTGTAAGAACCCCCGTGGACATTTTTTCTCTTGGATGTTCTCTGCTGTACTGTTCCTGATGCTCACGTTCGCTTCAATAAAAATGTTAACATTTAAAACATTAAGATGGCAAGGGAGTAGGGCAGAAAGCTGGAAAGCGGGTGTGGAAGAGATTAGGTGGCTGTTATGCAAAGAGTGGACAGCGGGATACCCCAGGGCTTGGTGCTGGGATCATTGCAGAGAACCTTGATCTGCAGATAATACAAATCGCAAAGGCCCATTAGCCACGATATGAACTGGAAACAAATGTGGGGAGCCCCCATGGTCCAGTCCATGTGCAGAATATCCAGGGGGAGCAGAGGAGGGAGCTGGCCTGCTCTCAGAAATCTGTAACTTCAGTCTTTGGGGGATCCATTCCGTTCAGAGGAGAGGGGAGGGGGATCCCTTTCTGAGGGGCTGCAGAGATTATGGGTACCAGAGTGTGCAGGAGCGACAGAAAATCCCATTTTTGTTCCTATGAGGTCTTGCAGGCAAGGGAAGCCAAAAGTACCCCTAGAGTGTGCATGGCGTGGCCGACTTCTGTAATTTTGGAAGAAGTTATTTTTTTCTGTCATTTTCCACCTTTATATATATATCGTTAAATTTTTATTGGATTTGGAGGAACAGACCGATGTGTGGTGAAGCGCCTTGAATGGACTGCCAGAGTCAAGGGCCGAGATGGACTTGCCTCCCCCAGATGCCCATTCATCGCAACGGAGAGAGAGAGCAAGTCAGGAGAGCCTGTGCTTCCAGACGGAGGCCTCTTGTTCCTGTACCCTTTGGGTCTGAGCTGCAGCTTTTGAATACCTAGCAATGTATTTGATTGGTGGTAAGACTTGGTAGGTGTCCTGGGTGTGGGATGAAGGTTATTTATCACGTGTTACTATCTGCAAGGCCTGTGTGCCCTCTGGGTCATTATGAGGTTGACGGTCAAAGGCTTTGTCTGGCAAAAACTAAGAATTGAATATTTCCTCCTGCCGAGCCTAGAAATTTTCTGTGCACAGAATTTATCTGCATAAAAAAAAAAGACGGCACTGAAAGGTGAACGCCCGTATCAAGCGCTGTCCGGCTACCGTTACGCATGTAGCTTTGGTTGGAAAAATATCTCCCCTAAAGTTATCTGGGCATGCAGCAGTAGCAGACGTATCCAGATCGGTCTCTCTGAACATCTGGATAAAGTTACGCACACAACTTTACTACTCTTTCGCCTCTCTGAAGACTACCGACCTCAAAAATCTCTCTGTCCATCTTCATTTATTGTTGTTTAATATATGGTGCACCGCCGCGGGTGATATTCTGTCAGAAAGATAGGCAGTGAAGGAAGCCAGGTCCTGCCAGCAGAGGCGGTGGAGGTCAACGCTGTAACGAAATGTTAAACCTGAGGGCGAGAGATAAGACTTTCCGAGTGGACATTATTATCTCAGACTGCACAAGTCTGGATGTAACCGGCTAAAAATGCTGATCAGATCTGCACTGCAAGTGCTTTTATTTGGACAAATTGATTGGGTCCATAGCTTGTCCAATGGGTCGCCACAGAGCGAAGCGGCAGGATAGTGACCTCTCTCTCTCCCACCTCAAGTGAATTGCATTGGCTTCCCACGGAGTGGAGAGCCCGTTTTTTTAAGATTGCCCCGAATGTGTTGGCAACAAAAATTTAAAAAATATTTGCCCACGTGGTCATTGAGATCGCAGGACCCTAACCTGTCCCAGGTTCCAGCTGTCAAACGCTGTAGCGCACAGTCCTCCCGTAATAGAGCATTCGCTCATCTAGCTCCCTCCTCCTGGGATGCTCTCCAGTAGGGGTTCGTTGCATTACAGATATTAACATATTTAGAAGGCAAGCGAAGGCTTTTTATTCTATTGCTTTTAAGTTAGTGGCGTAGCCAGAACTGAATTCTTGCGTGGGCCCAAGGTTAACATGGATGGGCAGTAGGCATATACAGGTCTAGGCCCTACTAGCTGTTCTCTTATTGATTAAAAAATGCCTTAGCACCACCCTGCCATGGGTTTCTGAGTACTCTGGAACAGCCATCATGAGTGACATTTTAAAATATTTTAATTCTATTTGTTCAAGCATTAAAAATACCTTATTCTGGATTAGATTTGTTATATTTATTGCAGTTTCTAAGTACACAATATCATGCAAAAAGCAAAGAACTTTTAACAGAAACATCACATCCAATCACGTAATAAAACAAATATCAATATATTCTTTTGTGAATTATCTTTCAAAAATGCACAGAACTACAATAAAACAGCAATAATCATAATAATCCTCATAAAAAGATTTGCAACAGGTGCAGAACAGAACTAGGACATGCAAAAAAAAAAAAATAATTCTAATTGAAGTGTCACTTCAATGATAGCAAAACAAATTCCCTTCACTGCCAACCACTTTGTGAAGTAAGACAAACCCTGCAATAAATAAATACCTAGAACCTTACAATACCATAACCTTACAATACCATAAAAAGGCAGCAAGGCAAACATTACACCAGGCCCTGGAACACTAATACACTACCTAATGGGCAAACGGAACAAACCAGACTCTACAAATCCCTACACAGAAACTAGACGCTAGCTAAAATACTGCATCTGTCACACATGCGCAACACAGACAGACCCTTACCTAAGACAGGATAAGGGACTACAAATTAGAAACAAACATGCAGACAAAACTGACATGGAAAGCCAGAGAAACCCGACTCTGAGCTCTGGAAAACTGAAGAAAAAGCAAAATGCAAGTATATAAGAAATGCAGATTCCCAAAGATGGCAGATTCCAATCACTGAAAGGTAAAATCCATTTTTTTTTTTTTTACTTTTGTTGTCATTTTTCTGATGGGTTGGTCCTAGTTTCTTTTTCCCCCTTGTCTCTCTTCCATTTTTTTTTCAGGGTTTCTTTTATTCTGCTTCTTCTCTCTCCTGTCTTCTTTCCTTCTTCCTCCTTCATACACACACTCTCTCTCACATGTTCTCTCTCACACACACACGCTTTCTCTCACACAGGATCCCACTCTTCCATGCTCTCTCACATACACACAGGCTCCCACTCTCACATGCTGTTTCTCACTCGCAGGTTCCCAATTCCATTGCCTCCTACAGACATACGTGCTCTCTCACATTCAGACACACAGGCTTTCACACATGCAGGCTCCTACTCCCATACATAGGTACACACACAGGCTCCCACATGCTGTCTCCCATTCTCCCTCACAGACACACACACAGGCTCTCATTTTTACATCTCTCACACATTGCTTCGTATTCCCACAAAAACACACAGGCTCTTACATGCAGGCTCCTACTCCCCTACATAGGTACACACACAGGCTCCCACATGCTGTCTCCCATTCTCCCTCACAGACACACACACAGGCTCTCATTTTTACATCTCTCACACACAGCTTCGTATTCCCACAAAAACACACAGGCTCTTACATGCAGGCTCCTACTCCCATACATAGGTACACACACAGGCTCCCACATGCTGTCTCCCATTCTCCCTCACAGACACACACACAGGCTCTCATTTTTACATCTCTCACACACAGCTTCGTATTCCCACAAAAACACACAGGCTCTTACATGCAGGCTTCTGCTCCCACTTCCATATAAACGAACACACACAGACTCCCGCTCTCACATGCTCTCTCTCATAATCATACACACACACCCAGGTAGGCTCCCAATCCCGCCCTCCCCCCCCCCCCCCAGACAGGCTACCATTCACACATACACTCAACACACACACACCCCTAGGCAGGCTGACATACACCCTCACACCCAGGCAGGCTATCATTTACACCTGTTCTGGTGTGGGTGCTCCTCATGTGCCTGCCAGTGACATTCAGAACTCGCGGGGCTAGCACATCCTCGTTGCCGATCTCGCGATACATGGGATGGGACCACTGGCGGCCTCGCGGGCCTGCTCAGCTGCCCGGCCTCTTCCTCTTCTCGTCCGCCGGCGGCCTCACAGCCCTCTTCCTCCTTTCGGCCAGCATGCCCTCCGCGGCTCTGTGACGGGCTGATTGGGTGGGCCGCGGCGCACCCAGGCCCATCCAGGGCTATGCCAGCGTTTGACGTGACTGATGTGATGGATCTTGTGTTTTAGTGGTGAATGTTTGTTAATGGTACCACGTATGCAGTGCTTTGTAGGTCGCATGGAGGATGCGGATTATAAGAAACCTTAGCTAGATAAATAAAGATACAGGAACAGGACGGAGGTCAGAGATAGGGGAGGGGAGCCGGTCCTGGTGTAGGGAAGGGGATTTATCTGCTTGTTTACCATGTTACATATGTGCACTTCGGGTTGTAATTCCCAGCCTAGCCCCTGGCTGCTGCTCGGATGGCCATTGGTTAATGCGTCCACAAGAGCTGCTTTTACCTGGCTAAGACTGCGATCTCTCTTCTCCTTATCTTAATGTTCCCATTCCTTGTCCCTCAGGGGCAGGCATTGTAAAGTGAAGGTGTGGTCCGTGGTTCATGCACTTATCTAGGGGCCATGGGGAAAGCCCTGAAATGCGCTTCTCTTTACTCAGAGGGTGGTGGTGGGTGCCTGGATTCGCCTTGCAGTGTAGGTGAATTCAAGCCTGCGTGGAGCTGAAATTCAATGAATGGCTTAACACACACCCTAAGTATTTTTCAGACTCCCGGTGCAGTAATCTAATGGGAGGCTAAGGCATCAGGAGTTCACAAACCAGAAAATGCGCCTGACGAAAAGGCTTAGCGCACATAAAAACACGATTTACGCACCTAACTCTTACAAGTGCAGAAAACGTGGTTTATGTGCCCATAAAATCCCGACCGCAGGTCCCGGCATGGGATCGTCAGCTTCCGCCCATAGACTATTGGCCCTGGAAACTTTACTGCACCTTGGACTAGGAGTTAAATTTCCAGTGCTAAGCAAAGAGCCCCTCTTGCGCCGGGGGGGGGGGGGGGGTCAGCCCATCGTAAGCAAGGAATTTGCATCGGAGGGCGCTAACCTGGACACAGGCGGCGGCCGACGCAATAAGATGCGCGTTTGAGAACGGGCGCACAGCCGCGTACCCTGGGCACCCGACGCAGTTTGTGTTAAAAAGGATGCGCTAGGGGAGGATTGGGCATCCCTAGCGCTGAAATGCTGAAGTCCTGCATCCGTTTTTTTTTTATCCCGCTTCTTCTGGCTGAGGTGGCGTAGCTAAGCACCTCTTGTTACGGGCAAGCAGTAAATGTAGCTGTCGCAAGGATACTGAGTATGGTGGAACCACAGAAGACCGTATTCTTTTAAAGTTTCTCATGAGCCCTTGAGCTGTGGATTGACTTTGCACCAGCTCCAGGGCTGGAGTTAAGTTGTCACATTAAAAAGTGTGTGTTGGATACCCCGTGATTTTCTGCATTTCAGGGGGGGAATAGCGAATAGCCTCATCTATATAGAATTTACCTGTGATAAGCCCTATTGGCTGCGTATTTGTTCGGGTGCATATTTGGACGCGCTAAGTCTCCTTATCGCATCAGGTGCTAGTCTGGCGCGTCCAAAATGCGCTGTCCAACTGCGCGGAAGTCCTGAGCGCTAGGCTGGCCGCATTTTACTGCGTCAGCCCCCACAGCGTTGTGAACGTATTTTGCGCGCCAAACTCCTTGCTGCGTAGGCCGGAGGCTTCTGCGCAGCTGCAGGTGAAACTGTGCGTGGCGCTGAGGGCGTCGGTCCCACGGGAGGCAGGAAAAGAGGGGGAGGAGTGGGGTAAAAACGAGGGGAGGGACGGACCCGGGTTTTGAGTCAGATTATAGAGCCGCATGTGCCCGTGCATCTGGATCAGCTGCTTGCCAACCTGCAGGGAGCTGCGTCAGGGCCACTGGGGAGAGAGAGGGCAAGGTCGGTCAACCTGGCGAAGCCGTACACCCTCTCAGTAGCCGGGAGAGGTGGCAGGTCCCCTGTTGTGAGGGCTAGGACTACTTGCCTACCCTCCCCAGGTCAGGGCGGAAAAAAAAAAAAGATAACCTCCTGCAGTTGGCCAATCTTCTACAGCCCAAGTCCCCCTCTCCTGGAATTTTTAAAGCAGATTTAGGCATTTAAGTCTGCATTGAAAATGGGCGTTGGTCTGCAAGCAAAAGGTTTACCCCACAGGCTTTAAGCCTCTGCTAACTGTTTGAAATTTTGTCTTTTTACCAGTGCCGCCTTCTGCCAGCCCTGGCAGCCTCTCCCCATAGCGGCTCTTGACCTCTCTCGCTTTTCCCGAGATCCTGCAAATGGCAGGTGCACGTGTGTGTGTGTAAGGATGGTGAGATTGAGTGTGAGTGTGTGTGCAAGGGTGGTGAGATGGAGTGTGAGTGTGTGTGCAAGGGTGGTGAGATGGAGGCAGGATGTGCCGGCCTTGCTATTATAAATGATTTCTGGTACAACGCGTTCTCCTGTAAGGGCAGGAGAGCCTCACACAGCTGTGGTGTGCCGGGCCTCCAGGGCAGAGCTTGTACACTCACGGGAGAAGAGTTTGAAACTGCCCAAAATATCCTTGGCTGGGCTGATCTGCCGCTTTCCAGTGTGCATGGGGGGGGGGGGGGGGGTAGGGGCTGAGCAGGAGAAGGGGGGCAGTTGCGGAGGGGACTCTCTCTCTCTCTCTCCGTGCACTGCCCAGGCCCTAGTTCGTCCTCCTAAGCCTTTAGCGCTGCCCTGTGCCGGTCGTCTCTGAATTGTCTTTTTGCTTTACAGTGGCCCATCCTCAGGACCCCAACCACACCGCCGAGAAGCCGATCATTCACTGCCAGAAATGCGGCGAGCTGTGCAAGGGCGAAGTGCTGAGAGTGCAGGCCAAACACTTCCACATCAAATGTTTTACCTGCAAAGGTGAGCTGGAGGGGGGAGGGGGCGAGAATCGCTGGCCACGCGCGCTGCCTCGCCTCTTTGCAGGGCGCCGGCGGTGACCGCGCGGCGAGGCTTTACCCGCTCATGGCCGGGCGCCGGAGGCCCTGCTGCTACCGTACGTGGCGCTGCTTTCAGGAGGGTTTAAAGAAGGCGCGATCCGGGGAGCGCACGGCTCGCCTCCGTTTGGATTTTGAAACGTGCGTGCGATGTTTTACCCTCCCCCCCCCAGATCGGGCGCGTGCAGAAATATCGGGGAAGCCACTTTGTACGCGCTTCGAAGGAAGAGCCGCAGGTAATTTCTCTTTTTTTTTTAAATTAGGTAACAGCATCCGCGGGAACCTAACAGGATGGAGGATGTGTCATTATATTTATTGTCTGGGAGAGAGCTGGGGGGGGGGGGGTTTGTATCTCTTTGTAAGGCCTGTATATAGGACGTTTCATCATGGTATTTTCTGTAACTGGATCGTATCTATCAGTTACGTAAGCAGGGGCATCTGTATGACCTGGCACGTGCCCTGCCGCAAAACAAAATCGCTCGTCACCCCCCCCCCCCGGACCGCCCCAGTCTGAGCCGGTCGGGCTACAGCTCAAACACTTCCTGCTGCCGCCCCCCCCACAGCGTTGGGTGTTTCAACCATGCGGGCGTGAGTAGAGAGCGAGCCCCGGGGGTCAGACAGGAGATGTTTGACTGGGGGCTGGGGGGTGGCAGGAGGAAGGAGGCGCACCGCCCGGCTCAGAGCGAGAAGGGACGGTGCAGGGGGGGGGGGGGGGGAGTAAAGGATGCAAAAGATGATTGACCGGGGGACCGGTGTAGAGCAGGGGGAAGAAGGGGACTGAGAGGGAGACCAGGGGAAGATGGGAAGCAGGGACTGGGGAGGGGGAGAGCAGTGAAAGATGGGAAGCAGGGACTGGGGAGGGGGAGAGCAGGGGAAGATGGGAAGCAGGGACTGGGGAGGGGGAGAGCAGTGGAAGATGGGAAGCAGGGACTGGGGGGGGGAGAGCAGGGGAAGATGGGAAGCAGGGACTGGGGGGGGAGAGCAGGGGAAGATGGGAAGCAGGGACTGGGGAGGGGGAGAGCAGGGGAAGATGGGAAGCAGGGACTGGGGAGGGAGAGCAGTGGAAGATGGGAAGCAGGGACTGGGGGGGGGAGAGCAGGGGAAGATGGGAAGCAGGGACTGGGGAGGGAGAGCAGTGGAAGATGGGAAGCAGGGACTGGGGGGGGAGAGCAGGGGAAGATGGGAAGCAGGGACTGGGGGGGGAGAGCAGTGGAAGATGGGAAGCAGGGACTGGGGGGGGAGAGCAGGGGAAGATGGGAAGCAGGGACTGGGGGGGGGAGAGCAGGGGAAGATGGGAAGCAGGGACTGGGGGGGGGGAAGCAGGGACTGGGGGGGGGGGAGCAGGGGAAGATGGGAAGCAGGGACTGGGGGGGGGGGGAGCAGGGGAAGATGGGAAGCAGGGACTGGGGAGGGGGAGAGCAGGGGAAGATGGGAAGCAGGGACTGGGGGGGAGGGGGAGAGCAGGGGAAGATGGGAAGCAGGGACTGGGAGGGGGAGAGCAGTGGAAGATGGGAGCAGGGACTGGGGGGGGAGAGCAGGGAAGATGGGAAGCAGGGACTGGGGAGGGAGAGCAGTGGAAGATGGGAAGCAGGGACTGGGGAGGGGGAGAGCAGTGGAAGATGGGAAGCAGGGACTGGGGGGGGGGGGAGAGCAGGGGAAGATGGGAAGCAGGGACTGGGGAGGGAGAGCAGGGGAAGATGGGAAGCAGGGACTGGGGAGGGAGAGCAGTGGAAGATGGGAAGCAGGGACTGGGGAGGGGGAGAGCAGTGGAAGATGGGAAGCAGGGACTGGGGAGGGGGAGAGCAGTGGAAGATGGGAAGCAGGGACTGGGGAGGGGGGAGAGCAGTGGAAGATGGGAAGCAGGGACTGGGGAGGGGGAGAGCAGTGGAAGATGGGAAGCAGGGACTGGGGGGGGGAGGGGGAGAGCAGGGGAAGATGGGAAGCAGGGACTGGGGAGGGGGAGAGCAGTGGAAGATGGGAAGCAGGGACTGGGGGGGGGAGAGCAGTGAAAGATGGGAAGCAGGGACTGGGGAGGGAGAGCAGGGGAAGATGGGAAGCAGGGACTGGGGAGGGGGAGAGCAGTGGAAGATGGGAAGGCAGGGACTGGGGGGGGGGGGGAGAGCAGTGGAAGATGGGAAGCAGGGACTGGGGAGGGGGAGAGCAGTGGAAGATGGGAAGCAGGGACTGGGGAGGGAGAGCAGGGGAAGATGGGAAGCAGGGACTGGGGAGGGAGGGGGAGCAGTGGAAGAATGAGATTCGGGGACCTGGGGGGGGGGGCAGATACTGGCTGGAGGGCAGGGGAGGAATAGGGACTCAGGGATTAGGATTTGGGGATTGGGGGACAAGTCAGGGCTTGTGAAGGGTGGAGAGCAGGGACTCGGGACTTGGTAATTGGGTGGGTATTAGTGGGGGGTCATTAGACTGGCCGGGGGAAGTGGGAGAGAGGGGGCAGGAGAAAGGAGCTGAAGAGTGTGGGGAGGGATTGAGAGGTGGTGTGGATGCCTTGGAGGACGGGAGAGAGGGAGAAAGGCAGAGGAAAGGGACTGGAGGGATGTGAGAGGAAAAGGGGGTTAGGGAGGGTGGGAATGGGGCTGGAGAGGTGGTAAAAGTGGGGTAACAGGAGGCTGGATGGGG
Source organism: Rhinatrema bivittatum (assembly GCF_901001135.1). Lineage (NCBI taxonomy): Eukaryota > Metazoa > Chordata > Amphibia > Gymnophiona > Rhinatrematidae > Rhinatrema > Rhinatrema bivittatum. The sequence continues at coordinate 297,029,845 of NC_042621.1, read as the reverse complement.
GTAAGAGACAGAAGAAAGGGCTTCAGGCCGGAAGGGGGAAGGAATGACCGGGAAGAGGCAGGGGGTGAAAGGCACAGGAAGGTAGACGAGGGTTGGGGGGGAGGGGGAGTGGGGATTATGAGGCTGGAGAAGAGCAAGAGACAGCGGGGAAATTGAGCGGCTGTGAATGGCAGAGAGGGAGACGAGGGGTGAAATGTAACTATGAGTGGAGAGGAGGAGAAAGCAATGAAAGGGAAGGATCAATGTAGGAGACAGAAATGGAAGGTGGAATGGTGGAGACTGAAAGCCAGTGACCAGGACCAACCCAGTCACAAAAATAAAATGCAGAAAGCAACGTATTTATTTCCAGGTTGTAGAGAGTGGAATGTGTAGCTGTGGGAATGTGCATTTCTTATACCTTTTGCGTTGGGCTTAGTACAGGAGGAAATGCATTCCTGTTTCTTTCTCTGTGGTGTTGCACTGCAGGCAGTTTCTATTTCAGGTTTTCTCTGCATGTTTCCGTTTTTAATTTGTGCTTCCTTATTTTCTGTTAGGTAAGGTTCAGTTTTGTCTTCTGCCTGTGCGACTCAGGTGAGGGATTATGCCATGGGGTAGGGACTGTGTAGGCCTTGCTCTGTTCTCCTAATGGGAAGGGTATTGGTGTTCTAGGGCCTGTAATAATATTGGCTCTTTCCCAGGTGCACTTGCTGCTCTTTGAGTCCTGGGCATTAGTGCTGTTATGGCGGGTTTGCCACACAGCATCCGAGTGTCTTTTTTTTTTTTTTATAGGGTCTTGGGTTACCTCACCAAGTTTCTGGCAGCGGATGGTGTTTGTGTGGCTGTTACTGAGGTGACACAATTTGAATACTTTTTTTTGCATGGTGAGTTGTAAAGGGAAGTGTCCTAGATCCGTTGCAATTTCGGTAGATGCAGAGTGCGTTACAGAGCTGGAGGGGCCTTCCTGTATACACTCCAGGCTTTACTCCACTAACCGTACGGAAGAATTGGTTGAACGATGCCATCAAATAATTTTACTGATGGTTGAAACTGGCTGGGGTTTTTTTTTTTTTCTAATTGTATGGGACTTTTTCTTATTGTGACGTTTTATAGCCAAGGTGAAGGCAGGGGGCTGTGCTTTGGGGGGGCGGGTGTGATGGGTGGAAATCACGCTGACTTCTCCTCCGGCCTAGAGAGGCCGGAGGAGAAGTCTAGAGAGGCCACTGTGCCTTTGTCAAAAGAGGCTCAACAATATAGAATTCAAACTCCCAGAGTCCAAAACCAAACTCTGAAATACACAACAAAACGAATTCCACGTTGTGGAAGGATTTTTATGCCGTTAGGTGTGTAATAAATGTATAGAAATCTTAACGAGCGGCTGGCTTAATTGTGAGAGGCAGCTGCTAGGGAAGGATCTCTCTCCCTTTGCCACCAGCATTATGATAAGAAGATTTAAGCTTGGGATATTCGGGGTTTCGGCCTGTGCACACAGAGTAGAGCGTTTGGGACGGGGCGGAGGGCTATTACTCGTTGCCGCCAACGTCGCTGGATTTTGCTTTGGCTTTGCTCTGGAGGGGGCCGTGTTTTTTTTAAAATACGAAACGTGACGTGCGAAGCCCGTCCGTTACCGGTGTCTGTGACGCCGGCCTCGCTCGCCGGAAGGAATAAAGCCGGGCTTGGCGGCTCCGGCAGTGGGGGGGAGCCAGGAACGGGCCTGCTTTTCAGGATATCCACAGTGAACCGGCAGGAGAGAGAGATTTGCCTGCGCTGCCTCCATGGCGTGCGGACACGTCTCACACGCAGGCTCGCTGGTGGCAGTGCTGAAAAGCAGACCTGCCTGTGGCGCTCCAGAACCGGAGCCGCCTACCCCTGGAACAAAGGCACCGGGTCATCTTCCTCTACTTTTGACGGATTCTGCAGCAGGCTGGACTTTCCTGCAGCACATCACTCTTATCTTAAGGTATCCTCAGTACTGGGCAGTGAGCCCATCTTTTTTCAAAATCTGGAGCTGGGGAAATAATAATTTCTATTAAAAAAAGAAAAAAAGAGGGCTGCTAATTGGCTCCATGTCCATCCCCCAGGACAGGCTAATCCAGTCCTGGTTTTACCCCACTACAGCTCGAGATTTGGCCCGGAGTGCTGTTTAAGGAATGTAGAACTGCAGGTCCCAGCATGCACCTGGTATGCTGGGACCAATCCAGAGCGGGTAAAACCCGCTCTGGATTGGCCTGCCATGAAAAGATGGCGCCTGCGGGTCCTGCCTGCAAGGGACAGCTTTTCAGGTTCTTCTGAAAAACCTGAACTGCTAGGGACCATTTCCACTTTCTAGAACCTTTGTGCACAGACATTAAGATTAACAAATAAAAACAAAAAAAAAAAAGAGATAAGGGGATACCTTTTTATTGGACTAACAAATGTTTATTATTTAATCAAGGTGGTATTTGCAAGTGAAGGGGGGTTTGATGTAGATCAGAAGGTGACAGGCACCCGTTAAAACCTCCCCTCACACTCTGGCCGCTTATATTTCCTGGCAACGTCCTGTGCTGACCCGGGGGAGGATGGGGGCTGGTCAAGAAATGGGTGAACTTTGGCTGGTTGGGGTTTTTTTTCTTTCTTTTTAAATGTCCTTAAGTACCAAAATGTAAATAGTTTCTGCAAAGAAATGGTGTGGTGTCAGGAAAAAAACCCTGCTGCAGGAGGAAGCCCTTGCATGCACCGAGGGAGCGGCTGGGCTGACTGTCAGCCTTACCTGTCAGCACCAGCACATAAAGCAGGCTCCTCCGCTGGAAGTGAAACAAGCCATCAGGGTGCACTTTGGGGAGGAATTTTAACTGCTGGGCCTGATAACCCAGCTTAAGCAATTTCCTGAGCAGGAGGAAAGGGAACTGGCAGATAAGAGAGGCCCACACTCGGAGGCTGCTGCTGAGACTGAGCAGAGAACAAAATAGAGAGATCCATTCCCTGAGTTTATAGCGCTGCAGAGGGAACCAGTGGCTTGTCTGGTAATTAGCCCGAGTAATTAAGTAAATTAACAGCTTCCTCTGTGAGACTGTAAGTAAATGGCTAATGAATTGCACTTCCTGTGCTGGAGATTTTCGTTCCTAAGCCGCTCTGTTTTTTTCTGAAAGTGAGGCGTAATTCTTGGAAATCCCTGAAGGTATGGGCCATACTAAGCCCATCCCATTCATTTGTGGCTCCTCTGCGGTTTTTTGAGGTTTCAGTGTGAAAGTTGCGGGGAGGTGATGTATATATACCTTGTCTGCTACGCCTGCCTTCAGCCGGTCACATCTGTCGGGCAGAGGCGAGTGCTGCTGGGCAGTAGGGCAAAGTGAACAGAGCTAAGCGTCTGTGTGGAGGGTGGCATGGTGATCTGGCTTTGAAATCAGCTTGTCAAGTCTTGGAAAATGCAGAGGATTTGCAGAGAGTCCACAGTGCAAGCAGTTTGCTTGGGAAGAACTTGTAGTTTGTTATTTTTTGGTAAAGCGGCAGCTCGTATTGTGTTTGGTAATGAATGTGCCACGTGTGTGTGTATGTATTTTCGCTGATGTGCGTACATGTATGTACTTGTGTGAATCTGCGTTCTTGTGACTGGGCGTTCATAAGAGCATATGAATGTTAATGCAGACAGTTTATACAGTATATACATGATACTTGCGTGTATGCACATATGTGTGTTCATGCATACACTGTATGTTTGGTTCTATATGTATATATATCTATACTTTTTGAGCATGTAGAATTACCAAGCTCTGCTCTACTTTATCTGCTAAAAATCTCCCTCCCAAACCTTGCTCCCTGTCCTGTCAGATTTGCATCTCCACCGAGGGGCAGAAGTTACTCCCACAGACTGATTTTCAGGTTTCCTGACTACTTCTAGGCCTGTATGAATGCAGAGACTATATTATGTATAGTTCCCACCCCACCCCCACTCCACTGTTGTCATCCAAAAATTGTGTGCACGTAGGGTTCTGATGATGCTAGAACAGGGCCGGAGCAAGAGTTTGGGCGCCTTGTGCGGGTGGTAGGTGTTTGAGCATCCAGAACCAAGGAAGAGACACGGAGGGGATTGGGGACAGGACGCAGAACATTTATGACATTTTAAATAGCAACCTCACAAAATGAAAGAAGCCATGGCTCGGATACACTGCTGTCTCTGTGTGTGTTTGTTTATTTAAGATTCTTGTATTCCGCCTGGATCGGACCAGCCGTGCCAGGTGGGTCACGGTAAAAATATATAATCAATAATAATTTAAATAAAATAGAATATTACGACCAGACAAACATTACACGATGCACAGTATTCCAGTTAATGCTCTTCTTCACTACAGCCCAAAGCACCGATGCTGAAATGAAACCCGAGAGAAGGCTGTCCTCAAACAGCAGCGCACAGTCACTAAGCGGACGGAGTAGCGTTCCACGGGTGACTTATTCCGAAGCTTTTTTTTGGTCCTACACCTGAGAAGGCTCGACAACAGATCTCCTTGAAGATATTCCCGCTTCACGGTGGGGACAATAAGCAGGCCTTTATCCACTGAACCTAATGCCCCGCTGGAGATATGGGGTATTTTGCAAGCAGTTTGAATAGATAACGAAGTCCCTCCCCCCATTAACCCCCCCTTGAATACCATCGTCAGCATTTTAAATCTCACTCTTTGGATGACGGGTAACCCCGTGCGGTTGTGCCAACGCCGGGGAGATTCGATTCCCCCTAAGTGACTGACCAGAAATGAGCCGGGCCGCAGCGTGCAAGGAGTGTCAGTAATCTGAAAAGTTAAAACCAAGGCTTGGATAACTCTCTGAAAATCTTCTCTAGATAAATAAAATATTTTGCCTGCAAACCACTTTAAGCTAAAAAAAAAAAAAAAAGTCTTTCTGGGCTGCCTGATTCATGGGCTCTTCGGAAAAGCAGGAATCCAGCAAACCCCCCCCCCCCCAACTCCCATAGCATTTTTGGAAAAGGACAAGGTTACTCCCCAGCGACTGAAAAACGGACACGATCTTCAGGAATTGGGCCCTAGCCTTGGAGACGTTTCAAAACCAGTCTGTTTAGTTGCATCCAGGAATGTACTGCCCTCGAGCAGCGAGAGAGGGAATCCAAAGTGGTGGATAAACTGCCTCGAACGGAAAAGAACAGTTGAATATCGTCCATATAAACCTTGCAAAAAAAAAAACCAACCCCAGAATTATCCAGAATGTCACAAAGGAGTTGTCCATAAACGTTTAAGTAAAGATGAGGAGCGCGTCAACCCTTATGGACTCCCAGTGATGATGATTGCTTAGACTTAGTCTAAGTTCTTGCTTACAAAAGAACTAAAGCACTGGGCAAGGACAGCACCCGCTCCGAGGTTAGCTCGTCTCATGAGCAGAACGGCGTCAGAACCGACGACGGAAAGATGCAGGAGTAGGACAATGACTGAGCCACTCCCATCCAACTCCTGCAACACAAAACCAGAGGCAGGGAGAAGAAGCAGTTCAGTGACCAGTATGGAACTTAAATACCTTTGCTCGGTACGAAACTCATTAAACTGTGCAAGAAGAATGGAAATAGGTCTGTGGTTAGAGGGGAGCTGTGGGGGCAGATTACTCTTAAGCATTGGGCGAATTATGGCAGTTTTTGTTTTTTTTATTATCTCTAAAAATGAGTCTCGTAAATTATATAAAACCTAAAAAGGGCATGCATTAGGAGGACAAAATGACAACTTCAATCTACTCACGGTAGATGATACTTCCTGGAATTAATCCCGAATTTCCCTCTTCTGTTAATGACTCAACCCCCAGATTACCCAGGGATTTATTGAAGTTTTCACTTTAATTAATTATTACTCTGATCAGTAAAATCATCATAGTCAAGCCCTTGGTTATCAACAGTAGGCTTGGGGGACGGAATCAGGTTCTTAACCAAACTCAAGAGTTCTTAGGGACGCTTGAGAGAGGAGATCTGCAAACCTGAGGTACAATACTTCTTCCTAGAGGCCCCAAAAGCAACGCTACAATATATTCAGCCTTATTTTGTGCTGACGGGGCTTTATGCCCACCTCCGTAGTTCTTGACACGTACCTCATTTTTCTTCACCAAAATTTGGCTAAACAAGGAACACGGACCTAACCTTTAGTGGCGCAACTTTTATCTCACTGTTTCAGCATTCAATTTAACTGGGTTGATCGGCCCCTGTACCACTTCATGATCGGTGAAGTCTATTCATCAAAAAATGTAAGAGACATTTTAACAGAGAATGATATGACCACAGCAAGGTCAGGTCGTGCTGGATATTTGCTGGTCGCATTGAAAGAGAGTGAGTTATTCTCCTTAAATCAAAGTTCCAGGTATGACGTTACCCCAAACACTGAGGGAAATAACTTTTAATTTCTCCTGAGTGGGGTAGCCTGTAGCACTTATAAGACCCGTTTGTCATCAGAAAAGCAATTTGTTTGTCCCTAAATAAATATTTCTGTGCAGCCCTGGTTCACTCTTTAACCTGAGATGGGAATGGGGTTGTTAATCTCCAAGGTCCTCCGGTGGTGGGAACCCAAAATGTTAACTTTCTTGGATTTTGCAAAAATAAAATAAAATGTAACTCGCTGAATTGTTGCCCCCCCCCAAAAAAGGAGTCTCCTTGAACATAAATAACATAAAAAGATATTTACAAGAGAGTTTCCAGTTCTTTTGCTCCTTCATGCCAGAGGGCAGGTGACAGAAGGCGGATCCAAGATGGCTGCTCAGTAGCAGAAGGCTATGTTGCTCCTGAGGATGAGTTTTATAAAGTTTCTGAATTCCTTGCTACAATTTACTTTCTGATGGGACGGAAACGAAAACCGAGAGGGGAGCTTTACCCTGCAATCCCTCCGGCAGTGGCTGTCTCCGGTCCTATGGATGCACACGTAGTTCGCAGAGACCCAGGTGCAGGACTGCAGCCGCTGGAGAGTGGGGGAGGGGAAGAGGAGCTCCCCTCGCTTCCTGGCTCAATATCACCCTTCAGCCCTGTGGAAGGGACGCCACCGGGGAATCCTGCCGAACCGCCATCTGCCCGAGGAGTTTGGAGGCGGAGCACTGCAGGGCAGGATGAAGGTGTGCGGCAGTGAGCCCAGAATTACCAGCGGGGGCCGTCCGGTGAGGCTGGAGATACTACAGAGATTATACCCGAAAGGAAAGTACCAGCTGTGGTAAGACCGGCTGTCTTTACGTTAGAAACTATATGGGAGTCAATGGTGGAGATGAAAGCATCAATACGTTCACAGATTAAGCCTATAAATGTTGCGGTCAAAGAGTTGGAAGATAAAGTCAGTGTAATGGCTAATTCAAATCCTGATATGGAACAACAGATCGCAATAAATAGAGATCAAATAAGAGGTGTCCAACAAGTCCAGGCAGCTACCTTAAAAGAGAGAGAAAATGTATCAATGAAGAGGGAAAATTTGGAGAACACATCAAGAAGCAGAAACCTGAGGTTTATTAATTTTTCACAGATTCCATTCATTTCTCCTAGAGAAACCTCTAAGAGATACCTTGTGGAAGCACTGGGTACAGGGGAGAATGAAATTCCACCAATCTCTAAAAATGTTTTCTCTCCCGAAGCTAAAAAGGCCGACAGAACCAAATGGAGGCTTAACAGCTCGGGTTCCAGTAGTCGAACAACCTTGGAGACGTCTGACACAGAATTGGCGACGCCAGCAACATTGATAGTAACTTTTAACTCTCGAGCCAGACAAGGGCTGGTTATTAAGACCATATCCTAGACACAGGAATGATCAGTTTTTGGGGTTTTCCCCTGACGTCGCACGAGAAACGCAAAAGAGGCGGAAGGCTTTTCTCCTCTTAAGGCTGCAGGTACTACAGGTTGGAGGAGCCAACCTGTAGTACCTGCAAGTGTACGGTAAAATCTGTGGGTAATACTTATGGTTTTTATGACACAATTCCTTGTAGGGGAAAATACCCGTAGAAACTTCAGAACCCAGAGAAAATGTATTAAAATAATTGGCCTCTATTTCTTTCTTGAGAGAGTCTTTTTCTGGATGTTTAATTGACTATTTCTTGAAGTTGTGTACCTTCGCCCCACCCCCAATGTTTGAGGACTAAATTTCAGGAAAGGTATTGAGAAATGTTAGAAAAACTATTTTCCTTTCTTCTTGCAATTTAAGACCGTTCTCTCTTTCTTCCTTGCAAGATTGTTATCTTGTTTGTTTTTTTGTAAAATGCATAAAGAAAAAAAGAAAGGAAGTGCAGTTGACGATAAAGTCATTCACCTTCTCTAACCCGATCCCTAGGGACTCCCAGTCCCGTGCTCTTACTTCCGGTCGGGTACAGGCTTTCACCTACTGCCGCTAGGAATTTTCTTCCTTTCTGCCCGTGCAAATGCGATGCCTGACCACCTGGGACGTGGTGTCCCACGCTGCCTGTTTACAGGGCCTTGGCTGGATAAGCCAAAGATTATGGCAAGTTCAGTTCAAGGGCACACAGAGGGCGCCATCTGAATGCCTCGGACATCCTGATGCTGGGCCGAGAGGTTTGCCTTTCCCTCCACTGCTGCTGGGCAGAGGGTGAAGAGCACTGGCGACCCCTGTACATCTCCCATCAGAGTCCCGGGTTCCCCTGGGCACCGCTCCCCAATTACAGCGGACGGCTCAGAACAGCCCTTCCGGGGTCTCTGCACGGCTTAATTTATACAAGTGATGCATTAATACGAGGCTCCTCTCCGGCTTGCCTTTATCTCTCTCTCTGCAGAGCTCTCTGATGTTGTGTGGTAGAAAATAGCAGCAGCCTCATGCATGAGAAGCGCAGATAAGGAGACAGAAGCGACGACACAAAGCGATAACTCCTTTATTACAATCATTTCCACAAAGCCAGACAGAGAAAAGGTGATGAGCCGCAGCTGTAACCGGAGCGGGATAGTGTTATTTACGATACAGGAGACAGGGCTTCAAATCCATAAGCATATCTTTGACCAGAGAGGGTGTCCAAAGGTCGCACACTCTCTTTTTGAGGTTCCCGATTGTAACAGAAAGAAGAAAAGTAAAACTGGACCCTGGGATTGACTCAGAAAAGCCCCCCCCCATTCTCCAGATACCCCATCTAGGGGCTCTCCAGTCCATTTCATCCACCCAACAAAGCAGCAGGCTAGGACGGCGTCGTTGGCTTTGATTGGACGCTGGCTTGCTGTGCGCTCTCTCTCTCTCTCTCTCGTTCCCAGTGCTGCGGGAACGCCGGCATGGTCATTGGGTTCCCTCTGTGGAGTTAGACCTGCAGTCCCAGGACACCCTTCCACTCAAATAGTGACACCGCATCATCCGGCTTTGGACTGTCTGTCTGCTTTTTAATACCTTTTGCTTCTGTTGGTGATTTTATTAGGAATGTGAATGCTTGTGCGTTGCCTAGAGCCTGGCATCAGGGGACTAATAACACAAATAAATAAACTTGGCTAAATGTAAAGCCCGCGTGAAATCCACCAGCCGAGTGGTGGGCAGCTTGCATGCCCCATGGTGTTCTCTGGTAGAGATTCATCCCGTCAGGCACTGATATGTGAGATGCGGGTGCTAATGAAGGAAGCTCGGGATCAGCCATCGGAACATAGTCTGTGCCTCCTTAACACAGGGAGCATTGGGAGAAGAGGCAGAATGGGAACTGGGCCAAAATACCATGCATTACCTCTACTGAAGTCTGTGCATGCCTCGTTACATTCTTCACGAGGTGATCATTCTCCCTACAGGCAGACCCTGCAGCCATGCAGCGTGGGGGTCATTCTCCCCACAACTGATCACTATAACACTGCGGCGTGTGTGTGTGTGTGTGTGTGTGTGTGTGAGAGAGATTGGGGGGTGGATCATTCTCCCTACAGGCAGACACTGCAGCCATGCAGCATGGGGGTCATTCTCCCCACAACTGATCACTATAACACTGCGGCGTGTGTGTGTGTGTGAGAGAGAGATTGGGGGGTGGATCATTCTCCCTACAGGCAGACACTGCAGCCATGCAGCGTGGGGGTCATTCTCCCCACAACTGATCACTATAACACTGCGGCGTGTGTTTGTGTGTGTGTGTGTGTGTGAGAGAGAGAGATTGGGGGGTGGATCATTCTCCCTACAGGCAGACACTGCAGCCATGCAGCATGGGGGTCATTCTCCCCACAACTGATCACTATAACACTGCGGCGTGTGTTTGTGTGTGTGTGTGTGTGTGTGTGTGTGTGAGAGAGAGATTGGGGGGTGGATCATTCTCCCTACAGGCAGACACTACAGCCATGCAGCATGGGGGTCATTCTCCCCACAACGGATCACTATAACACTGCAGCGTGTGTGTGTGTGTGTGTGTGTGTGTGTGAGAGAGAGAGAGAGAGAGATTGGGGAGGTGGATCATTCTCCCCCTAGGCAGACGCTGCACCAGTGCGGCTTGGGATTCATTCTCTCCATGGCAGATCACACCGCAGCTTGGGGAGGGGGGTTCATCCTTACCTCCTGATTCTCTAGCAGAGATAAGAGATGTTACACTCTTCCCTTTGTAAAATGCATAAAACTAGCTCAGCTCAGGTGAAATGCTCCTCCCGGCCCCTCCCTTTCCCTGGGCGCTGACAGATACCCAGAGGTGCCCCCCTGATAAAAAGAAACACCTGGTGATGGCTTTTTTGTGCCTCCCCCAGCCCTCCCATTATTCCCAACCACAGATCTGCAGCTGCAGGGCCAGACTGGCTCCTTCTAATTATAGCTCCGGAGAGCTGACGAGCCAGGAATAGCTCCAGGGGAGGGAGCCTGCTACGTCAGACATCTCGGCAGATGCTAACACGGGAGGGACAGGCCAGGCTGCAGCCTCATTACCCAAGCAAATCCGATAGCAATCTCACCGATTCCCAGGTGCAAGCTGGCACCTACTGTTCCCGGTCCTGGATCAGAGAGCAGTGCCTCGGGGTTTCTCCGCAGAACAGAGAGCGCTAAAGGTCCCTCGTAAAGGAAGCTGGCCCGTGCCTGCCAGGTCCCCCCGGACTTCCATCCCGTTCAGATTCGGGGAGCATCATTGGCAGGACATTCGGTAGGGGGTCTTGGTAAAGTAATACCCAAAGCAGAACCGGTTTCAGTGGTGAGAGCCCTTTGCCCGACATTCAGCACATCTGATTTTAAGATCTTTTCTTCCAGGGCCTCAGAAGAACCCCGGTCCTGCTCTTCTGACTCGCCGTCTCCCTGAAACGTGGACGGTGTCGGCTGATGTGGCCCGCTTGATCCACCCGCCCCCCCCCCCCCCCCCCCCGACGACTCTGCTGCCACAGGTGCAATGTGTTTTCCAGTCCTCTGGCGCCGCCCTGCTGGAGCCTTCGCTGCGCTCTGGCCAATTCCGTGCACTGTGAATAAACACAGGACGCGTTCTGAAGCTGAGAAAAGGGTCCGAGGGCATTTCTTTCCCTGCTTCCTCCTGCTACCTCAGAGAAGCCTGCTGACCCTTGCTAGCAGCATTTGCCCCGGGTGGGTGTGGAAAGGGAGGCCTCGGCAGGGAGTATCGGAGGTCTCGTGTGTGAGTGCAATGTGGTGTGGTGTGTTAGTGTAGGAGACATGATTGTGTGTAAACTTCCTGCACATGCGAGAAGGACGACCCGAAATGAGAGAGGGGGGTGGAACGATTCTCCTTTTGAGGAAACGCTAAAGAGGTTGGGACTCTTCAGCTTGGGGAGATGGGATAGAGGGCTGTAAAATCCTGAGTGCGGTGGGAAACGCAAATTGGTTGTTCACGCTTTTTAAAAAAGTACGAAGATTAGGGGAAGCACGATGAAGTTACTAAGTTGTACATTTAAGACAAATAGAAAATACTTTTTTACCCAACGCATAATTAAACTCAGGAATTCGTTGCCAGAGGATGTGGTGAAAGATGTTTTTGTAGCTGGGTTTAAAATGGTTTGGACGAGTTCCTGGACAAAAAGTCCATTAACCATTATTAAGGTGGACTTGAGGAAATCCACTTCTTACCCCTGGGATAAGGAGCTTGGAATCTCTCTACCCCCTGGGATCCTGCCAGGTACTTGTGACCTGGATTGGCCACTGTGGGAAACAGGATACTGGGCTTGATGGACCTTTGGTCTGACCCAGTGTGGCAAGCCTTATGTGTTGCAGAGAGACTTAGAGGAGTTCAGGAGGTTTGAAGAGCTCATCAGGCTTAGAACAGGGCTGAAGAAGCAGGAGGACGCTTCGTGGGCCTTAACTCTCCACAGGGAAGGTCTGGAAGAAGAGCAGCAGCAGACCTGCGGGATTCCTGGAACAGGGAGAGATTCCACGGAGGCCCAAGAGAGAATGGGATTCCTCCGAGAACTGGATGAGTGTCGGAGGAGAACATGAAGACCAAGGAAGGAATTTTAACAGCAGGCCCAGGAGAGAAATGGAAGTGAGAGGCACCTGGGAGAGAAGAAGATTCCACCACTCAAAGTGCTGGGAGGGCCCCGGGAGGAAGGGTGCCTGGCCCGAAGAGCTTACCTGTTTGAGAAGAGATTGCATTTGGATCTTTTATTCCAATTCTGAATTTGCTTGCTCTTTACTGTTGACCAGTCTGATGCTTTGGACTGATCTTTTGCTTTTGTCCCTGGGCTCGTGGTGAAGTTATTTATTTATTTAAAGCCATTTCTAGCCCGCTTTATAACGAATCGGTCGAGCCGTTCGTAGTTTCCCCGGCTGGATCCTGTGGAGTTTGAGGCTCAGCTCATTTATGGGGCTCCCCGGAGCATTTGGAGCTCCGATGCGCTCCGGTGCTTAACGTGGGCTTGCCTTCGGCACCGCGCAGGGACCGGGAAACTTGGTTAGAGCTGCGGCTGAAATCAAGGAAATTGCCTGCAGGCCACCGCTGCTGTCTTCGGTCCTTCAGAAACCCGATGTCCTGCCCAGGAATAGGAAGCCAGCACGAGCATCCCCCAGCTCCGTGCTACACGGGTGCCGACCGCTGCTTGATGCCTGCTCCAGCTGCGCGATCTCGCGCTCCAGACTCCTGTGTTTCCATTCAGCATCTGTGGTTTTTTTAACGCATACCTCCGGTGGCAAACGTTACTCTGCAAAAGTGCAACCAGCCGCTGCCTGCCTGCTCTGCCCCCGTGACCTCCAGCTCGGTTACCTCCTACGCGCCGGGCAGCTGAGAGTGAAACGAGAATTTGATACTCGGGAAGGGTTTCTGTAACCAGTGGCTTTGGCCATTTAGCTAGCATCATTAGACAACGACTTATTACATTGTTTTAATATCTGTTACACACAGAGAGGACACGGCCTGACCTTCCTAGTCTCTTACTTACACTGTCTTCGCGGCGACGGTCCATTTTATACCTGGGTGCTTCGTGATGCGGTAATGGGATGCACGGGTAGGCCCCTGGCCTGGCCTGGCCTGGCCTTTTGGATAAGAGGCTCAGCTTCGGTACCAGGGCCGGGCCCCTGGCTCACTCCCAGCCTTGGTAAGGGTTCTCTGACGGAGGGGGAGGGCGGATTAACCTCCAAGGCCCAAAGCGTTAGGTGTGATCTTATCATCTCCCTGCCGGGACCCTTAGCTGGGCTTCTAACACAAAGCATTACTGAGTTGTTGATTTGTGTGAATAACGTGGCACTCGGCATAGTCTTTTTTTTTCTGGTACAGCATCCATAACGCAGACTCTCAATCCCTCCCTTAAGGGGTCCTCTCTTGGAATTTGTGGTCGCCCCTGGCCAGATTAGAAAGCTTTGACCTAGTCGGGAAGATCTGCCCTCCGTGGCCGACATCCCCTGCTTGATCCTGAGCTCCACATTTCTCCTCTCTTCCCTGTTTGTAGCTCGCGGGCACCTTCGCTGATGGGTGGCCCCTCTCTTCCTCGTGCCTCCATGTTTTTGGCACTGAATGGATATCCTCTCCTCCAAATGTCTGCCATGTTGGCACGGAGTCTCTCTCGGACAGCGAGGGTGCGGGGCGTGACCGAATCGGAGCAACTCCCAGCCGCAAACACAAAACTCCTCGCTGGCAAAAAAAAACAAAAAACAAAAAAACGTAATCCCAGGCCCGGTCCCGCCAGGAGCCCAGAGGCTTTCGTCTAAGTCCCTGGCAATATCTCTCCCCCTTCTCTGCTGAGCAGGAAGGGGTGGATGACGGCTCCCTTCCAACACAAAATCACCAAAAGAGAGAGAAACAGCTCGCCGGCCCCTGGTTGTGAACTAGCAGCAAACCTCTCCTAAACCTAGGCCGATCGCCAGGGCTTTGGGCCTGCAAATCAAATACAGAGGAGCAGGAGGTAAGCGGCTCCGAAATCCCCCCCCCCCCCCCCAGCGGAGGGGCATTGCAGTGACCTCCCCTGGGGCCGCGCTGCTCAGCGAGTCCTTGCTACTAGGCCGCACTCCTTACTCCTAAGTAAGAGATCCCAGTGCGGCCCTAGGCACAAAGAGACTTCTGCCAGCAGGGAGACTCCGTAAATTCCAGGCCCAAAACCTCTGAGAAACGTGTGCCAGCCGGCAAGCCCTGTCTCTGCCTCCTCAGTCTGCCTGGGCCTTCGCTCCCCCCGCCCCGCTTTCAGTCTCCGTCGAGGGAGATCTCCATCCAGGACCCTTCACCGCCTCTCACTTTATTCCTCTCCCTCCTTCCTTTTCTGTCCCTCCTTGCCCTGCTAACTCCCCCCCCCCCCCCCCCTTGTGCATGGAGAGGAAGCCTTCCCAGGGGCAGGGAAAGGATGTGGAGAAATGTTTGCATTTTCACATCTCTGCCTCTACTTTCCCAGGAAATATCTCCTCGTGGGGGAAAATCGGGTGCGCGCGAATGCACGACAAGTTTCAAAGCAAAGGTCTGTGCACTGCTTCGGCTTTAAAAAACTGATAAAAAAAGTACCGTGCGGGCTTTTTCCCCAGCGTGAACATTTTGCATCGTGCACCCGATATGGCCAAGAGAGAAAAGACGTCCCCCCTCCCCCCATTCCAGCGGATAACGCGGTCATCCTCCCGGTCCCCTCAGCTCGTAACTTTGGAGTCCTCTTCGGTTCCTTTCTCTCCTTCTCTGCACGCCCAGAACTCTGCTAAAACGTGCCCTTTCTTTCTCTATAACACCGCCCAAATCCGTCCCTTCCTTTCTGAACACGCTACCAAAACCCAGATCTACTCTCCCATCTCCTCCTTTGAGAGACTGTAGCGGAGGTCTCTCTCCGCTACAGTCTCTCAAATTCAGCAGCGCGACTTATCTTTCACCAAAGTTGCCACACCCATGTAACCCCTCTTCTGAAGCCAGTACTTTGACTCCACGTCTGCTTTTCTGTACAGTGCAAGCTCCTCTTAAGAACATAAGAACATGTCATGCTGGGTCAGACCAAGTGTCCATCAAGCCCAGCATCCTGTTTCCAACAGAGGCCAAACCAGGCCACAAGAACCTGGCAATTACCCAAACACTAAGAAGATCCCATGCTACTGATGCAATTAATAGCAGTGGCTATTCCCTAAGTAAACTTGATTAATAGCAGGTAATGGACTTCTCCTCCAAGAACTTATCCAAACCTTTTTTGAACCCAGCTACACTAACTGCTCTAACCACCTCCTCTGGCAACAAATTCCAGAGCTTTATTGTGCGTTGAGTGAAAAAGAATTTTCTCCGATTAGTCTTAAATGTGCCCCATGCTAACTTCATGGAGTGCCCCCTAGTCCTTCTATTATTCAAAAGTGTAAATAACCGATTCACATCTACTCGTTCAAGACCTCTCATGATCTTAAACACCTCTATCATATCCCCCCTCAGCCGTCTCTTCTCCAAGCTGAACAGCCCTAACCTCTTCAGCCTTTCCTCATAGGGGAGCTGTTCCATCCCCTTTATCATTTTGGTTGCCCTTCTCTGTACCGTCTCCATCACAACTATATCTTTTTTGAGATGCGGCGACCAGAATTGCACACAGTATTCAAGGTGTGGTCTCACCATGGAGCGATACAGAGGCATTATGACATTTTCCATTGCATTAACCATTCACCTACAAGTACCCTCCTCTCTCCCTCATCCTTCCTCATGACCTCTCTCTATTCATCGGGCAAGCTGCTCTTATCCGTGTCCTTCTCTGCCATCAGCTCCTGACTCTGCACTTCCCACCTGGACAGGCCTGGCACGACCAGGTGTGCATACCGTGCATTTGCTCGGGGCGGCACACCCAAGGGAGGTAGCGAGCTGGCGGCAGCAGGAGAGGCCGCGGGACTATCGGCAGCCGAAGGACAGAGGCTGCAATCGGCTGGTGCTGAAGCCACCGGTGGCTGTCGGAGAAGCTGTGTCGTTTGCATGTGCGTGCGCACAGCTTCCACTCTCACCCCCTCCCAATCAGGAAGGCCCACAGGGCCGTGGTGGAGCCTGCATGCCTGTGAATGTCTGTGTGAGAGCCTGTGTGTCTTTGAAAGTCCATGTGTCACACACACACACACACACACACACACAGTATCTGTTAGGGAGAGGGGAGCCTGTGTATGTTAGAGAGAGGGCGTGTGTGAGAGAATGAGTGTGTATGTGTGTGTGAGAGAGAGAGAAGATAAAATTTGGGTGTCCCTACCTCCCCCAATCCATGACAGTCTCAGGGTACTTAGAAATCAGAAGGTCACAGGTATGGAGAGCAGGAGATTTTTTTTAATCCTTATTAGTTTTAATTATTGGGTGTAATTTGATAATTCTGCTCTTTCAAAATATTTAATTTTTTAGGGGGAGAAATAGAACATATTTTAATTATTAGATTTTTTATTCATCAGATGTTTCTTGGTGTTTGGGAAATGTTCTATTCATTAACTGTTTGAAATATTCTTTTTATGAATATGATTGTACTATGATTGTTTTACATTTCTTGATTTTATTATTTAATGCTTTATGAAGAATGGTAATGTTTCTGTTTTTTCATTGTTGCTCTGCATACAGAGGATGGCTCGTTGTGGTTTCAGTTCAGTTCTTCTGATCTCTTTATTGTGTATTTGCTGAGGGTCTCTCTGTATTCTGCATATGTGACCGAGGTGAGGTATTTTGCTGGCATGTAATTTCTGTGTAGGGATCTATCGCAGCCTGGTTTATTGGTGTTCTAGGGCCTGGTGTAATATGTGCAGTGCTGCCTTTTCATAGATAAGGTTGCTAGGGTTGTTTTGGTAGGGGAGATTTTACCATATTGTAATAATTCAGTTTATTCATGGCTTTCTGAGGGCCAAGCTCACGCCCAGCACGCATTACAAAAAGTCCAATTCCATAGGAGCTCCAAGTGCCTTTTTTTGCAGAGTTTTCTGGTTGTTGTCACAGCAGTGCATGTAAATATAAGGTTGTAAGTGATAGCTTTGCCTCAGCAGACTGAACTTTTGAATGTCTTTCATGTAAAATGTGTTGTAAATGCACAATGTAATTGTGTGTGTCTGTAAAGGGTGTAGGAGTGTGTGGGGGGAGGGGTGGCGAGTGTGCAAGGCTGTAAGGTTTGCCTAGGGTGCCTCATACCCTTCCCTGTCCTTGGGAGGGGGGTGTCAGTTTTTAAACATATAGATTGTAGGGCAGAGCTGGGATTTATATGATGGGCCCGGGACAGACACTGAATGAATCGGGGGGGCAGTGCAGTAATTTTTCACACAGAGCAGCAAAAAAAACTCATACTGGCCCTGCGCCTGGGCTGTGCCGTATGCCTGAAATAATCTTCCTGGGTCAGGGCATTGTGCTCCCCCCCCCCGGCCATATTCAGTTCCAGCCTAAAAACCCACATGCTTTGCCATGATGATGGCCGTGACGCGTTTAACCATTAATACATTGACTCTGCAATGTTCTGTTTCTCTTGTTTTGTGCATCGCGATGAGACTGTAAGCTCCCCTGCGCAGGGACGCTCACGTGTGTAACAGTACAGCGAGACTATAGAAATGCTAAGCTGTGCCTGGCAGTAGTAAGAGAGGGAGGAGCGGTTAACGCAGGCCATACCTTATTTTATTGTTTGATTAGTCCCGGAGACCAAACATTTTTTATGCACGGAAAGCCTTTGCAGCTTCTGTGTACATCTGGGGGTGAAGACGAGAGAAATCTGCAAACAGGACAGAGGAGGGCTTGTTTTTAAAACATTTACCGTATATTCCGCATACAGTAACTTGATAGCAGTGTAAAAGGATTGCGGGCATAAGACTATGGAAAGGAAAGCAGAGCAGGGCAGAACGAGGGGCTGTGCTCGGCTCAGAGACGGAGAAAAAAGGCGACAGATAAAGGGACCGCAGGGCGGACCGCACTCTCTCCGCCCCGTGTCCTTCCAGGTCGTAAGGTGATTGCGTGACTTTCCCAGAGCCAGGGAGATGGGATTGGAGCGCGAGGGACGGGCGGGTGTCACGGTGCGGCCCGGAGAGCCGGCCAGCACCTGCGATGGTACAGACCGGCAAAGCATCCTCGGCAGGCCAGGGCTGGCACCCTGCAACAGAGAACGTGAGCAAAAACCGTGCCCTTTACAACATCTCGTGTGAACAGGCCCTGCGCCTCAGCCACAAGCCTCCACGTGCGGACTCTTTCAGATAACTCACTGCCGACCTTCTCATACCAGCAGCACAGAAGGAGCCAGCACGGACTTCACAGTCCCCCCCAAGGGCAGCTCTTATTACCCCTGGCGGCGGGGGACGTTTCATCGCAAGCTGTTGATGGAGAGGGATCATGGATAGGCCCGTGGTGCGGCAGGATGTGGAGTGATGCCGCCAGGATGTGATGAAGGATAATACGTTAACAGCGGTTTGCTGGACTGGTGTGAGAGGAGCGTCCAGAAGACCCTGTTGCAGGTGCTCGGGGCCTGGATGTGGTTCAGAGAGCTAAAAAGTTCCAGATTGCATTTCTTGCAAGGGCCATGATCCGGTGCTCCGCTGGCAGGGGGCATTGCTAGGGTACCTGAAAGATCCAGGTCACAGGTCCCCTCCCACCCCGAGATTATGATAATTTAACTCATCGCGATAAACAGGTTCCCCAGAACAGTCCTGTAAAAACACAAAACTGGAGCTTGCACTTTAAAATATTCTACATTCCCATGCAGCTGTGGTCAGGGAGTCATCCTATGTGACCTGTGACACGGAAACCACCACCCGGTAAGTTTGATTCTGATGGGGCTCCAAGACCGCTCTCCATCCCACCTCTTAACCAGCTTGTGTAACCTTAGAGCTAGATGCCGGTTTGGATTTCTGTGCAGGAAATGGGTTCAGTGTTCTTGGTATTTTATCTGCAATAGAAAAATCCAAAAAACGATTCAGTAAGAAACTATATGTGTCTTGGGATGAATGATTTGAGGGTTGCCCACTGTAGGATTTAAAACTTCCCGGCTTGCTGACATCCCTTTCTTCCGACCTTCGCTTTGCCCTGTGGTGTGCTCCCTAAGGTGTTTATTTTAAACATTTGTAACCTGCTGATCCACAGTTCTCAGTGAGTAACAAACCAACACGCATAATAGAATTAACATAACACAAGTTGACTGATACAAGCCACAGCCCTTCTACCCAGAATGCCTGTATATTGTCTTTTATTTATTTATTGAGGTTTCAATTTAATAATACGTTGAAATCGATGTTTACAGAAAAAAACTATAACTCTCTATTTAGACAAAATTCAAGAAATATAGCTAATTACATATTATAAGAATAGTGGGAGAACCAATATCAAGCGGATTCCCAGGAAATATAAATCTTCTTAAACATTAAACTGAAACACCGTGACATGCAGCAGTAAATTCTCATTTAACCAACACCTCTTGGATTTAATTAGGAGTGCGAGTCTAAATATACACATAGTTGTTCTGCCTCAGAAAAAATGCATCTATCATTTTGATTGTACCAATAGGCACCCACACGGAAACAAGTAGAACTTGGCGCCTCGTGAGATCACTTCATTTTTCATTGATAGAAAAGATTTCCTTTTTTCCTGCATCTTTTTAGTAACACCAGGAAATAATCTTATTTGGTAACCATAGAAAAGCTGCGATTGATTCCGAAAGGATAATCTTATCAGAAGATTGTATGAAAGTCACAAGCAGTGTTGCTCTAGTTTCTATTTTGCCCTCGTAGGATTTTTCCAAAATATCTGTAAGATTGTCAGAAGAAACATTATCCTGTTCCTCTTTTTGCTTTTTTACTTCTTTTCCAGGCAAATAATATATTTTGGAAGTCACTCGGATACTTGTCTCGGAGAAACCTAGAATATTAATAAGGTAACTTTTAAGAAGATCCTTTGGTGTCGTCCATTTTGTTTTAGGGAAATTCAGAAATCTTAGATTGTTTCTCCTTATCTCATTCTCAAAGTAATCCAGTCTCTTCGTTACCAAATTCTCAGATTTTATTAAATTACATTGCACATCTTTTATACTTTTAATTTCTATTTCCACTTTATTCAAAGACGTTTCCACCACTTGAATCTTACTTTCTAATTTGTGTCTCTTCCATATTTCGTTTTACCATATTAGTTAAATCATTTATAGCCGTATTCATTTTTGTAAGTGCTTTCCATATTTCTTCAAGAGTTATTTTATTCAGCATTTCCAACGGAGTATTCAACACCACTTGTATATCAGTCTCCTTACCTCCCCTCTCCAAGGGGCCATCCTTGTCTTAAATCCAAATGCCATGCTTCATCTTTATTCTCCCTGGAGCCCAAGAACAACGAGCTCTCCGAAGACGATGGTAATATTCTGTCTCTTCTTTGGCGGTCGGCAGATCTTGCAGCCGTTTGTATCCTCTGCGTTGGTGTCTGTTGTTCCGTCCCCTCTTCATTTAGAGGCCTATAGATCAAAGGTGGGATTGTTGGCGCTCCAGGGCTGAGTGACACTTCTTCGGCCATAGCGTCCGGTGACCGCTGACCACTGTCAACGCCAGCAGCTGCTTCCTCCGGCGTCTGCTGCATGGTCCGGAAAGCATCCTCGATCCGCGTTTGTCGCAATAAGGCATCGGGGATAGAGGTAAGGTTATCCCGGATCCTTGCCTTTCTTTTAGTGTGTGGCATCGAAGAAATAAGTTTAGGCAATTTAACAAAGGAAAGGATTTCAAAAATTCCACTGAGCTAGGATGTTTCCATGTTCATGGTGAGGCAGCCATCTTGGTTCTCCTCACCTGTATATTGTCTAGGCTTGCCACCAACCTGAAGGGCAGAGGAAAAAAGGAAGGCAACTAATAATTTCCTGAAACTCAGGTAATCGGTTTCTAACTTCAAGGTTTCAGAAAGCTCATTCCATAAAGTTGGACCCTACTGCTTGAAACATTTGTTCACGAGAATCACTTAACTGGACTTGCTTGTGCATGGGTGCAACCAGAAGATGACTAAAGGAAGATCAAAGTGGGCGTATTGAGCTGTATCTTGGCAGTTCTGGAAATGAGTGAGGCAGTGAACCACGAATAGATTTGACAACTGTCAGGATTTTCAATTTAATTCGCCAGAGAACTGGGAGCCAATGTGCTTTTACCAGTACTGGCATTATATGGTTGCGTCTAGAGTAAACTGAGCTAAGATGAGCTGTAGAGTTTTGTAGTAACTGAAGAGCCTTCAGAGAAGATTCGGGAGGCCCACATAGTTACAGTAGTCTGGTGAATTCAGAATAAGAGCCTGAGTGACATTCTGAAAGTCCATACTATCGAAGGAAAGTTTTAATGATCGTAATAAACATTGTTTGAAAAAACAAGTAGGGAAAACCAATTGAATCTAGGGTCGAAAAGACAGAGAGTTGATCTTGAACCCTGAATCTCTGGAGCAAGACTTGATAAGAATGGGGGGTGTCATTGAAAAGCCACTGCTCAGGAATGTTACATGACTCCTTTACAGGAGAGCATCACAGTCTTGGTTTTGCTTAAGTATTAGACTATTCTGAAAAAGCCAAATTTTTATCTTAGATAAACAGCTTAACAGATTTTCAGCCAAAGTATAAAAGAATAAAGAAAACGGGAGCCAAAACAGAGTATCATCTGCATGCAACTTAAATGTGAGACCCATTTGAGCTAGTAAAGTGCAGAGAGGAAGCATATACTATAGATATTAAACAGGATTGGAGAGAGTGCAGGCCCTTGTGGAACCCCAGTAGACAAAGAGAAACAGGCCGATACTACAAGAATCACGTGAGAGCCGGCGCTCAATGTTGAGCGTCCGCTCTCCCAACGCGTGCCCAGCCACCTCTCCTGGGCGCGCAATTCTTTATTTAAATGAGGGGTTGCGCTAATAAGGAGGAACTAGGGATAATAGTGCCTCCTTATTAGCAAAGAGGTGGCTGTCAGCGAGTTCCCGACAACCGATACTCTGTTTTACCAGTGTGTGTTTCCAAACCCGCTGACAGCCACGGGTTAGGAAAATGGGCACTGGTAAAAATGAGTGTCTGTTTTTCTGGACCGGTGGGCAGATTTTTTATTTTTGGTTCCTTCGACTTAATATTACTAGGATATTAAGTTGGAGCAGTATTTTCTGCTTTTCTGTACACTATTCCAGGTTGCTTAGAAATTAACGCCTGCCCTTGGCCGCACATTTTACTTTCAGTATCCTGGGGACTAACTAATAGCCTCATCAACATGCATTTTCATGTGATGAGTGCTTTAGTTTTCAGAGGGGTTGTTTTGCTGCACATTTTCGACGCGCTAAATGCCTTACTGTATAAAGGGTAATAGACGCATGTCGGAAACGAGTGGCCAATCGTAGGCTAAACGGTGCGCTCAGCCGAGCACACTATACTGCATCGGCCTGAATGAGTTTGAGCAGGAGTTACCAATAACGACACTGGTAAGAGCAATCGCTGAGGAAAGAAGCGAACCATGAGAGAACACTTGATGAAATACCCAAGGATTGTAAGAGCGTTAATGGTATCGGATGCATCAGTGCATATTACAGGTCATCCTCAACGCCTCCGCTGACCGTCACTACACAAGACAAGAGAAGACGTTTTGTGCTGTGGCCGGACCGAAACCCAAATTGAGCCTCATTTAATGTCATCTAAAAATCGCTGCAGTTGCTGGAGCACCGTCTTTTCCATTAATTTAGTGATTAGTGGGAGCGGGGAGATGGGTGGTAGTTAGTGGGGGTCAGATGCAGTAGAGTTAGGGATTTTTTTTCAGAATGGGACGTACTACTGGGAACGTAAGCATAGCCAGTAGAAGCGCTCACGATGACCACTTATATTACTTTCTCTGTTGATTATTGAGGAATTCACAAAGAAGGATCAAGCATTGAACCCAAGGTATTATGCAGGGAGAGCCGTGTAGTGCGTCCCATTAAAGCCTATTTTTCCATCCAAGGGAAGACAGGTGACTTCTGGAATAATACCAAGGGATCCCGGAGGCAGGATTATTGCTGGATCTAATTTACTGCTGTGTGGATTCTGTCTGGAAAAATTGTTTGGTGCCAATTAACTGCCCGTTTACTAAGCGGAATAGTAAAGCTTTTATTTGGAGCACCCAACTCCTGTGACCCGTTTGTTTACTGGCACTGTCCAGCATGGAAAGAGACAAAGCACAACCTCTGTAACAGAGACTTATACGCTGTCTGTCCTCCTCCCTCCATCGGAGAATCCACACCAGGACTGTGCAAGGACTAAACCCTGGTATCGAGTGTGATCCCTGCCTTCATAGCTAAGAGGGGCCACACACAAATATATTCGTCTGCACCACGCCCAGAATTGTCTGGAGGCAGCAGCGCTGGGGCTAATGACGCGTCCGGTTCTGCTCACCATGACCAGTTAACTGGCTGACCCTGAGGTGGCCGTAGGGGGTGGGTCCCATCCCTTCAGCTCTCCTGCTGCAGGAGTTAAGTTTGGAGGAGAGAAGACGTCCAGGACCCCCCCCACCTGGCGCAGAACGAGTCTACCTGGGATCCTTTCCTTCAGGTCCCCCTGCGGTCAAACTCTGTGGCCAGGCTGTGCTGCAGAATTAAGGGTACAAGTTAGATGGAGGCCGGGCCCCGTGAAATCCAGCTCTTGTGTGCCAGAGGACAGACAATGTCTGCTGGCAGGCGGCCCGAAGCTTCAGCTGCTGTCGTCTGGCACGGTTTGCTCTCTTGCTTCTGGATGAGCGAGGAGGCAGGTGCGTGTCCTCCGTTAGCAGCCCGGCCGCCATCGAGCCAGCCGCCAGCGTATGCGACCGAAGAGTGAGGCCTGCCGCCTGCATAAGAACATAAGAACATGCCTTACTGGGTCAGACCAAGGGTCCATCAAGCCCAGCATCCTGTTTCCAACAGAGGCCAATCCAGGCCATAAGAACCTGGCAAGTACCCAAACACTAAGTCTATTCCATGTTACCGTTGCTAGTAATAGCAGTGGCTATTCTCTAAGTCAACTTAATTAATAGCAGGTAATGGACTTCTCCTCCAAAAACTGGGGGGGATATGATAGAGATGTTTAAGAGCATGAGAGGTCTAGAACGGGTAGATGTGAATCGGTTATTTACTCTTTCGGATAATAGACCTGGCTGTTCATGCAGGCTTTTCCTAACTCCAATATTATTTAACTCCTAACAATCAACACACATCACCATCAACATCACTATTAGCTACCTCTTACAATGTAATTATATGTAATTAGCTGGTTTTCCTTTCCTTTTTCCTTCTCACGCCAAGTTCTATTTTTCCTTGTTACATGTAACTGCTTTTCCGCACTATTGTTCAAGTTTAAGTTTATTTTGCACTCCTGTTTCATGTGAACCAGCATGATGGGACTTTTGT
The DNA here is from genome assembly GCF_901001135.1 of Rhinatrema bivittatum. Taxonomy (NCBI): domain Eukaryota; kingdom Metazoa; phylum Chordata; class Amphibia; order Gymnophiona; family Rhinatrematidae; genus Rhinatrema; species Rhinatrema bivittatum. The sequence continues at coordinate 297,005,293 of NC_042621.1, read as the reverse complement.
CTTGAATGTTGGTATATAAAAAACTTAAATAAAAATAAATAATAAATAATAGAAGGACTAGGGGCACTCCATGAAGTTAGCATGGGGCACATTTAAGACTAATCGGAGAAAGTTCTTTTTCACTCAATGCACAATTAAACTCTGGAATTTCTTGCCAGAGGATGTGGTTAGTGCAGTTAGTATAGCTGGAGAGAGGGATTCTCGAGTTTGACCCCCTGCCTTCACTCCTCCTACTGCTAATCTCACCCTGCCAGAAAGTATGGAGCTCACTCTGGAAATATGTCCCAACAGCAAACTGCTCCCAGCCGTGGGAGGATCTAACAGTAATCTGCGAGAGAACAGTGATTAGATCATAGAAACATAGAAACATAGGAACATAGAAATGACGGCAGAAGAAGACCAAACGGCCCATCCAGTCTGCCCAGCAAGCTTCACATTTTTTTCTCATACTTATCTGTTTCTCTTAGCTCTTTGGTTCTATTTCTCTTCCACCCCCACCATTAATGTAGAGAGCAGTGATGGAGCTGCAACCAAGTGAAATATCAAGCTTGATTAGTTATGGGTAGTAGGGGTAGTAGATCAGGGTACACAGGCTTGCACAGCTAGGGTGGTTACAAACAGATGGAAAGGTCAGAGTGCTGAACCCTGAGTCATTAATTATATTTATTTATTTTTCTATACCGGTGTTCGACTTTACATATCACATCGGTTTACATTCAGCAAAAGAGAGCAGGAAATCGGGCGATTCCTTTGTCTAATACATTGAACATTTGTAACATGGATTTGTAACACCGTCTCCTGAATTAGAAGAATTTCATGCAAATCCTTCCCCCCACTCTTCCGTCCAGTATTTCAGTGTGCACTCAGTAGAAACCTCTCCCGTACTCTCCTCTTTCTCAATAAATTCTTCTTCTCACAGACTTAACATCAGTTTCTCCCACCTTAAGGGACCCTCAGTAATTCTCTCCCTTCTCCACAGAAACCCTGCCTCATTGAAGCATAAGCGCAGGACTCACCCCCCACCCCTCGCCCTTCTGTGGCTTCCTGACTCCGCCTTCTCCCAGCCGACTGCGGGATCTCCAGGCTCCCCATCACCTCTGGGCTTTAGATCGAATCCCCTGGTTCCTTCCTCTTGAGGAGAAACGCCTACTCCTCCTCCCTCATGGGGGGAGGGAAGCCCCTTCCGAAGATTGGCCGTCCCGGGCAAACCCATTCCCTGGCTGGCTTCTCCCCCAACTCCTTCCGACAAATCCTCACCCCAGAATTTTATACCGGATGCCCACTCCCTCTACAGGACTTCTCTCTCGCATCCTTCTTAAAGGAGAAGCCTATCCCGTTAACCACTCTTCCCATGTTTTACTCCACAGAAAGGCGTGGTGTAACCTTACCCGAGGGGACGCCCTCTAGTGGCCATTCAGAATATCGCCCCCTCCGAAAGAAAATTAGAGGTGCTCAACTGCTTCTGCTGTCTTACGATACCTCCACATGCCCCATTAATTTCCTCAATTTACACTAGCACTCACTGGGAGGCCAAGTAGTCTCCCCTGTCCCGAATCCTTAGTGACGAAAAAACGGCTGTCGTACATTTATTAATCTTGTGCCCCCCTGCATGAGTTCATCACTTCGGTGCTGGTCCGCCCCTGCGCCGGGGCGAGTGACTGGTATTGTTCTGTCTTGGGCAGAGATGAACGACCGCAGCTCGGCTGCCTGGTGACGTCCATCAGCGTTTCAGAACGATGTGTTGCACGGTTTCCAGTACCTGGAAAATCTGTGTTGTGAGGGTGGAATGACTTCCAGCGAGCGAGGCTGTGACCTTTTAGGCATTTTTATTTTCATGACTCTGAGGTGGATTATCATCTTTATTAATTAAAATTCGGTTTGCCACAGGATTGTCGAGGGGGCCCGTGTGGGTCCTTCCGCAGGAGAGAACTCTGTACTCACAAATTTGTGTACATGCAAATGGCGCTGCTATCTGCCAAACGTTCGGTTCCGGCCCACCACACATGCGGGACACTGACCAACACTCGTCACAAGCTGTATCCGTCCCATGAAAGGAGGTCTTCATTTAATTTTAATTTTTGCACTTATAGGTCACAAGTACGGCTGCTTAAAATGACTTACAAAATAAGATACAAGCAATAGATTGCATATACAGCAGTCAATACAGTACAATTAAAACCACAAAATAAAGTTGCCCTGAGGCCTACCGCAAGGTTATGCAGTGACCAACTTGGTACAGATAAACTTTAATTACACAGCAGGGAACCAACTCAATAAGTGACCCGTTTTCTGATCAATGGTAGTCCAGTAAGTAGTTAAGTTAGCCAGCAGTGACTTTAAAGAGCCATGTTGTCATCTGCTGACTGAAGGGCATATAATCTAGTTCATGATAAACTTTTTGGTAAATATGAAGCAATCTAACCATGCAAAAGCTCACTTCCTTGTGCCCTTCAGGCAGCTATTTATTTATTTATAATTTTTATATACCGACATTCTCGATACAAATATCAAATCGGTTATCAGACTTAATGTTCACAAGGAGTGAAACCCATCTAGGTACCTCGCTACGTACTGCAGACCAGAACCTCTCAGAAGATGAAATGCAAGTGCTAAAATCTTAAATGAAGAGCGTTGCGTGATTGGAGGCCAGTGAAATCCCCTGAGGATCGGTGTACACCTCTCACTTCTTTTTTTTTGCCATGATAACACCTTATCTGTGCAGTTTTGAACAATCTACAGTTTGTTCTGCAGTCTGTTAGAGAGCTCAACGTACAAGGAATTGCAGTCCTCAAGATGGGATACGACTAGTGCTAGCATAGTTTTCTTTAAATCATTTATGTCAGTGTAAGCTGGCAGTTGCCTGACCAGACCTTGTTTAGCAAAGCTTATTTGTTTCTCAAGCTTGAGGAATGTGAGGATTACTCCCAAAAATCAGAACCTGATCCAAGCACCACCAGTCACTCTTAAAAGAAGATGCCGATAAGCCTATCTCTGCTGAGCAGGACACAACATCTTCCTAGAAGAGTGAGTACCAAAGGCATTGCAGTTCCTTCTGATAGCTGTAAGGCAGGGCCTAAAGATATCCATAAATCGAAACATGCTGAAGAGGGCAGTCCCAAGTGCACCAACCAAGACCAGGTAGTCCTCCGCCTTCCTCGCTGACCACCTGGCCAAGTGCCTGTCTGCTCACAGCGCCAGTTGTGCTCCTTAATCAGTCTAGTGCAGATTGTATCTGTCCATGTTTAGACAGAGCCCGTCTCCATATTGTGGAAATAAAGGTTAAGAAATAAAAACAAAAATGAGGTGATACCTTTATATTGGGCTAGCATTTTGGGAGCTAATGCTCCCTTCATTGGGCCAGTGAGCAAAAGATAGGGACGGTAACTTTAAAATGAGCGCCCGAGTGCACCTACGCAGGAATTTTAAATCGTGCCTGCAAGTACGTGTGTATGAATGTAAAAACGCCTAGCGCGCGGATGTGTGCCCCTAATTTTAAGTGGTTATGTGGGCAAATGTTGTTCGTGTATCTTCCTTAGGAATTTCTTGGCTTTAACATGCGCAGCTATGCAGGTTTTAAAACATGCGCATGTGAAGGAAGTGGCCAGTTTGACCAATTAGGCCGCCAGTTGGCCCAGTCTTTCTCTAGGTCATCCAGACCCTTCTGGTTCAACAGCCTGCACTCCTCCCCCCAGTTTATCCAGGCCCCTCACCCAGTGTTTTTAGGCTTTAAATGGGTTTTCTTCAGAGTTAAGTAAATAAGCGTGAGCCGACGTGCGCTGCAGGTGTGGGATTTAATATCCGTATTTGAGTGTGAATGTTGGCCCCACCCTGGAACGCCCCTGTCATGCCCTAACTCCACCCATTTTTTTTCTTCTCGTTGGGTTGCTCGCGCGTGAGAATATACGTGCGTAATTGGGCTATTTTAAAATATGAGTTGCCGGCGCTGCGCCCAGATACTCGCGTGTAAGGGCCTCTTAACACGAGTAACTCTTAAAATTCACCCCAGTGCTACCAAAAAATGTAAGTGAATGACAAAAGGCATTCCAGTGATAGAGTGAAGGGGAAGGGCTTTTTCAGGGGGACAAGTGTTTAATGCGTGATCAGAAGGGGACGGGCAGGGCCGGATTTAAATACTGAACGCCCAGAGGCGGTGATTATCCAACTCCCTTCCCCACCCCAGTGTCACCAGCAGTACAGGAGTTTGTGAAGGAGAGGGGGCAAGGGACCCCTGATTTTCCTCGTTTCTCTGGTCCTCGCCCCCCCCTGAGTTTCAGCAGTGCTGCGCTCCAGCAGTAGCAGCAATGCAATTCTGTAAAGAAAACCCAGTGCGGGGCCTCCGGCTGCCAGTCGCGCTCTGTGGCACCTTGCCCCCATCCTCCCACACGGGCTTTACTATGCAAATCCATCCAAGGGGTGGGGTCTTGAGAGCGCGACTGGTAGCTGGAGGCTCCGCACTGAATTTTCTTTTTAGAATTGTATTGCTGCTACTGCTGGAGCTGAGCACTGTCGCAACTCGAAGGTAGGCCCGGATAAGAAGCATGGGAGCAGCGGCAACACTCCAGCGCCTATCGGTTTTTGGCACGGGAGGCAATTGCTATGTTGCCTATGTCTAACTCTGGGGCTGGTGACAGGCAATAGTATAATTTTATGGCTCATAATGGGTTAAGAAACCCAGGTCTCTGCATACTTCCATGTCTGTTCCAAAATGTTTGATTATTTTAATTCCCAAAGTTTTGTTCCTGGATTGTTTTTAAATTTTAAATTTTCCTTTAATTATCCTGATCACAAGGTTATCGATGCAGTGTTTCCCTGCAGAAGTGGTGTTGTTTTGGTCTTCTCTGTGGTGATTGATTTTGTATCTGTGGACATTGACTCTTGACACAAGATCAATCACCAAACCTCCGTGGGGGGGGGGGAATATCACCTCCGAATCTGCCCCTGGTGACACACATCATGTTGAAGAAGATGCATTATGTGACTGAATGTCTTCGCTCAGGCATTGGATCCATCTTCTAGACCCCATCCTACTATTACTTCTGTACCCAGAAAACTCCAGCAAGGTTAACCTCTGCCTAAAGCCTGGGAGAGGAAGGCGATACTCGTCTCTGTTGGAAAACAGGATGTTGGGCTTGATGGACCCTTGGTCTGACCCAGCATGGCAATTTCTTATGTTCTTATCTCAGCAGCCTCTCCCTGTTGGAATGCATAATATGGTCCGTCACGTTGCTCCCTGCCGCAGGCCCTGTCTGCTGCCTGCAGCGCCCCGTTCTCTGAAAGCTATACCCATACGTAGTCCAGATTGTAGGGGCTAATGACTTTATTTTTTTTGGAGAAATTTTGTATTGCCACAACTCCTGGTACTAGCAGTTCCTCTTTGTCTGTTCCCAGAGCCAGTTTCCTGCAAAGAGACTGTTTCAAGATAGGAGAGAGTTGCAGCCCATACACTGCCACGCAGTTTTTTTTACCTCGCCAGGCCCACAAGCTGTTTGCACTTGGCGGACCTCCATTACCCTCGGGTAACCACTCCGAAAGATAAGCTTCTTATCCATAAGCCTCTGACCCCAGATCACAGTCATAATGGGGAACAACTCCAGGAAGGAATAATTTCAGTCATCTCTCTCTGACCGTGCCTTAGACATGCACCCCAGCAACAAATCTGAATAAAAGTCCAGGGGTTGATGAAGCTTGTCGAAGAGATACTCTGTTGTATTGACTTGCCAAGGGTGGATCCTTCCGCCTTGCCTTTGCCATCTTTATGTAGTAGTGCTTTCTACTTAAGTCTAATAAAGCAAAGACCATCCTGTGTGTTAAAGCTCGCACCCTGGTGACTGCCCTTTCATGCAAAGATTCCTATGAACCCGCACGCACTTCTCTGTAACTTGTGTCATGGAATCCAACTCCTTCAGACCCTCTGGCATGACATCGCCTCAGAGTCGAGTTCCGTTCCAGGGACGTTAGCCCTCTGGACAGACTTTGCCCTGTCAGGCATGGCCCACTGTCGCGGCCACTGCATCAGCCATGAGTCCGGTGCAGGCCTGCAAAGCTTCTGGCCCACCCAGCAATTGTGACTGAGAGAAAATTCAATGGGTGATTTCCACAGTCTTGGATTCTTTCCCAGGGCACGAATGGACCGGGCGTTTCGAAAGGGTGCGTGATACTGGGCACCCGGTTGGCATGCATCTGTCGAGCTAGAATCCCCCTTTGATATTGGAAACCCATCGTGGGAAAATTGTCGGGACGCAGCCCGAAACAATAGAAAACGTGTTGGGGTATCTGACTCAAAGGCTTGGAAAAGAAGTGAAGGAAACGCACCTGGGGGAGTTCTCTGCAGAATTTGTGTAGAATTTCCCCTTCCGTGCAGAATCTGGCACAGGGAGCAGAAGGAGACGAGACTTTTTTTTTTTTACCTGCAGACTTTGCAGCAAGTTTAAAAGACAAAGTGCGCACCTTCTCTTCACTTTCAACCTCTTCCCGTGCACTTTTGCACCTCCTTTGTTTAGTAGAGAGCTTGAAGAACGGAGAAGTAGAACAACCCAGTAAAGAACCACGGATAAAACCCAGAAGGGTCCTTCCAGTTTGCCCAGTTAAGATTTGCCTGCTTTGAGGGGGGGGGAGGGCAGGGTGTGGGTACAAATTCCCGTACACAACCCAACATCAGCTTCCCCCTCTGCTCTGCCGTTGACTCGGGCCTCCGCACCCTTTTCCTATCGCAGCTCTCCATATCTGTCCCAAGTCTGTTACCGTGAGGGCCTTCACCACCGCTGCAGCCAGACCACGTCGGACCTTCTGGACCACGTTACGCAGCGCTCTCCACAGAGACCAAGATTAAGGAGGCTGTTGTAATAAATACAATCTTCCCGTTGCACATTGGTGCTTGGGCTTTAACTATGGTCCATCCCAGGGCCGGGTTAAGGCACGCTGAGGCTCCTAAGTTATGTGAAATTTAAGAGCTGCCATAATATCAGCAAAAAAAAAAAAATGCAATTCTTGAAATTTAGGTTTTTTATTTATTTATTTTATTTATTTATAACTTTTCTATACCGAAGTTCAAATAACAGAGTTAATTATCACTCCGGTTTACATTGCAACCATAAAAACAGTGACAAAGTTGTCTTACATAGAACAGGGGTTTTTTTGTTTTGTTTTTATTTTAATTTTTTTGGGTTTTTTTTTTAAATTTAGAAGCCTCCATAATCTGAGGTCCTAAACTGTAGCTTAGGTCGCTTGTGTTTAAATCCGGCAGTGGTCGCTCCTTGCAGGTCACTGATGCTGCCGCCCACCACGGTTTAGCGCTGTCGTCATTGCTCCATGCAGGTGACCCCCGTCCTTTCTTGCAGGCCTGATCCGGTTGTATCCGTGTTTGCTTAGGGTTGTAACCACTTGCACCCTGCTGCAGATTTACCCCAATGCCGCCTTCGAAGCAGGCCCAGATTTTAGCAAGGCAGCCGCCTCCCGTGCCAAATTTTGCTGGTCGCTGAGGAGTCCCTGCTGCCCTGCCAGTAGCCAGCGTGGCAGCCACCATTTTTTTTTCCCTCCTCGGGCGGGCCCGCAGCAATGACTCGATCAAAGGTTAGCGTGCGTGCCGTGAGCGGGCGTGCGCACTCGTAGGCCCCACCTCTTCCTCTTGCACTAGCTTCCTGTTCACCAGGGAAATCCACGTGAGGGGCGGTGGCCACTTCCGCGTGCACTAGCTCATGGATCCCACCCTGACTTTTACTCACGTTATTGCCGCGGCTCAAGCTGAAGAGGAAAGGTTCAGCTGCCGCAGGCCTGGAGGAGAGGGGAGATGCAGCACGGGAGGCCCCCACATCCTACAGTGACTGATTGCTAGGGGAGAGGGCAGACTTCCTTCCTACCCTGAGCCCGAGCCCCTCATTCCTTCTGCCATTCCCTAAGGGCACCCGAGTTTAAATCCGGCCTTGCATGGACGCTGCCTGTAGTCACAGCGCTGCTGCCTTGGGTTTTAACCACCGCTTCATGTAGGTTTAAGCCCGGTGATTCATTACCCTCCTATTTGCGCCCAGGCATCACCTGTATATAATCCCACCCTCCCAGCCCTGGGGAGCATTGGAGCAGCTCTGCCAGGGTCTCAGGGCATCATGGGCGTGGCAGGGCCCAAACTGGGCTGAACACTCTCCCAAAAAATCCAGTGTTCTTTTTGCTGAAAAAACTAAAAAAAAAACGTATTTTACACGCACATGTGAACGGTAGAAAAAACATCTGGTTCAAATCACAGTCCATTTCCAGAGCCGCTTCACTTGCCATTTTGGTCAGATGATAAAAAAAAAAAAAATCACAGTCCAATATCTTCTACTTGCCAGATGTTATACTTTTACTCTTCTTCTCTATTCCCCTGAATCTCTGTGGCTCTGGCGTCTCTCACTCCATAGTCTCTCTCTTTCCAAGGTTTCCCCTCAGGCTCCTCGCTCTCTCACAACACCTGACAGGGCCTCCGCCCCCCTCTGTAGGCAGAGGCAGCTCTTGGCCCACACTGGAGCCACCTGGCAGGCACCACTTTCCCCCAGGGTGGGGGGAGGGTCTGCAGGCCCCGCATACTCTGCGACTCCAGTTCAGTCTCTCGCACCTGTGAGTCCTCCAGTCTCTCTCGCTCGGTCACTCCGGCCCTCCCCGGGGTCTTCGGGCAGCACCGCAGCCTCCATGTAGCGCTTCTGCAGGAGGCAGTGCTCTGAATGTAGTGGCTCTCAGAATGGCATAGATGTCCCGGGCGCCCTTCCTCAGTGCCAGCCCCCCTCATACCATTCAGACTCGCTCGCCCGTGGGCCAGAGTCACAGAGCCTCCCCTACCTGGGGCACACACTCACTTGGACTCTCCTTCGCCTGTCCCCCGTTCCAGTCAGAGTAACCTTTTCACTTCCTAGAGAAACCATAGAGCCTAGTAAGGTACAATACCCTGACGCCATCTACTGGCGCCAGTGCCACATGCGCTTATCTCTCTCAATTTTTTTTTTTTTTTACCGGTTTTGACTCCAGCATCAGCTGGGGGAGTCCATTTCGTGCATCCACGCATGCATAGTTTTTGATGTTACTCCTGAGTCTCTGAAAAAGGTCTGCTTCTTGTGTCCAATTTATACCTCGGAGGTATTCAAATGTCACTATCATTCCCCTTCCCCATTTTTCCTTTCCTGTAGGCTGTTCGTATTTAGTTTTCTCCGTCTCATTTCCTATGGCTTTTGTTGCAGACCCTCCGTCATTTTGGAAGCCCGTCTCCGATCTCCATCCTTCCAGAGGAACGGCCTCCAGGACTGGACACCCTATTCCTGTTGAGGTTTCGCCAGTGGCCTGTACAGATTCATGATCACCTCCTTTTCCTGCTGGTTATACCTCTCCCTGGCTCTGGACGCCATCTTAGCACACCTTGAGATCATCAGACCTATATCACCCCAAGGTCTCTTTCCTGGTTGGCGCACATCGGTTTCTCACCCCAGTGGGGTGCATTGCTTCCTTGGATTTCCTTGCCTCAAATGCACGACTGCACTTTTTGCATTGAATTGTAGCTGCCAAGCATTAGACCACTCATCGAGCTATTTCTGATCCCTTCTCGTTCTGTCTGCTCTCTCGGAGGTGCCCACTCTGACGGAAATCTTAGTGTCATCCACACAGAGCGAACCTTTTCCTTCTAACCCCTCCGCCGCATTGCCTACAAAGATATTGAACAGAATGAATCTCTTTAGAATGCCACTAATCACCTTCCTTGCGGGAATTCCATTTACCATGACCCGCTCTCGTCTTATCCCGCACGCCGCCCTCGTACTCACTTCCAGCCAGCTCAGTTTGTTGGAAGAGGAAATCGGTTTAGTGTTCTAGGGAAGAGTTGGCCAGAACTCTGGGTACTTCAGCAATTCACGACCTAATTTCGTGGAGGACATGTTGGTAGTTTTTAATCATGACCTTTCTTAGCTGCTAAACATAAATCAAAGTTTTGACAAAATGCTAAGTGTAATCATCAGAGGGGATGGCTGCGCTGTGTAACTTGTTGCGATGGCATCCAAAGACCTCAGTATCACTACAACACTTATACTTGAAGAAACCACAGTACAGATGCAGCAGAGTAACCGGGATTTCAATTTTAGATTTAATTACACGAGAAATTGGTATAGAGAAGCCTTCATACATGGATCTGATTCTTGGCACCTTGGAGCTTCAGTATCATCGCTACCCCCACTATAATCCTCGCCTTGTTAACGTCCACTTATTTTTTTTAATTTATCCACATAGTGTCGTCTGTTAAAAATTGGTTGTTAGAGAGTATTAGTGTTCTGAATCTGGTAACCCGACACGCATGCTGTGTTTGGATAAACTTGTGCCTCAAGGGCTAGTGCAGACTGCTTCCGTTTGCCAGGGTCTGTTTGCACAAGACAAAAGGATCTTTTCAAAATTGCTACTCTGACTTGGCCACGGCCCTGCGTCGCTCTCGCTCTGATAGGCTAGTTCCCCTGCGTAGACCTCGTGCATTGCTATTCATTGCATAGGTTAGCACAAGCCGTGCCGTGCTATTTCCTCATTCAGCCTGCTCAGCTCAGCTGCGTTCAGAATGAAAATCCAATATTGCTCTGGCTTATTTAATAAAGCTTGTTTGTCACCTCCCCTCCGTGGAATCTGGAATTGCTCAATAACAATCCATGACAACTATAATGATGTGATAAACGATGCATAACTACCCAGGGCCCGGACTTTACTATCAGTCAGGTCGTACGTGACTCCCCAAACGGAGTCAGTATTACATCCACGATAAACTCGACACCGAGAACCAGGATACGGCCCTATTGGTCCTTGTATTGTTTGGGCACACAGATCGCAAGGGTCACACACGGTATGACCTCCCTGGTTGATTTCTCCATCGACGGCTGGAAGAGCCAGCCAAGCTCCATGTTCCTCACTATTTCTGCCCCTTGACTATGCCACCTGCTGGATGGGTGGCTGGGGTTATGCCGGTGCTCTCGTGAACGGCCCAACGCGGGGGATACCAAAAGACATTTCAAATACTGTGTCTCACATTGTTCCAGGCCCAGCACTGCATGCATTCTAATGAGCTCATTAGCATGCAGATACATTCTAATGAGCTCGTCCATAATGTGATCAATGCAAATCAAACAATGTGGCTTGCTGAAAAATTCACGAGCTTAACTGCCCCCAGAGCTTCGGGGGATTAACGCACAACCCAAAGCTCCAGGGGCCTTGTCTTAAAGGGGCCACTCAGTCCTGCATAAAGCCCATCCCTCCCCCTGACCCCACGAGTTGGAAGATGGAGGTCGTCGGGCCCGGAGGCTGGGGGGGGGGGGGGGGTGCTTCAGGCTCCCACTGGACTTCCAGGGACACTTTTTTGGTTGGGGGGGGATCTGGGCGGGGGGTTCACTAGACCACCAGGGATCTTTTAACGTGTTAAGGGAAGGGTCCAGAGGGTGGAGAGTCTACTGGAGCACTAGGGATAGTTGTTAGTCTGTAAGGGGGGTTAGGATGGGGCAGGGGTCCTGGCCTCCGGGCACCAAATGTGATGGGTAGGGGCAGGGCTTGTGTAATGGGTGGGCAGGAGGGAAGGGGACTCGCATGGGGCTGAGCGGCCCCTTTAACCAATGGTGGCCCCCACAGTCCTAGGGCCGCCATTATGCATTGCTTGATGGGGCTTTCGCTGGGGGGGGGGGGGAGCAATGCCGCGGCTTTAGTGAATAACCCCATAGGTTTGTACCCGAGCCAGTGGAGGGTGTGGAGTGGCTTGCCCGAGGTTGCCCGCGACTTCCGTGGCAGAGCCAAGGCCAAGAGGAGAGGTCGGTGGCTCTTGGTAATCCAGGACAGTCGGTGACGACCCGAGGCCGACCTCCGCCCAAGGACCACTTTTTTCAGTCCTTGTTCCGTGGGGCTGTCGGAGGCAGGAGGCCCCAATTTCCTTGCTTCCTGCAGCCCCTGCCCATTGCTGGCCCCCGTGGGTGGCTTTCTCCGGGCTCTGCCGGCGGTGGAGCCGATTGAGCACAGGTCAGGGCTTTGCTGGTGCCGAGCGTGCAGTCCCCTCTTCCAGGAAAAGGAGAAGGGCCCGCAGCTGTACGCAGACGTGATGCCGTGATACAGAAATAATAAATAAATACAGAAGTGATGTCGTGATACAGAAATAATAAATAAATACAGAAGTAATGCCGTCATACAGAAATAATAAATAAATACAGACGTGATGTCGTGATACAGAAATAATAAATAAATACAGAAGTAATGCCGTCATACAGAAATAATAAATAAATACAGACGTGATGTCGTGATACAGAAATAATAAATAAATACAGAAGTAATGCCGTCATACAGAAATAATAAATAAATACAGACGTGATGTTGTGATACAGAAATAATAAATAAATACAGAAGTATTGCTGTCATACAGAAATAATAAATAAATACAGACGTGATGCCGTGATACAGAAATAATAAATAAATACAGACGTGATGTTGTGATACAGAAATAATAAATAAATACAGAAGTAATGCCGTGATACAGAAATAATAAATAAATACAGAAGTATTGCTGTCATACAGAAATAATAAATAAATACAGACGTGATGCCGTGATACAGAAATAGCGCTGCACGGCGAGTTTCCTGAGAGAAGGGATCGTGGCTCTTAAGTTTTAGGTCCCGTTAAAGCTTGTGTCCGTGGCGGCACCTTGCGGTCTGATCTTTCAAGAGAGAGAAATGGACAGAAAAATAAATCATTTCCACGTGTGGGGGGTCATACTCCGCCCTGGGTCTAAAACGCTGAAGTCTCCTTTCTGAGAGGGTAACAATTAATGTTCTGGTACCTAAGGGAGTCCAGGGAGGGAAGCCACAAGCCCCTGTAGAGGAGGCATTTTGGGTGCCTTTGGCAAAAGTCTTCTGTTTCCCCACAGCAACCAAGAACCGTTAGATACCTGGGAATCTCTCTGTCTGCCTTGAAGGAATCTCTTTCCCTGTTTTTTTTTTATTTGTCCCTTTTTCAGTAGGCGCTGCTCTGGCCCTCGGGGGCCGCGCTCGGGCTCTTGGGGTTCGGGAGTAGCCACAGCCCTCTGGCCTAGCCCTCTGGACTTAAAAGCACTTCCAGCGCTTAGGAATGCGGTCCACGTCGAGCCCGGCGCGCACGAGACGACTCGTTCTCGGCTTTCCCAGGGGCCCTGGATTTCCATCCTGACCGGATCTTGCTGTTCTTACGCGCGTGTGTGTGTCTTTTTTGTCTTTTTTTTTGCAGTGTGCGGCTGCGACCTGGCCCAGGGAGGTTTCTTTATTAAAAACGAGGATTACCTGTGCACCCTGGACTACCAGCGCCTGTACGGGACCCGCTGCAACGGCTGCGGGGAATTCGTAGAGGGAGAGGTGGTGACGGCCCTGGGGAAGACCTACCACCCAAACTGCTTTGCCTGCACCGTCTGCAAGTGAGTCCTTCCGGCCACTGCCCCGCCCCCGTCCCCGCACGCTGCGCTGCTCCATCTCCCTCGCCTCCCAAGTGACGTGACCGTGGGCTTTTTGTTCTTCTTGTTGTTTGTTTGTTTGTGGCTCTAGACCACCTTGAAAAGGTTGTTTTTAAACCCAAGGTGGGTTTGCAGCCATTCAGGTATGATAATTCCCTCTCCCAAGGAGCCAGGGTGCCTACCTGGATACCCGAGGCCGCGGGAGAGACCGTGATTTGCCCACCGTCATGAGGGGGAGCGTCTGTGAGGAAAAGAGGGATCTGAATCCTGGGTTTTACCACTTCTGATGCTGGGGCGAGGGTCTGCGCTTTTACTAGAGAGCGGAAAGCAAAGAGCTCTGCCAGTTTGGTTGGGAAGAGCAGTGCGGTTTTCCGGCACATAGCCTGCAGTCCATCAAACCCCCGGGGGGGGGGGGGAGGAAGGTGTGGTCTAGGGGTGAGAACCAGGGACGTCCGGGTTCAAATCCCACCCGTGCTCCTTGGCACCTTGGGGTAGTCATTTTACCCTCCGTGGCCTCAGGGAAGCTCTCCTGGGTAGGCACCTACCCTGCGGCGCCTGAATGTAACTTGCCTTGATCTTGGGGTTTGGAAAGGCAAGAAGTTCAAGACAAGTTACAGCTACAGCAGCCATCACTTGCAGATAGGCACAGCTTTATTTTGGATACTAACATTCAGTTTTAAAAAAGTCTTCATTCTGCATAGAGGGAATAGATGGAAACGAATGACACGCGGAGCCATTCCCGGCTGTCGCTGGATTTAAAAACCATTCAGTTAGCATGAGAAATGCTGCCTTTTAGAAAACTCAGTCTGGTTTTGAATGCATTGCTCTTCTCAGGACCTGAAGCTCCTGCAGTGACAATTCAGGTCAGAAAATCCCATTTCCTTCCAGCAGGTGGCACTTTCTCAGGGGAGAGGTAGGAGGGAGAGAGCGAGGGGCAGGAGGGAGAGCGCTGGAAGAGGAGGAGAAAAGGGGAGAGCAAGGGGGAAGGGGTGGAGAGAAGAACTGGAGAGGTGAAGCAAGAGAGGAGGGCAAGAAAGATGTTAGCAAGGAAGAGAGAAGGGGTAGCACGAGAGAGAGAGAGAGAGGCCCCACATGGAAGGAGAGGGGGAGAAAAAAAGAGCAGGGACTGAGGGAGAGAACTGGGGATGTGGGGAAAGATGAGGACGAGGGAGAGAGAACCAGGGATGGCAGGAGGAGGAGAGGACTGGTGGTTGGGGTGGGGGGAGAGCGAGTTGAGGACCCTGGATTGGGGTGGAGGGGAGGAATTCAGGGAGGAAGGACATGAGGAATAGAGGAATAGAGGAGAAGGCATATGGGGAAGGGGGAAGCAGGCTGGAAGAATGGGAGGAGGAGACGGAGAGAGAAAAAGAAAGTGTTTAAAGCACCAGGACTATGGGGGAGGAGGAGAGCAGAGAGAGAAGGATGGAGGGGAGGGACTGTGCCGGAGGCCTGGAAAGTGTCCTGCTGTCTGCTAATTATGAAGATAGGGACTTAGAGCTGGGGCGGCCACATGGCAGGGGAGAAGCGTAAGAAAAAAGCGAATGCCCCGTGCTTCTGGGCCCGGGAGCTGGGCGGATTGGGGGCCACGGGGAGCCCCCGTCTCTTCCGCTTCCCGTAACGTCGAGGAAGGAAGGAAAGCTGAGCAGCGCTAACCTCTGCCCCTGTCTGAAAGGAGCCGGCCAATTTACGGCCTCTGCCAGCCTTGCATTTCTGGCATTTTTGGCTTGCGTTTCTGTAAGATATTGATTGCACCTGAGAGAGAGAGAGAGAACCGATAACGCACTGAAATTACCAGAATGACCTTGAAAAGCTCTCTGCTGTGCTTTTTCCCTTCCAGACGCCCATTCCCACCCGGAGATCGTGTAACTTTCAATGGGAGGGACTGCCTCTGTCAGTCCTGCGCTGTTCAGCCAATGTCGCCTGGTCCAAAGGAGCTCTCCAGCTCAAGCTGTAAGTACCCCCTACCCCCCTAAGCTCCCAGCATGCTCCCTGTACTGCCCGAGGCTGCTCTCATATGTGCCCCAGGTTTGCTCTTTGGTACTGGTCCATGAAGAGAGATATTAAACATATCATACACTGCCAGCTAAACAGCTAAGATCCCTGCCTCTGAGGTGCATAGACCCATCCGGCGTGGCGTGCAAGTGAGAGAGAAGCTCCCTGCCTCTGAGGTGCATAGACACACCCGGCGTGGTGTGCAAGTGAGAGAGAAGCTCCCTGCCTCTGAGGTGCATAGACACATGGTCCGTCCTGGGCTCTGACACTAGGAATGGTGTGGTAGAGAAGCTCCCTGCCTCTGAGGTGTATAGAGACACCCGGTGTGGCGTGCGAGTGAGAGAGAAGCTCCCTGCCTCTGAGGTGCATAGACACATGGTCCGTCCTGGGCTCTGACACTAGGAATGGTGTGGTAGAGAAGCTCCCTGCCTCTGAGGTGTATAGAGACACCTGGCGTGGCGTGAGAGAGAGAGAGAAGCTCCCTACCTCTGAGGTGTATAGAGACACTGGGCGTGGCGTGCGATTGAGAGAGAAGCTCCCTGCCTCTGAGGTGTATAGAGACACCTGGCGAGGCGTGAGAGAGAGAGAGAAGCTCCCTACCTCGGAGGTGTATAGAGACACCGGGCGGGGCGTGCGAGTGTGAGAGAAGCTCCCTGCCTCTGAGGTGTATAGAGACACCTGGCGTGGCGTGAGAGAGAGAGAGAAGCTCCCTATCTCTGAGGTGTATAGAGACACCGGGCGTGGCGTGCGAGTGTGAGAGAAGCTCCCTGCCTCTGAGGTGTATAGAGACACCGGGCGTGGCGTGCGAGTGAGAGAGAAGCTCCCTGCCTCTGAGGTGTATAGAGACACCGGGCGTGGCGTGCGAGTGAGAGAGAGAAGCCCCCTGCCTCTGAGGTGTATAGAGACAGCGTGCGAGGCATACGAGTGAGAGAGAAGCTCCCTGCCTCTGAGGTGTATAGAGACACCGGGCGTGGCGTGCGAGTGAGAGAGAAGCTCCCTGCCTCTGAGGTGCATAGAGACACCGGGCGTGGCGTGCGAGTGAGAGAGAAGCTCCCTGCCTCTGAGGTGTATAGAGACACCGGGCGTGGTGTGCGAGTGAGAGAGAAGCTCCCTGCCTCTGAGGTGTATAGAGACACCGGGCGTGGTGTGCGAGTGAGTGAGAAGCTCCCTGCCTCTGAGGTGCATAGAGACACCGGGCGTGGCGTGCGAGTGAGAGAGAAGCTCCCTGCCTCTGAGGTGTATAGAGACACCGGGCGTGGTGTGCGAGTGAGTGAGAAACTCCCTGCCTCTGAGGTGTATAGAGACACCGGGTGTGGTGTGCGAGTGAGAGAGAAGCTCCCTACCTCTGAGGTGTATAGATACTAGGAATGGTGTGGTAGAGAAGCTCCCTACCTCTGAGGTGTATAGATACTAGGAATGGTGTGGTAGAGAAGCTCCCTACCTCTGAGGTGTATAGATACTAGGAATGGTGTGGTAGAGAAGCTCCCTGCCTCTGAGGTGTATAGAGACACCGGGCGTAGCATGCGAGTGAGTGAGAGAAGCTCCCTGCCTCTGAGGTGCATAGACACGTGGTCCGTCCTGGGCTCTGACACTAGGAATGGTGTGGTAGAGAAGCTCCCTGCCTCTGAGGTGTATAGAGACACCGGGCGTAGCATGCGAGTGAGTGAGAGAAGCTCCCTGCCTCTGAGGTGCATAGACACGTGGTCCATCCTGGGCTCTGACACTAGGAATGGTGTGGTAGAGAAGCTCCCTGCCTCTGAGGTGTATAGAGACACCGGGCGTAGCATGCGAGTGAGTGAGAGAAGCTCCCTGCCTCTGAGGTGCATAGACACGTGGTCCGTCCTGGGCTCTAACACTAGGAATGGTGTGGTAGAGAAGCTCCCTGCCTCTGAGATGTGCAGTCTCACTGATGCTGTCAGTGAGAGAGGTCTAAGGCTTTGGATGGTGTTGCTGATGAACACGGGAGGATATTTCTAGAGAATGGATCCTGCTGGGTCCAGAATACTATAACACCATCGCCTTGTAAATCCAAGGTTAAATGCCGTAGCTCTCAGCATCTTAATCCCGGGCCTGTCCCCAGCTGCTTTTCTTTATGGATGTGAAACGAGAAGCTCTCTCTTTTGGGAGCGCCGGTGGTCTGCACTGGTGCCGAGGGACACAACATAACAGAAGATAAGACTCGTAAGGCCCCTCCAGGCTCCCCAGTCTCACTCCTGCCTCACCAGCATAGGCCCCAGTTGATTTCGGCCTCTCCCTTCCCTTCTTCACATCTAAGGATCCTCTGTGAGTATCCCAGGCTTTTTCGAGCACCGTTACTGCTTGAGCCCCAAAACACCCAGCTCCGAATCCCATCACTGCCATTCACTGTGACTTCGAACAAATCTTTTGACCTCACTGCCATTGAGAAATGGGGACAGGGGCCTTTTAAAACCATGCGCCTTTTTATGGAGAAACCGATAGGACGCCTGGCAGTTTTCCTCATCTGCGCAGGGACCTCCCGGGAAAGGGAGCGCTCGGCCCACTCTCTCCCTTGGTGCATTCAGAGCTGCCACCAACGCTGCCCAGGTGTGTCCCCTGCTCCCGGACAGCCGTCAGCTGTTATGCTGTCTTTTGAACGCTCCCAGGGCATAGCAAATGGAGCTAAATTATCCATTGTAGCCTCCCTGGATCTTATTCTGAAGTCTCCTTTCTCTTTTTCTATCTGCTTGCCTTTACCTCTCAGCTTCCTGGAGTCCACCCTCGGCCTGTCCGTACGACCTTCGTGCTTGGAAGCTTTTCCACTCCTTATTGGGCAGCAGGCTGGCCCCACATCAGGTCCAGCGTCACTGTTCAGCTTTTCCATTGCTGTCGGAGCTGGGGCTGCGTGCCTGGGCCGGAATAATTGTTCTCTCTCTCTCTCTCTCTAATCCTTCTCGTGAGGACAGGCTGCTTATTCTCTTCCCTGGAAGCCAGCGATTAGATGTTGGTGAAACGGCGGAGAGGAGCTTGGAAAATATGAAAAGCACGCCGGTGTCCGAGCCCAAGTTCCCTGCCGGGAGGGGTGTGGATTGCTCACCAGGACAGAAGGGGATTCGTGGACAGGAGCACGTACAGTATTATCAGGTTGCCGCCAGCCACGGGATACGAAACGCAGTCATCGTCTTGCTCAGTGCAAGCTTTATTTGTAACCCACGAAGATGACAGGTTCTCCTCGCCGTCGTTTACCAAACAGCATTTAGCAGCAGGTTCACAGGACTCAGTCCAGTCCAGTCCAGTCCGGGTCAGAATATTCCGGTTATCTTCCACAATTACTTCCAGCAGGTTCAGCGGGGTTTCTTCCCAGATACTCGGGGCTCTGGATCTTCCTCACCCCAGCGTGGCTCACAACCCTCAACATGCTGGGGAACACGCAGATACGCCCAGCGATCCCCAGTTCAAGTCTTCCAGGGCAGGGTCGCAGGGCTGGTGAAAGCAGAGCTGTGCACAGTATTCCCCGTGAGGTCTCACCAGGGGCAAGATCACCGCCCTTTCTCTGCTGACCCTTCCTATCCCTATGCAGCCAAGCAGCTTTCTGGCTTTTGCCAGAGCCTTCTTCATGTCTCTGGCCACCTTGAGATCATCAGATACAATTGCCCCCGGATCCCTCTCTTCTGTTATGCATAGAAGAATTTCACCCCACCCACCCCCATGTGTTTTTGCAGTGCAAATGATTGACTGAATATTTTGCATTCAATCTTAGCTGCCAAACCCTAGAACCATTCTTCAAGGTTTGCTAGATCCCTTCTCATATTTCCCTCACTTTCCTGGCTGTCCACACATTTGAGGATTTTGGTATCATTGGCAAAAAGTCAAACCTTTCCCGAAAATGTTGAAAAGGACTGACCCTCGTGGTACATTGCTGGTAACCCTCCTCCTCGTAGAGTCAACTCGGTTTACCACTGCGTCTTGTCGCCTCCCTCTCAGCCAGTTCCTAACCTAGGGCCCCTACCAAGGGCGCTCAGTTTATAAGCCCGTGACGCAGCACTGTCAGAGTCCTTACTGAAATCCAGGCGCACTATGACTCGCACTCTCCCACGATCCAACTCTCAGGTCACCCAGTTCTTCTGACGAGATCTACCTCTGGTGAAGCCCTGCTGCCTCGGACCTTGCGATCCATTGGATTCCGGAAACCGCACTCTCCTCCGTTTTAGCAGCGGTTCCATTAATTTGCTCACCGCAGGGGTCAGACTGACCGGCCTGCAGTTCCCAGCTCCTCCTTACTGTCACCGTTATGAACAGGAAGCACGTCCAGCTGTCTGCAGTCCTTCTCCCGACTCTGAAGAAGCATTGAGAAGGTCAGCCAGCGGTGCAGTTCTCCTAATACCCTCAGATGTGTCCCATCGCCTCCTCGACAGCACACTGTTCCAGAAATGGATTGGGGGTTATCTCACTTATTTGGGTTTGTTTCATGTGGTCCTGCTCCAGGCCCTTCCACAGTGAACATGAAATATTTGTTAAGCGACGTCACTCTTTCCTAATCAGCCTCTCCATATTCCTCCCCTCCACCTCTGAGTCTCACAAAGCCACTTTTGCGCTTCTTGCTCTCACTAACATCTCTCATCCCCTTCCCGTTTTACCCTATTAATTACTTTTTCTTCCATTTGCATCTTCTCTCTCCTGACTACTTTCCCAGCGATTGTTGTCGGCGGATCTCAGGTCTTCCTTCAATGCCCGAGCCCAGTCCTCGCTCTGTTTAATGACCCGGCCCGACCGTTCTCTGGCTCCTGTGCTCTCAGGCTTGCTGTATGAAAGGGGTTTTTTTTTTTTTTCCCTTTCACTTTCAAAGCCACTAACACTGAGAGAGCAGAAGTAAGATTTCCAAAAGCATAAAAACACTTTCAACTTTGGTTTAAAAAAAAAAAAAAATGTTTTCTGCATTATAAAAGACCATGGAAACCTAAAAGCCAGATCTCTCCATCACTGTCCCTCTATCCTTCTCTCCTCTCTCTTCTCATTCTGCAGTCTCTTTGCATATAATCTGTCTCTCTGTGCTCCTCTTCCTCCTTCATTGGTAATCTCCTCCACCCTGCAGCCTCTCTCTCTCACCCTCTTATCCCCTTTGCTATATATTATCTCTCTCTCTTTCTATCTTGGACTGTGTAATGTTTGGCTCGCTGCCTATAAAGTCTTTTTTTGTCCGACAGTCACGGGTCCCTGGCTCTCCTTTTCCAGAATGGCCTCTCCGCCGATTCCTCATTTCCAGGCGTTTGTGAGTTCGCTGCACAGAGCACGTTATCAGCGCTGACAGGCAGGATGAAAGCCCAGCGTATCCAATCCCCAGGCACACAACACGTGCCTGCCAGGCCTGCAGAGAGCGTGCTGATACTGCAGGGCACGGTCAGTGCTGGGACGGGCCGGAGGGATGGCTAACCTGGCCGCAGTGTGCTCCATGGCCTCTTCTTATTGGCTCCGTCTGAGTCGCTTTTGCAAAAGATAGCAGTGAATACCGTACAGGGAAGACGGGCCGCTTCAGATCCAGATGTGGGTCCGAACCTCTGAGCAAGCTGTAATCAGAAATCTGTTTTTTTGTTTTCAGCAGCTGGGAGTCTCCTGGCTTGACTCACGGCTTTTAAGCGCGGTGTCCCGATTGTTGACGCAAATCCGGTTTGAAACACTGTGCAAGCCGCCCGAATGATCTGGCTCACCAAGTGAGGGAAGGCAGGAAGGTGTCTCGGGGTCTCCACACCTTTTTTTTTCCAGCTGCCTTGTGATATTAAACATCAGCCTTCCGGCACCAGCATGCCAAGTGAAGATCCTAAGAGATGTTCTGATGTGATGGGTGGGACTGGACTGGGTTTAAGTACAGACTTCCATTCCCTGCACACTGCCAGGCCTGGCGGGGAGGAGGCAGTGGGGAGCTACTGAGCCCATCAGAGGAGATGGCAGTGTCATGGTGCCAGGCGTGGTGTGGAGGAGGAGGCAATGGAAGGGGACTGGGGGTTGGATATAGAAAAATCACAGAGGAAGATGACCTGGCCTGAAACGCCTGTCAGTGGAAGTGAACGGATTCTGGGCTTGGGACTGATGGGAGGGCAGTGGTCAGAAAGGGGTTGAGTGCTCATCAAGCCAAAGTGAAATGATCTCAACCGAAGGCACCGATGTGGCCTTTTTCTGCCGTCATTTCTGTGTTACTGCAGTAAACAGGCAGCAGCCCAGAGTAGGTGATTCAAGTTGTGTTTTCAGTGTTGGCCTGAATAAGATCCTGGGATACTGTCTTGTATGCGTCCTCGTCTTATAATGATGCCAGTGTTGTAGTTACAGAAGGGGAAAGGAAGTGCACTTAAGTCCATTAAAAAAAAAAATCTTCTCTGAAGGGCTGTTCAGACATTTCAAGCTGGGAGCTGTCCGCTTCCCAGGCCCTGCTCTTGATTTTCACATCTCTGCTCCGCTTTCTGCTCTTTACCTCGTTCGTGCATGCACATACAGGACAATGCGATAAATTGCTCCCAGTCCAATGCACGGGTTCACGTGTGGTTGGGTGTGCGTTTTGAGCAGGCAAGACTAGCACCCGATGCAGTAAGGAGAAGAGCGCGCCCCAACAAACGTGAACCCGATGGCGCCCAGTGCATGCAAATTCCATTCAGATGAGGACACTTAACTATGACCACCTGATGCAGGCAAACGTTGGGCGCCCTACGCACATTTTTCCCCGCATGGGAATTTAACCCCAGCTCCGGAGGTGGAGCAAAGTCCACTCGCAGCCAAGGGCTCATGAGAAACGTTCCAAAATATGGTCCCGTGTGTTGCAATAAATGTGTCCCCCTCCTCCTCCTCCTTAGTATCATCCTGGCTCCTGAACTCACCGCTTGTGGTGGCGAGAAATAAATGCACGTTGATTGGCTCAGAAAGAAGTGCGCGTTTCTTCTGACTGCACAATTTCGACACCCGTAGAAATGGGCCCCTGATACAAACTGCAGCATTGAAATTGGCACCTCAGCAAAATATCCAAAAGAAGCGCGATCAAAACGGACACTCGTGTGGAGCGCCTGTTGCAATTGTGGGCGCCCGATGTAATAACCTCTTCTGAGCGTCAGAGTCCCACATTCTCCCGTAGCACGCGAACCCTTTTTTTACGCTGCCTCTCATTTAAACATTGTACCGGGGCGCACAGGAATGGTGGCTGCGCGCGTGTTAGGGAAACGAGCGCGCTTCTTATTGCAGCGGCCTGAAAGTGCATCCCGAGGGGGGTTGGTAAGACGATGCTGCCCTCTAGTGGCCACAGGCAATACTGCGAGTTATTGAACACCACTTTAGGTAGGAAAGAGCATTCCCGTTACTGCATTGATCGCAGAGCAGAAAAAAAAAAAAAGGGAGTCCTTGGTAGCTGTGATTCCTTTTATTATCCCCACATAAGGATTATTCCTAGGTGGGTGCTGCACGTGAGCTTTGGAGGCCGCACAGATCTTGGCCACATTTGAAGGAAGGAGCTAGGTGGACTTCGCAGCTGGGCCACTCTGTAATTCCTCTTACACTGCCCCACCAGGCCCGAGCTTCGTTTAGTTCTCAGTAAATTAAATCGGCAGCTGATTCATTATGGAGGAATGAGGATTAGTATTATCCAGAGACATCACAAACCACCCTGGACTGTAGTGTTCCAGATCCTTTCATGGGCTGGAACATAGTAACAAAGTAGCTTTGGGCAGAACAAGACCCAAGTGGTCCCTCCCGTCTGCTAAGCAGGTTACCCAGTCAACATGGGTGACCCTTTTTCTTCATAGTCATCCTTCAGCCATTGGGATTCTCTGTGTTTATCCCCATGACCTTTTTGAGTTTTTACCATCTTTGTCCTCACTACCTCCTCCGGGAGGGCACTCCATGCATCCAGCACCCTTTCATAGCCCTGCCCCCCTTAAGAACATAAGAACAGGCCATACTGGGTCAGACCAAGGGTCCATCAAGCCCAGCATCCTGTTTCCAACAGTGGCCAATCCAGGCCATAAGGACCTGGCAAGTACCCAAAAACTAAGTCTATCCCATGTAACCATTGCTAATGGCAGTGGCTATTCTCTAAGTGAACTTAATAGCAGGTAATGGACTTCTCCTCCAAGAACTTATCCAATCCTTGGAGCTTCATATTATAAGCCCTTGTTCTACAGTTTTCTTTCCATTGGAAAAAGGTTTGATTCCTTTACATTATTAATACTTTTCAGGTATTTAAACGTTTGTATCTTTTCTCCTACACTGTATACATATTTAGGTCCTTCAATCTTATTTATTTATTTATTTTATTTAACAATTTTAATATACCGACATTCGTAGAGCACATCACACCAGTTTACAATTAACTAAAAGAGAGGAAAAATTACATTGAACAAGGAGGGGGGGAGAGGGGAGCAGGCAAGAAAAGGGGAGAAGAGCGGGCAGGGGGCGAGTAAAAACTAAGAAGAGATATAGGAAAGAAGTTAAGAAAAGAGAGTGGAGAGTAACCATAAAAAACCATAATAATTTAATGCAATATCACATTATGGGGAAGGAATACATACTGAGTCTGGGTTAGCCGTGCACAAATATACTGGGTTCTGGGGGGCTGGGGGAGACACTGTCTAGGTTTGATTAGCATCCGGGTAGGCTTGCTTGAAAAGCCATGTTCAAGATGGAGATCAGTGGGTAGGGAGTTCCAGAGGGTAGGACTGGCAATGGAGAAGGCTCTTTCTCGAGTGAGGGAAAGGTGTGCAGTTTTAAGGGATGGGATGTGAAGGGGACCTACTAGGGAAGTTCTGGTTGGACGGTTAGAGGAACGGAAACGAGGCATTTCCTCGAGTCAGGCGGGACTGTTAATGTAAAGCATGTTGTGTAGGATGGTAAGTGTTTTGTATTGAATGTGGAAGGGGATGGGTAGCCAGTGAAGATCCTTTAGTACGGGGGTGATATGGTCCCTTTTACGGGTGCTGGCTATGATTCCCGCTGTGGCGTTCTGCAGGATTTGAAGGGGTTTGATGGTGGAGGACGGGAGGCCTAGGAGGAGTGAGTTGCAGTAGTCCAGTTTTGATAAAATGGTCGTCTGCAGAAGTCCTGGGCGTGGAGGAGAGTGGCTTAAGTTTTTTAAAGATGTGGAGTTTGTAGAGGCCTCCTTTTAGCAGGGACTTAGTATGGGGTTTGAAGTTTAGGAGATGATCTAGTAAGACACCTAGGTCTCTTACGGAATGCAGGGGGGTATGGGCTAAGGTAGAGTTGTGAGAGGTGGATTGTGATGTATGTGCTTGTTGATGAGAAATGATGAGGATTTCAGTTTTTGATGCATTTAGTGCAAGGTGGAGGTTGGATAGTAGGGAATTGATAGATACAAGACAAGATTCCCAAAATTGCAGGGATTCTTGGAGGGTTTTTTGAATGGGGATAAGGATCTGCACATCATCAGCAACAGGAAAAACTTCAGGCCTAGGTCAGAGAGTAGGTGGCAGAGTGGCAAGAGATAAATATTGAAGAGGGTAGAGGATAGGGAGGATCCTTGGGGTACACCTTGTGTGAGGGGAATGTGCGAGGATTCAAACTTGTCTATTTTTACTAAGAACTCTCTGTGGGTGAGAAAAGAGGAGAACCATGAGAGCGCTGTGTCGGAGATACCTCTCTCTGCCAGACGTGACATGAGGATTTGGTGGTTGACAGTATCAAAGGCTGCCGAGATGTCTAGGAGGACAAGTAGATACGATTTACCTTGATCCATGCCTTTGAGGATGGTGTCTGTAATTGCCAATAAAAGATTCTTATCTCAAAACTCTTTTTGGCGCAAACCCAACCCCATTTTGGTTGCCCTTTTCTGGACCACCTCTGTCCTGTCTCTGTCCTTTGTGAGATACGGTCTCCAGACCTGAACACAGGTGAGGCTTCACCAATGACTTGTAGAAGGGCGTCGCCACCACCTTTTTCCTGTGGGTTATGCGTCTCTCTATCCAGGTCGTGGGATAAACACAGAGGATACCAATGGCTAAAGAATGGAGATGGAAAAAAGGATAATCCGTGTTGATTGGGGTATCCAGCCCAGCATCTCTCTGGATTTAGCTATAGCCTTAACACAGTGCTTCGCCGCCTTCAGATCATCAGATACTAACATCTTGAGGTCCTTCTCCCTGTTCGGGCACATCAGTCTCTCGCCCACCATCGCACACTGCTCCTTTGGATTTCTGCACCCCAAATGCACGACTCTGCACTTCTTGGTATTGAATCCCAGCTGCCAACCCTTTGACTTCGCCTCATACTTTCTTATTTTCTGTACTCCTTCAGGGGTGTCTGCTCCGTTGCAGATCTGCCAAAAAGACAAACCTTTCCTTCTAACCCCTCGCTCACAAAGATATTGAGCAGAGCCGGTCCCAGAACTGATCTCTGAGGCACTCCACTTATCGCTCCTTCCTCCTCAGAGCTGGTTCCATTTACGACTACTCGCTGCTCCAACGGCTGTTTTGCTTTAAATTCTCACCGCCCGTTGCTTTCTTTGAACTGTAAATCTTTGGACGGCATGCAGAGTGTTAGCCGCCAGGCGCACTATGCATCCTGGAAGACAGAATAACTCCCTGCCTGCCAGATCGGAGCTGGAAGGGCTCCATACGGTTCTGAAACCAGAAGCAAGGACAGCATTTGCCCTGGGATTTCATTTCCTGTAACTTCCAGAGGGGAAAATCTTCTGCAGGAAGATCTGCTGGGGCTTTGGCTTGAGCCTTAAATTTGCCCCTTAGAAGCAAAATGTGCTGTACACAAAAGTGGTACAGGGTTTCTGCTACCTTCAGTCCTTCTTTTTCCTTTGCTTCGGGTAATTGTGTGGAACTCATGCCTGGGACCGCAAGTTGCGCTCTTTGAACTCCGTGCCGCCAGAGCTGGCTTGTGGATGTTCCTGACCTGAGGCCCCAGCGCTGCTGCAAGGTGCCGCCGGTCTGACCCTGGGCGTGCGCGGGCTTCGTTTCCACTCGGCGCACGTAGAGTCAGGGGGGTGACGGAGCGACTTCCCACATGCTCGGCTCTCAGATTGGGCCTCCTGAATCCTGGCTCTCTGTGCTCAGAGTACAGACACCCGGAGAAGGGTGACCAAATTGATGGGGTGGTCTCCATCAAATGACTTGTGAGAGGATGAAGGACCTAAATATGTAGACCCTGGGGAAGAGGAGGTGCAGGGGGGATATGATACAGACTTTCAGATACCTGAAAGGTTTTAATGATGCACCATAGACAAACCTTTTCCATTGGAAAGAAATCAGTAGAACTAGGGGCCACGAGATGAAACTCCAGGGAGGAAGACTCAGAACCAAGGTCAGGAAATATTTCTTCATGGAGAGGGTGGTGGGTGCCTGGAATGCCCTTCTGGAGGAGGT
Source organism: Rhinatrema bivittatum (assembly GCF_901001135.1). Taxonomy (NCBI): domain Eukaryota; kingdom Metazoa; phylum Chordata; class Amphibia; order Gymnophiona; family Rhinatrematidae; genus Rhinatrema; species Rhinatrema bivittatum. The sequence goes on along the minus strand of NC_042621.1, from coordinate 296,978,542 downwards.
GGTGAAGACAAAAACAGGAAATCTAACTGAAAGGTCACGCAGGAAATCTAACTGAAAGGTCACTCAGGAAATCTAACTGAAGTGTACATCTCCTAAGGGATTGTTTTGCACTAATTTACTTTAGAAGCACATTATAAATTAGAAGGAAAGAGCTCAGTAACCCACATTCCAGTGGAAACACTGAGAGGAGAGGATCACCTTGCTGGTGGCTGAAAGGAATCAGTAAGTTTTTGCTTGGGACATTGACATTGACTTTTTTAAAAGTATTGGGGCAAAGTTAACTATTTGGGAATATTATTTAGTGTGTTTGAGTGTTTGTGCCTTTAATAGTCAGGCAGTGAATAAACAAGTTAGACTGTTTGTATTTTTAAATAGTCAGTCAATAAGGTAGCAGTAGGTTGGTAGTGAATAAATAAACAAGTTAGACTGTTTGTATTTAGTCAGTCAAAAAGGTAGCAGTAGGTAGGCAGTGAATACACAAGTTAGACTGTTTGTATTTAGTCAGTCAATAAGGTAGCAGTAGGTAGGCAGTGAATACACAAGTTAGACTGTTTGTATTTAGTCAGTCAATAAGGTAGCAGTAGGTAGTGTGTTTATTTTTTAAAAGTCTGCCTGACTATTAAAGTGTCCTCCAGACTTTTAAAGAGCTAAGTGTTTTATTTAATAAATAACTGAGTGCATTGTATTGAAAAACAAAAAAAAACAACCCCACAAAAAAGTAGCCAGAAGCTAGAAATAAGCTAGGAGCAGTATAAACCAAAGTAAAAAAGTTGAATAGTTCAGCTCCGTTACTCACCTTGGAAAGGTGTTGAGGTAGTGTGATTAGGTTTGAATAGGGAACAACATTTGTTAATCAAGGGAGCTGTGAGTCACTCAGGCTGACTAACTAAAGTTAGACTGTTTGTATTTCCCAACCCTCCCACACCATACCCACCCACCCCTAGCTCATCCCTTAATTTATAGGCAGGTGCCACTTGCACAAAAAAAACAAAAAAAAAACCCTATCAACAAAAACTTTATTGAGAATTCGATCAGACCCCAGTAGGCCACTACCAGACATATAGTGAATTCACTAATACATTTAAAGGAACTTAGACACATTCCTACTCCCATAGCAACCTAAAACTTAACTAGGAACTGATCAAAATTGAGATGAAGGCAGCAGTCCAGCAGCAAGAGGGGGGCTTCCCAGTCTTTTGCATCGAGTGTCACATGTATGATTTTTTACCCACCGGTGAGAAGTTGTACATGTGCATGCGATGCAAAGAGCTCCTGGCTCTCAGAGAACGAGTCCGATCTCTGGAGGCTAGAGTGGCAGACCTGGAGGAGCTGAGGGAGACAGAGAGGTATATAGATGAGACCTTCAGGGACATAGTAGTCCAGTCCCAACTTCAGACTGGCAGCCCTGGTGCTGCCTTGGAGGAAGAAGGTCTCATAATGGGAGAGCACCAACCAGGTGTAGCAGGAAACGATCCTGTAGCAAGGACCTGCTCTCTAGGTGATGCATTGTCCTTTCGCACTGAGGATATCTCCCCAAGGCCTACTGCCCAGGAGGGAAGGGTTAGGTCGGCCGTCATAGTTGGTGATTCGATTATTAGGAATGTAGATAGCTGGGTGGCGGGTGGGCGTGAGGATCGCCTGGTAACATGCCTACCTGGTGCGAAGATGGCGGACCTCACGCGTCACCTAGATAGGATTTTAGACAGTGCTGGGGAGGAGCCGGCTGTCGTGGTACACGTGGGCACCAACGACATAGGAAAATGTGGGAGGGAGGTTCTGGAAGCCAAATTTAGGCTCTTAGGTAGAAAGATTAAATCCAGAACCTCCAGGGTAGCATTCTCTGAAATGCTCCCTGTTCCACGCGCAGGCAGAGCTCCGGAGTCTCAATGCATGGATGAGACGATGGTGCAAGGAAGAGGGATTCAGCTTTGTAAGGAACTGGGGAACCTTTTGGGGAAGGGGGAGTCTCTTCTGAAGGGATGGGCTCCACCTTAACCAGGGTGGAACCAGACTGCTGGCGCTAACCTTTAAAAAGGAGATAGAGCAGCTTTTAAACTAGAACAAAGGGGAAAGTCTTCAAGACAGTCGCTCAGCAGCGCATGGTTCGGAGAGATGTATCTTTAAAGGATACTAATGATGCATTAGAATTAGGGCATCCCGACAGTGAGGTTCCAATAAGAAAAGTAGTCCAAATGCCTGTAACTAAAAACTCACCTGAGCTAAAAAATTCTAACTTATGCCTATCAATTAAAAAGCAGAATGAGAATACAAACAAAAAATAAACTTTGAAATGTTTGTATGCTAATGCCAGAAGTCTAAGAAGTAAGATGGGAGAATTAGAATGTATAGCAGTAAATGATGACATAGACTTAATTGGCATCTCAGAGACTTGGTGGAAAGAGGATAACCAATGGGACAGTGCTATACCGGGGTACAAATTATAACGCAATGACAGAGAGGAGCACCCGGGAGGATGTGTGGCGCTTTATGTCCTGGATGGCATAGAGTCCAACAGGATAAACATCCTGCATGAGACTAAATACAAAATTGAATCTTTATGGGTAGAAATCCCTTGTGTATCAGGGAAGACTACAGTGATAGGGGTATACTACCGTCCACCTGGTCAAGATGGTGAGATGGACAGTGAAATGCTAAGAGAAATTAGGGAAGCTAACCAAATTGGTAGTGCAGTAATAATGGGAGACTTCAATTACCCCAATATAGACTGGGTAAATGTATCATCGGGTCACGCTAGAGAGATAACGTTCCTGGATGGAATAAATGATAGCTTTATGGAGCAATTGGTTCAGGAACCGACGAGAGAGGGAGCAATTTTAGATCTAATTCTCAGTGGAGCACAGGACTTGGTGAGAGAGGTAACGGTGGTGGGGCCGCTTGGCAATAGTGATCATAATATGATCAAATTTGATTTAATGACTGGAAAAGGAACAGTGTGCAAATCCAAGGCTCTCGTGCTAAACTTTCAAAAGGGAAACTTTGATAAAATGAGAAAAATTGTTAGAAAAAAACTGAAAGGAGCAGCTACAAAAGTAAAAAATGTCCAAGAGGCGTGGTCATTGTTAAAAAATACCATTCTAGAAGCACAGTCCAGATGTTTTCCACACATTAAGAAAGGTGGAAAGAAGGCAAAACTATTACCGGCATGGTTAAAAGGGGAGGTGAAAGAAGCTATTTTAGCCAAAACATCTTCATTCAAAAATTGGAAGAAGGATCCAACAGAAGAAAATAGGATAAAGCATAAACATTGGCAAGTTAAATGTAAGACATTGATAAGACAGGCTAAGAGAGAATTTGAAAAGAAGTTGGCTGTAGAGGCAAAAACTCACAGTAAAAACTTTTTTAAATATATCCGAAGCAGAAAGCCTGTGAGGGAGTCAGTTGGACCGTTAGATGATCGAGGGGTTAAAGGGGCACTTAGAGAAGATAAGGCCATTGCGGAAAGATTAAATGATTTCTTTGCTTCGGTGTTTACTGAAGAGGATGTTGGGGAGGTACCCGTAATGGAGAAGGTTTTCATGGGTAATGATTCAGATGGACTGAATCAAATCACGGTGAACCTAGAAGATGTGGTAGGCCTGATTGACAAACTGAAGAGTAGTAAATCACCTGGACCGGATGGTATACACCCCAGAGTTCTGAAGGAACTAAAAAATGAAATTTCAGACCTATTAGTAAAAATTTGTAACTTATCATTAAAATCATCCATTGTACCTGAAGACTGGAGGATAGCAAATGTAACCCCAATATTTAAAAAGGGCTCCAGGGGCGATCCGGGAAACTACAGACCGGTTAGCCTGACTTCAGTGCCAGGAAAAATAGTGGAAAGTGTTCTAAACATCAAAATCACAGAGCATATAGAAAGACATGGTTTAATGGAACAGAGTCAGCATGGATTTACCCAGGGCAAGTCTTGCCTCACAAATCTGCTTCACTTTTTTGAAGGAGTTAATAAACATGTGGATAAAGGTGAACCGGTAGATATAGTATACTTGGATTTTCAGAAGGCGTTTGACAAAGTTCCTCATGAGAGGCTTCTAGGAAAAGTAAAAAGTCATGGGATAGGTGGCGATGTCCTTTCGTGGATTACAAACTGGCTAAAAGACAGGAAACAGAGAGTAGGATTAAATGGGCAATTTTCTCAGTGGAAGGGAGTGGACAGTGGAGTGCCTCAGGGATCTGTATTGGGACCCTTACTGTTCAATATATTTATAAATGATCTGGAAAGAAATACGACGAGTGAGATAATCAAATTTGCAGATGATACAAAATTGTTCAGAGTAGTTAAATCACAAGCAGATTGTGATAAATTGCAGGAAGACCTTGTGAGACTGGAAAATTGGGCATCCAAATGGCAGATGAAATTTAATGTGGATAAGTGCAAGGTGATGCATATAGGGAAAAATAACCCATGCTATAGTTACACAGTGTTAGGTTCCATATTAGGAGCTACCACCCAAGAAAGAGATCTAGGCGTCATAGTGGATAACACATTGAAATCGTCGGTGCAGTGTGCTGCGGCAGTCCAAAAAGCAAACAGAATGTTGGGAATTATTAGAAAAGGAATGATGAATAAAACGGAAAATGTCATAATGCCTCTGTATCGCTCCATGGTGAGACCGCACCTTGAATACTGTGTACAATTCTGGTCGCCGCATCTCAAAAAAGATATAATTGCAATGGAGAAGGTACAGAGAAGGGCAACCAAAATGATAAGGGGAATGGAACAGCTTCCCTATGAGGAAAGACTAAAGAGGTTAGGACTTTTCAGCTTGGAGAAGAGACGACTGAGGGGGGATATGATAGAGGTGTTTAAAATCATGAGAGGTCTAGAACGGGTAGATGTGAATCGGTTATTTACTCTTTCGGATAATAGAAGGACTAGGGGACACTCCATGAAGTTAGCATGGGGCACATTTAAAACTAATCGGAGAAAGTTCTTTTTTACTCAACGCACAATTAAACTCTGGAATTTGTTGCCAGAGAATGTGGTTAGTGCAGTTAGTATAGCTGTGTTTAAAAAAGGACTGGATAAGTTCTTGGAGGAGAGGTCCATTACCTGCTATTAAGTTCACTTAGAGAATAGCCACTGCCATTAGCAATGGTTACATGGAATAGACTTAGTTTTTGGGTACTTGCCAGGTTCCTATGACCTGGATTGGCCACTGTTGGAAACAGGATGCTGGGCTTGATGGACCCTTGGTCTGACCCAGTATGGCATTTTCTTATGTTCTTATGTTCTTATGAAATGAGGAAAGAGTACATGGGGGTAATTTGCTGGTATGGGGGTTACTACCCTTAACCAATAAGCCTTCATACTGTTGATGCTGCTCCATCATTGCTCTCTGCTTTAATGGCAGGGAGAAGAGGAAAAGGGGAGTTGGATTCCAACAGCAAACAACAAGGATATTGAATTTTGCGGTCAGAGAAAACAAATAAGCATAAGGGTAACTTGCTTATGCGACTGTTACTATCCTTAAACAATAAGCCTGAAACTCTTGATGCAACTCCAACATTGCTCTCTGCTTCAACGGCAGCGGGTAACGGGGAATTGGACTCAAACAGCAACCAACAAGGGCCTGGACTTTGATGGTCTGGGGGTGACTTGTGCGGCGCGGCAGAAACTAGCATAAGCTTGCTGGGCAGACTGGATGGACCGTTGCTCCTCATTTCTATGTTTCTATAACGAAGTCTTCCAGGGATGAGGACGCTCTGAGGTCCAGGTGCAGCTGTACCGCAGCACATTGAATACACACAGTCGGGTTTCACTGAAGTGTGCGCTGAGTTTTATCATGAGGAACTTTCCAGCAATAGGAGCTGCAAAGGGGGGTGTTGGAAATATTCAGTGAAAGGAGGGCCCTAAGAGGCTATTATAAAGGATGGCTGCCCGAGTCGTAGGAGGAGACCAGGCTTGGAGATCGTTGTTGAAGAGATATCGGCATATCTGGGACTTTTGAATTCCAGTCACCCTGAGTTTATTGTAGTTTAGCGGGGGGGGGGGGGGGGGAGGGGCCAGCTGTGCACAGATGTTCTCTCTCACACATTTTCACACATGTACGTGTGCATTCTCCCTCATTCTCACACGCGTGCTCGCTCATTCTCTCCCCACCTGAAACCCACCGATAGCAGCCGCCTCCTCCTTCACGTCCGGGGAGCCGACTGCTTTCCTCCTGCACGGGCCCGACGCTGCCCCTCTCCCTCCTTCTGCTGCCCGGGGCCGATGCTCCTCTTCCTTCCCGTCCACGCTGATTCTCCCAGAGTTTTTTTTTTCCTGGAGGCCCAGCAATTCCTTTAAAATTCAAATCCCAGAGAGCTCCCAGGTAAGGAGAGGATGGGACGTTGGGACCCCTAATCCGTTCCAGGGAAGTCTGAATCCGACAGCCTGTGCTAGAGGAAGGAAAAGGCCTCAGGGGAGACCTGCGAGGAACCGTTCTTCACGTGGACTGTGCTCGGATAACGTGAGGTACAAACTGTGGACCGACTCCCCCCTGAGTATTCCTAATAAATGATCTTGTCTTGTTTGGCTTCACCAGTGTTTGTGAGGCCCAAGTTGCTTCTGGGGTCCCTTGGACCTTGCAGATAATCCTGCTCCCCACAGCACTGACTCTGTGCATTGTTCCAGAGGCTGCAGGGAGTTGGCCAGTGCTCAGCAGCCTGTGAAGGTGTGACCCCTGGTTTGAAGGGTGGGGGAGGGTTACAGATATCACCCAGCACGGTGTCTGTTCAATAGATGACTGATGATTGATATCACACTACAATAAAACAATATTATCAGTGCCCAAGCCACATAATTTACAGTCTGCTCCATAATTAACAAACCTGAAGCTCCCCCATGCTTAATTAAACCATCTGAAGCAAGCTTCAGTGACTTCAGGGCGTTTTCAACAGCCTTCTCCCTCAGGCTCGTAGGAGTATAAGAAGGGCCATGCTGGGTCAGATGCAGGGTCCATGGAGTCCGAAAGTGGCCAGTCCGGATCGGCGGGACGCAGGCAAGAGCCAAGCCACTCTGCTGCCTAATCCAGTCCAGGATCCACTCCCCACCCCCTACCACCTTCCTGTCTTGAAGGGAAGAGGGGAGCTTGGACAGAGAGAGCAGTCAGATTGTTTGATCCCTTTTATTAAAGATGCTTTTGATATAATTCCTGCATAGAGTGACGTCCCTCCACAAGAATTTCATCTTTAAACAAAGGTTCCTGCCAACCAAAGGCCAGAGACCTGGGTGTGGTTTGGAAATCCACAGCTGGTAGAGAAGGCGTTAAGTCTGCTGATGCATAAAGTCCTCTTCTCAGAAGGATGAGGAGGGCGTTCCTGGGAAAACGAGGAACGGTGCTTGCACTATTTCACTCCAAGAGCTCGTGACATTTCACAAATGTGCAACTTATGTCTTTACTTGATAAACCGCGGATTTTTCTATCTTGTAAATTTTATATTTGTTTGTAGTTTAAATATAATTTAAAAAGAATGTGATTTTCAACAAAAGATGGACCTTTTTTGCATAGTGAGGGAGGAGACTTTTTGCAAAACTAGGAAGATCTGCAAGAGAATTTCTAACCCTTGCTCAAGAATCTTGGCAATTTAGCCACAGGAAATTGGAGGCTTTTGTAATAACATCAAACTTACAACATGCTGTGATGCCCTGCATCCTTAAGGACTGAACCCACCACACCCTGCAGTGACAGCCACATCCCCCTCAGCACTGCACCCACCCACACCCTGCAGTGACAGCACACATCCCCCTCAGCACTGCACCCACCCACACCCTGCAGTGACAGCCACATCCCCCTCAGCACTGCACCCACCCACACCCTGCAGTGACAGCACACATCCCCCTCAGCCCTGCACCCACCCACACTCTGCAGTGACAGCACACATCCCCCTCAGCACTGCACCCACCCACACCCTGCAGTGACAGCACACATCCCCCTCAGCACTGCACCCACCCACACTCTGCAGTGAGAGCACACATCCCCCTCAGCACTGCACCCACCCACACCCTGCAGTGACAGCCCACATCCCCCTCAGCACTGCACCCACCCACACTCTGCAGTGACAGCACACATCCCCCTCAGCACTGCACCCACCCACACTCTGCAGTGAGAGCCCACATCCCCCTCAGCACTGCACCCACCCACACCCTGCAGTGACAGCCCACATCCCCCTCAGCACTGCACCCACCCACACTCTGCAGTGACAGCACACATCCCCCTCAGCACTGCACCCACCCACACCCTGCAGTGACAGCACACATCCCCCTCAGCACTGCACCCACCCACACTCTGCAGTGACAGCACACAGCCCCCTCAGCACTGCACCCACCCACACCCTGCAGTGACAGCACACATCCCCCCTCGGCACAGCACCCACCCACACCCTGCAGTGACAGCCCACATCCCCCTCAGCACTGCACCCACCCACACTCTGCAGTGACAGCCCACATCCCCCTCAGCACTGCACCCACCCACACTCTGCAGTGACAGCCCACATCCCCCTCAGCACTGCACCCACCCACACTCTGCAGTGACAGCCCACATCCCCCTCAGCACTGCACCCACCCACACCCTGCAGTGACAGCCCACATCCCCCTCAGCACTGCACCCACCCACACCCTGCAGTGAGAGCCCACATCCCCCTCAGCACTGCACCCACCCACACCCTGCAGTGACAGCCCACATCCCCCTCAGCACTGCACACACCCACACCCTGCAGTGAGAGCCCACATCCCCCTCAGCGCTGCACTCACCCACACCCTGCAGTGACAGCCCACATCCCCCTCAGCACTGCACCCACCCACACCCTGCAGTGACAGCCCACATCCCCCTCAGCGCTGCACCCACCCACACCCTGCAGTGACAGCCCACATCCCCCTCAGCGCTGCACCCACCCACACCCTGCAGTGACAGCACACATCCCCCTCAGCGCTGCACACACTCACACTCTGCAGTGAGAGCCCACATCCCCCTCAGCGCTGCACCCACCCACACTCTGCAGTGACAGCACACATCCCCCTCAGCACTGCACCCACCCACACTCTGCAGTGACAGCACACATCCCCCTCAGCACTGCACCCACCCCACACTCTGCAGTGACAGCACACATCCCCCTCAGCACTGCACCCACCCACACTCTGCAGTGACAGCACACATCCCCCCTCGGCACTGCACCCACCCACACTCTGCAGTGAGAGCCCACATCCCCCTCAGCACTGCACCCACCCACACCCTGCAGTGACAGCCCACATCCCCCTCAGCGCTGCACCCACCCACACTCTGCAGTGACAGCACACATCCCCCTCAGCACTGCACACACTCACACTCTGCAGTGAGAGCCCACATCCCCCTCAGCACTGCACCCACCCACACTCTGCAGTGAGAGCCCACATCCCCCTCAGTGCTGCATGAGCTCACACCTCCTGCTCAGCGCTGCATCCACCCACACTGTGCTGTGATCCTCATTCTGCCCTCAGCACTGAACTAGCTGCACCCACTCACGCCCTGCTAGATAGTGCTTATCACTTGTATAGCACTATTCTATGCTCTGCTTAATCTTCCAGCACCTCCAGCTGTTATTTTAGAATTTATATTTTGTGACCCTTGGACCTTTTCTCATTTTCTACCTGTGAGATAAGTGAGGCTTTTTGTCCTGGTCTCGCACACCTTACAGAAGGATGCAAAGCTTTACGGTGTTACTGTTTTTTTGTTCCAGGCTGTGCTGGCTGTGGTCGAGACATTAAAACCGGACAAGCCTTACTCGCCCTGGAGAGACAGTGGCACTTGGGATGCTTTAAGTGCAAGGCCTGCGGGAAGCTGCTGACCGGGGAATACATCAGCAAGTAAGGACCTCTTCTAGCTGCTCTGCAGCCTGTGGCGCGACCCCCATGCGGGGTCCTTGCAGCAGTGTTGGAAAAATAATAATTTGGAGATTTACAGTCAGTTGGATTTTTAAGCCCGCCTTTCTGAATCGCCCTGAAAGCCGTGCACAGCCTTAATAGCAGGGCTGCCACCTTCCTGCCAGCTGCCCCTCCCCCTTCAGAACCGGCTGCCCCCCCCCCTAAACACACCACCCGTGTCTCCCAGAGCCTCAACCCCCCCGACCCCCGACCCCGCCCCAAACACAGGTAGTGAAGCAGTGCGACAAGGCGGAGGATAGAGCCGGAAGGAGGCCGGGATGCACAGGGAGAGGAATAATCGGCAGCAAAAAATAATAAAGTGGCCGTGCCACTGTACAGGTCATTGGCCGTGACCTCTCCTGGAACGTTGTGTCCAAAATGGTGTGGGGACGGGGTCTGCTTCGGAAGTCATATAAGGCGAGTTGTTTCTCAGGGGGGAAAAAGTATCCATGGGGAAAGCAGGTACCGATCTCTGCGGGTAACGTTTTCCCTGGGGAAGTTTTCCAAGGGTGCGCCGACTTTCCCTTTCAGAACCTGTGCAACGTTTGGGGCAGGAAAACAGTACCCAGGGGACTTTGCAGCTGCCTGTGTGGTTTTGTAAATTGCCCCCTTTAAGTACCGAGCATGCACAGAGGGTCCTGATGGACTTTCAGAGGAAACCCGTTCACACTTCTCCGTAGCTCTCCTCGAGGATCTAACAGGATTCCTTCAGATCCTGAGCTAATAAAGAGTTTTGCTGGACAGGAAGAAAGAAAAGTGAGGTTTTATCATCCCCCAGGCCTGCCACACCTTGGGTAATGCTGTTTTTCCACTGCGGTCAGGGGTCCTGCAGTTAAGGCATCCTTTGTCCTTCACACCAGAGTGTTGGTGTTGCCAGAATGAAAAGCAAAGTGGGTAAAGGGAAGTGTTAGACGTCCTAGAGGAAGCGTGGCTAGCCCGGTCTGGCAGGCTGCAAGTACAGCAATGTCTACAAGTCCTAGCGGAAACGCGGGTCCTGCTATAGCTGGGTCTGTCTGGCAGGCTGCACACATTACTTGTGTTGATCAAGTTGGTGCAACAGGGGTGGTCATGGGGACCCTGGAGGCCGGATGTTTGGGCGATGGCCACATCGGTTCTGGTGGCCACTTGGATTATTACCGGGCCGTGTGGTTAGACATGAGAGGGGAGGGGGTACAAGGTACGAACTGAATAGGAAATCTTGTACACTCGGCTACCCAGGAGGGTAGAGTACAAAGGAGGAAGACAACAAGCAGTCTTGGGTAAGGAGAGAGATCTTATAAGCTGTCCTGCTGTATGATGAGCAGCTGGGATATATCTTTGGCAGTGCAGACAGCATTAACTGGGTACATTGGATGAGCCAGTTAGTCTTTTTCTGCCGTCATTTGCTTTTAGGTTAGTGTTGAAAGCCTTTGTGTACGTAACGTTTTGACATACACGAGCAAATTTTACTCTCACAAAAAGGGGGCGCAAATAGGAGTTTTCTGGGGTCAGAGCTAAACTTGACCCAGCGCGCGCATACATTTAAGTCCCGTCTGGGTAAAGTTACACGCACTAGTCTGGTCGGAAAAATCACGCTCCCAGCTTTCTCCACCTAAGTTTATCCGAGTGGATTCAGCCGGAGACCCGTGTGCGTGTAAGCGTGACGCACACAACTTTCCTTGGATAAATTTGCCCCATGTTACTGCATGATCCAAATGCCTTGTGCTTCTGCCGAGGGGGCTCCCTGCTAATATCACCAAATCCCCATACCGGTCTCTGTCTGACCCCTCCAGGATACGTCGCATTTCCCAAATTTTTCTTAAGCATCCAGCTTCCTGCTGGGAATCGCCAGCGCCTGCTATAGGAGTGAGACGCCCGGGAGCGCTGGGAGGACGGCGGTATGTGGTCTTATTCTGCGGGGAGCTGTACCTCTTCAGAGTGGTTAAGAAAACAGTTCATCGGCTTTGCTGATCCTCTCCTGAGATGGCCCGCAGCCGATAACTGTACTTCCAGTGCAGACTCAGTCTCCCTTATCTCGGTCCTCTCGCTCGTCTGCATACTGTTTGATTCGAGAGAAAAGACTGGAGTTTGTAACCTGAAACCAAATTTTATTAGAGAAGGACAAAGGGACAGGGACAGGAACAAAGCATGAGGAAATAATTTGTCCCGGGCAGTAACACAGGTCCTCACAATCGTTTTAACACCCAGTTACTCAGCTCTTCCAGCAGTGTGCATTGCATTATAAACCCTTCATACTGACCAATCAGAGCATACTCAGAGTGTTGTTTTTAGATAAGTGCGGTACATTTGATTTGAGTATGTATTAGACCAATCAGCTAATGGGTCTGGGGTGTCGGCTCACTGCATTCCAGCACGTAACCAGGGTCCTCTGCTTTCTTTGTCTGAAAACTAATATTCAGGAATACAGCAGAGATGAGGTGCCTCAGAAAGCCAGTGCATAATACTACATACAATCCCAATGTGAACTCCTCCTCGGGCTCTTCTGCCGTTGTGCTCAGAGTCTTTTTCATGCCATGCAGACTGGTGCAGGCCCGATATGTACTCTCGCTCTCTCTGACCTACGCCACCGTTTTGTTCTTTTCTATGGCAACTAGGCGTGTTCTCGTTTATGCAGAGGAGCACGTTAATACGAAGCTCTGTGATCTCCTGATACGGTGCTTTGTATTGTTTACTAGGAACATTAAGGTTATTGCCTCAGGAGATGTGGTCTTGGTAACTCCGAGGATGACTTGATTTGGCTGTAGGCCTGTGACACATCGGGTACAATCTGATTGGCACTGTCTTATGCCAGCGAAGTGACCCCTGGCCCGAATGCCTTTCTAGTGTGGTGTTTTTGTAAAATGCAAGGTGGTCATTCCTGACGTTCAGGTGCACTTTTGTGTAAATACTTTTTATTAGTATTATGAAACAACAAATCCATAACATAACACGTACATCAAATAAGGAATCACAGAGAAATTCCCATGGAACATTAAAACATTAATCTGGATCAGTAGTTCAACCTTGATTTTAAGGGTGAGGGGACGCACCAGTACTGGATACATACCAACCTGTAGACAACAGGCTATCGCACCCTTGGCATATCAAAAAATCTTCAAGCAGCAAGGTATATCAAGAGGAAACAGCGGCAACTAGCCCATTAAACCACCATGTTACGGAAAGTATCATGAAATACAGTCTCTCATAAACTATTGGAGTATGGATTGCTGAGACATAAATTTCTTAAGGTATCCCCTTATCTAAATCATAGTCCATTTAACTAAGCCATTTATCCCCTCCCTTACCCATCCGATAAGAGGTATAAGACTCCAATCAGAACCCACTAAGCAAAACACACTAACACACTAACTCCCCCTACCTCCCTTCCCCCCCTCCCCCCCCCCACCCCAAAGGTTCTTAGGAAATCACAGAATTACAATATCTGAAACTAGAATACAAGTAAAGCCAGTATAACAGCAGTGTACAGATCAATTCTCATGTCAAGTAGAGCAATAATGTACTTGTCAATTTACATGTCAAGTAATCCGACCTCTCCAGATCTACATCATGTCATATATGTAAGTACAACACATAGAAGAGAAGAAAGGACATGGGAAATTGCAATTACAGGGCGATTCAAAAGCACGGTCAATGGCAAGTACAATAACAAGGTCTATGGTAAAGACAATGACAAGCCCCCCCCCATCATTGAGAAGGTGTAGCCCCACATCCCACATTCCTTTACAGTCTTCTTCACGCTCCCAACCAGCAAGGTCTGGAGATCATAAAGTTCGGTAAATATTCAAGTATCACTCTGTCGTCAATGATGGTAAAAGGGAAGTAGATTCCTTTGGCAGAAAGTTTACATATGCCTGCCAAATAGCAAGTGTGCGATTCCGATATTTAATTGTTTTCTGTCTAGCTGTTAAATATTCATAATATAAGGTCTGTTGAGTTTTTTGCTTCCAAATCACCTTATATTGAGGGGACGGACTCATCCATTGATTCAATAAGGTATCCACTGCCAATAGACTGATTTTGTGGAAAAACTGAACGTGAAATTTACCCAGCCTACTAACTGTAGATGGTACAACCCCGAATAACCAAACTCGGGGGTCAACGGGAATTGAGAGTCCCCAGATCTTTCTTAATAATTGATGAAGATATGTCCACAGTTCTTGAACCCGGATACAAGACCAAAAACTATGATAAAAATCTGGGTTGTTCGTTCCACACTTTACGCAAGGACCATCTGGTACAAGACCCATATGATAAGCCACCTGTTGAGAGTAAAATGCCTGATGATAAAATTTAAACTGTTTATCTCGTAGCGTTACATTCTCGCTGGTTATAGGCATACGTTGAAAACATGCTTTAATATCGTCAGATGAAATGGGATCCGGCAACACTTTATTCCATTTGTGGATGATATTGGCAAAGACTGGAAGGAACATTACCATCATGAGTGCTGAGTAGTATTGCGAGCAGGTCGATCGTTTGCCCAGCGGTCCTTTAAGAAAAACATTAAGGCAGTTGGATCCCAGAAAGGAGGGGCTACTATGCATCAATCCGTGAATAAAGTGCCGTAATTGTAGGTAACCATAAAAATCTGCATTCGGCAACTGGTATAAAGTTTGAAGTTCCTGGAAGCTGTAAACGTAAACTGGGTCTGCTTCCCAGTGAAGTAATTGAGTTATAGTCTTTAAACCAAGAGAGACCCATTGGGTGAAAATGGATTGTTCCATTCCCGGTGGGAACGCCGGATTGCCTGTTATTGATTGAAACACCGTGCTCTCTGGAGATACCCGATGAATTTTGCAGGTAAGACGCCACATCTTACGTAGTGGACTTATAAGGACACTGGTCTTGTAAAAATAGGGTATGGAAACGGACGTACTTTGTAGCATAGCGCCTGGTGTTAGTGGGGCTACCCAACCATGGACATGACTCATGGGTGAACATATTTCAGAGTCAAAAGTCCAGTCACGTAGATGTCTTAGTAGGCTTGCAAAATTATATACCTGCAAATTCGGGCAATTTAATCCCCCCGCATTTTTCGGCCTCATCAGTACTTTCAGTGGGATCCTTGCACGTTTTCCTGACCATAAGTATCGAGTAAACGCTCTATGGATATCGATAATGTCTTGTGCTTTGAGCCATATGGGTAACATACTAAATAAATACAGCCATTTTGATATTTCCATCATCTTTAAAAGTAATATTTTCCCGGATAAAGAAAGGGGAAGCATCTGCCAAGTTTGTAATTTCTGTACCATCTTCTTCTTAAGAGGTAGTACATTTTGTGCGTAAATGTCTTTAGGGTTTGCAGGTATGTGTAGTCCCAAATACTTAAGGGTACCCGAGACCCATTTCAAGGGAAAACTACCAGGCCATGTGGGTGTTAAAGTTCCTAGAACGTCTAAAGCCTCGGACTTTTCGACATTTATCTTTAGGCCAGCAAACCTCCCAAAGGCTCTCTGAAGATCCAATACTATCGGTAGCGCCACAGTCGGGTTGGTTAAATATATAAGCATGTCATCCGCAAAGGCTGCCACTACAAAGGTGTTTCCTCCCACCTTCTGTCCCTGTATCTCCTGTGTTTGGGCTAACTTGCGAAGGAGCGGATCCAAGGAAAGGATATATAGTATTGGGGACAAGGGACAGCCTTGTCGGACCCCTCTCTGAATATGTACCTCCTGAGATATAGAATCATTTGCCACAATATAGAATTTAGGCGTACAGTAAAGAATCGAGATAGCTTTAATCACCAAGTCAGGGAATCCATAGCGTTGCATCACAGAAAACATATAGTCCCACGACACATGATCAAAAGCTTTCTCCGAATCGAACCCCACTGCCATTGCTTGGTGGTGCATCCGATGTGAAGTTTCTAGGGCTGTGATTAATTGGAATACATGTGCCCCAGCATGTCTGCCACTCACAAACCCAGCTTGAAAGGGTGAAATCAGGGTAGGTAAAACCGACCCCATACGCATAGCCAATATTCTCGCATAAATCTTTAGATCCAAGTTCAATAGAGATATTGGTCTGTATGACGCAGCCTGTAGAGGGTCCTTCCCCGGTTTAGGGAGGACCGTGATGTAGGCATCATTGAAAGAGGGCGGGAACCCGTCACCCATCCACGCATGATTGAAGAATAGGGCTAGTTTGTCAATAATGCCGGTATTCAGAATCTTATAGTACTCCAAGGGGTATCCATCGGGACCAGGAGACTTGTTACACTTGCCAGTTTTTAACACCCCAGCTATTTCCCCGACTGTAATAGGTCGTGACAAGAACTCCCTCTGAGCTTCAGGAATGGAGGGTAACTTTATATCCGAAAAGAAGGAATCCTCCTCACGGGGACCGCCTTCCCTGTCCTCCCTGTAGAGGGATTCATAGAACTTACGAAGTGTTTCTAGTATAGCTTCAGTCTTTGTCACATACTCTCCTCCGCTGGTTTTTAACCCGTTAATATAAGGTTTCCTCTGTTTGGTAGCTATCAATCGTGCCAGCAATTTGCTTGACTTATTCCCAAAGCGGTAGAAGTAGTGGTCCGACGCTTGAAGAGATTTCTGCGCCCGTAGATGCAGATAGGAATTTAAGGAATGAACACATGCCCAATACAGTTTGGTGTTAACAGGGGAGGGGAGCTCAGCTAATTGACGTTTCGCCCTTTGCAATTGAGACTCCAACTCTAGGATGGTATGGTTAAGTTGTTTACTTTTCTTTACCGTGTAGGCAATTATCTCCCCTCGCATTACTACTTTTCCTGTTTCCCAGAATAAAGCTGGATCATTCAGATGTTGTTGATTATTCTCTTGGTATTCATCCCATTTATGTTTTAAATATTTATGAAAGTCTACATCTTGTATAAGATGACCGGGAAGACGCCATGATTTTTTTTTTCCAGTATGCATTGAGGAAGCCCAATAATCCACCCAGATAGGCGCATGGTCAGCCACCACTATGGGTCCGATATCCGCTTTTTCCACCTTAGCGAAGAGCCGCTCCTCCAGTAGTATATAGTCTATTCGGGAGAGGGTGTTATGGGCTCGAGAGACGTGAGTATATTCCTTAGCGGTAGGATTTAGTATGCGCCAGGGGTCAACCAGGCCCAGATGTTTACATAGCTGCCCCACTCCGGAAAGTGCATGGTGTCGAAAGCCCTTAGGGACTTGAGATTTATCCAAATGAGCATCTGACACGCAATTCATATCTCCGACCACCAGAAGATCTCCCTGTAAATTAGCCAATATTAATGAGATTATTTTGGCAAAAAATGAATTATCAGGTACATTCGGACCATAGATGTTACAGAAAGTCATTTGTTTCCCCGCTAGCGTTCCTTGTACAATAATGAAACGTCCGTCGGGATCGTGTATCTCTTTCGTAACTAGAAAAGGTGTATTTTTGTTTACTAGGATCGCAACCCCTCCCTTTCTGCCCACTGCAGGAGAGTAATAACAGTCAGATACCCAGTCCCTGCGCAGTTTTCCGCTTTCTTTGTCAGTGAGATGCATTTCCTGTATACAGGCAATGTTGGCTTTCAACCGCTGAAGGTGTTGCAAGATTTTCTTTCGTTTAATGGGGGTGCCCAAACCATCAACGTTCCAGGAGATAATTCGGTATTTACCCATTGCATGTCCGGTTTGGTCTCATACGAAAGTAGATATTAGTATGCTGACTACAACGGGAAGCAGGCTCCCAGCCTAGCCTGCCTCCCTGTCCATTATACCGCATTCTCCGCTTCCTGCGGTCCGCTCCCTTGACATGTTCCAGTTTCACTTGTATTTTTCCCGTCCTGATTCCCATATACCTTAACCCTACCCCTTTTCCCATACCCATACCCATCTTAACCTATTCGCTTAGCGCTTCACCCAAACGGAGAACCGTCCGTCTGAGGAGCGCGAGGACACGATTGGAGTGTTCCCACCCCATAACCAACTTCAACATATATATGAAATGAAATGGGACCTGAACAGTTATGGCTGGCTACTGGAAATAAAGCAGCAATCACCCAGTGTCATACATAATGAAAGTGGATGCATACTTTTAAATGTCCTGGTAGTCGTGCTGCCTTACTATTTGGCACATAGAGTGTGTACATATTTGTGCGCCGCTTCCGGATTCTCAAAGGTTTTACTGCTCCCTTCATGCCAAATTTTTAATATTGCTGGGAATAAGACGGTGAATTTAATTTGATGTTCCGCCAATTTTGCACAAACAGAAGAAAAGGCCCGCCGCTTTTGTGTAACTCGAGCTGAAAAATCTTGTGTGATCCTGACTTTGGAACCCTGGTAGAGGATTTCTTTGGTCTTGCGAGATGCTATCCATAACTTCTGACGATGAGCAAAGTTTAAAATTTTTGCTATGGCTATTCGAGGCCGCGGGTCTGTCTCTTTCCTGGCCCCCACCCTGTGTGCTCTCTCGATGATAAGCTGGTCTTTCAGCTCCGGTATCCCCACCGCTTCGGGCAGCCATGATTCTAAAAACGCTTCCAGGCCGGATTGGTCAACAGCCTCGGGCAGCCCCAGAATGCGCAAATTTGAGCGCCGCGCTCTGTTTTCTAAATCGTCCAACTTATTTTGAACATCCCTCATAGCTTTTTCCTGTGTGTCTAGCTTCCCTGCCTGGGCCGTCACGTCATCCTCAAGGACTGAAATGCGGCCCTCCGCATGCTCAAGTCGGGGGCCCAATTCGGTAAGCGCTTCTCTCACCTCATTTAGCTTGTCAGAAATGCCGGCTAATTTTTCGTCGAGCGCTGCCGTGATTATATCCTTAAAAGCCGCCGCCGAAACGGATCCCAAAGAAGAATTATCTCCGTCACTCGCTGCCGGCGCCATTTTGTTTTTCCGCCGCGGTTTTAGCTTTTTCTTTTTCTTTACGGGTACCTCTTGCGGCCATAATCCCCGGCGAGCGGTTCATAAAATTAACAATCGACATGTGCTAGAAGAAGCCTGAGTCTCGAGCACTCCCAAAAGTATCTCGGGTATGTTTTCGCCGGTATTTGTTGGCTATGGGGTCGGGAGCTGAAGCCACACACGTCTGCCTCAACTCATCCCCCCACGTGACCTCCTCAGGTGCACTTTTCATAACACAGAACATTCCTTGGTGATCTGTCTCCCTGTAGAAGAAGAGGTCACCGTATGAGGCTCCCCGGAGGGTAGATTCAGGAGCAACATCGGGCAATATTTCTGCACGGAAAGGGTGATGGATTCCCAGGGATGGTGATGAAGTCAAAAACAGTAGCAGAATTCCAGAAAGCCTGGGATAGGCACAGAGGAACCCAACGTGCGAGAAAATACAGGGAAGGCCACAGACCAACTGGCACCAGGAATGAACTTGGGCAGACTAGATGGGTCTATTGGAAGTCCATATTCAGAGGCATTTAGCTGGCTAAATAAATACCTAGGTACTTATCCAGCTAAATTTTAGCCGGGTGACTTATTATCTGGATAACTTTGGGGAGGAGTTGTGTTAGCTGGATACCTTGTTTGGTTAAAGTCTGGTCATGCCAAAGACTGCTCTAAAGTTGGCCAGATAAAGTGAATTGCTAACTGTGACAGTAGTGAGGCTGCATTACACTGGGGAACCCAATTTTCGTTGAGTTAGATCTGACACTTGTTTTCGACTAACTTTTGACATCTGAATCCAAAAAATGACCCCAGTTTTTCTCTATCTCGACAACATTTTAAGGTACAGGATACCCTCCCTTTGTCCCTAAAATCATACAAAATGTACATACAAAGGAAATAAAAGAAATAATTATCTGAATATACTGTTTATTTAGAGTTATTTTATTCATACAAAGGCTATATATTGTTTACTGTAAGTCAAATTGTGTACAAGTAGTACAGTTCTGCTACCAAATATACATATTAAGGTAAAAATTTACGCTTATAGCTTTTCTGGCAGTTTTCAATCTGTGAACAGTCTCGCCTGATGCTCCAACAATAGTCAGCCATCATATGCACATCCCATCTACCCTGAGACCGTGCCTCCATGACCTTCAAATCTTGGTGAAATCATTCACCTTGCTCATCACTGAGTGCATCAAGGTTTTTCAGGAAGTCAGCAAGATGGCTTTGCAGAAAATGCACCTTGATGCTCATGTTGCAGCGAAGCATTTTGAAGCTCTCCAAGAGCTTCTGGACAATTTTGGTGTAATTCTGTGCTCGTGTATTTCCAAGAAAGTCCTTGACAAGGTTTTTGAATGACAACCAAGCATTCTTTTGGAGTTCTGACCTTGTCCCGATGAAATGTTCATCTTTAATGAGCTGCCGAATCTGTGGACCGTCAAACACACCGGCCTTTATCTATCACCATAAAACACTCCCCTTTTCCTATCGCATGCGATATTTAGCGCATTTTGATAAATCCAGGACTAAGATAGGCTGTAGAGAAAAAACTGACATGATAGAAGAAAACTAACTGCAGTTTTGAAATCAGCCTGCCTATTTAAGTCTAAATCAGCTGAAAAATCGAACTCAACAGGAATTATATTAAAAATTGTTCCCCAGTGTTATTGAATATACCTCCAGAGTTAGCCAGGCAAGTTTTATCCGACTATCTGGACAGTGACTGAATATGGAGCCCACGGTCTTTATCTGTCACCATATTCTATATTTCTGTTCTATAGATGTGTGAGCTTTATTCTTCTTCTCCTTTTTCCATCTCTGAGCTGACAGTTTTCTGTGGGCAAGTTTTCTATAGGACATAGTTTGCTTTAGAACAGGGGTAGGCAACTCTGGCCCTGGAGTGCCGCAAACAAAGTCTGGTTTTCACAATATCCACAATGATTATGCATTAGGTATTTCCATATAATGTGGATATCGTGAAACCCAGACCTGTTAGTGGCACTCCAGGACCAGAGTTGTCTATCCCGGCTTTAGTGTAACTCCTGGCTGCAAGGCTTCAGCAATGCATTCTGGGGAGTCCAGAGATTCAGACATAGGATTGCTGCAGGATTTCATCCGTACAAACCTGTTGGGATGTGACCTCATTCAGCTAGATTCCAACCTCTGAAGTTCTGTTGTAGGAGTCTGGACCCTCCAACATCATAGTAGAAAATGTTTGTCTGTCAATACTGAAATATTATGTGCTTTTCGATTTTGTATCTGTCATATAACGCCTCCGTGTTACTCCTAACACCCATCAGAGGTCAACCCTTGGCCACTTGAGGGTCCCAACAAGCATTGTACAGCCTCACCTATACCTGTGTATGTACTTCTGTCCTGGTAACCTCCCACTGGCCAACTGGGTTTCAGCTTGCCTTTGGATAAGTACCCTGCCCACAAACTATTCCCTAATGATTTCTTGGGACTGTTCCCAAAAATGGCATTCACACACCACAAACCCAAAAATACTAAGATCATATAATGACTTATCTTACCTGAGTCATTGACCAGTCACAAATGCAGAGCTAATGAACTAAAAAGTATATATTAACAAGGATGTTTAACCCCTGACTTGAATAATCTTCAGAGAGTCAATAAGGTACAAAACTGGGGCTAAGTCTCTACTAATACTATGTGTTTCTTATTATCTCTTCTTTTCCTCAGAGGGTTCTCCATAGGGGGAAGGATTAAATTTCCTGGACATTAACCATAATAGTCTACTTCAGATATCAGTAAAGAAGTTGGATACTGTGAGGATGTTCCAACATAGACGTTTACTGATGCAGTAATTCAAACATGAAAATATGGCACTTGGTACAAATCTATCCCATGATGATATCAATAAAGCAATTTAAATTAGTAAATCTGTGAATTGTTGATCTCTTGATCTATTCTTCAAGATCCCTGCTTTGTCTCTGGATAGAATGTGAAACCTCCCTGAATAAAGTATGAAACATGGGGTCCACCTGTCCATATTTAGTTCCCCGCCCAAATACCTGTATTTTGATCTTATCTCAGTCTCCCAGAGACCCTGAGCGTACCTCCTCAGCTAGCTGGTGGTGGTGAGCATCCAGAATGATAACTCAGATTCTTCTTTCTCCTCCTGGTGAATGGTACCGGCTTAGGTATCCACTCCTCCTCCAATTTTTCCAGCTGGGCAAAGACATCTCTTGCACTGATGGGGCACCAAGATGACTTGAAAAAGGAAAAAAAGTCTTCCGTGTTCTCTCTGCTATTAGAGGAAGGAAGTGGTGGATAGAAACTTTCTCCCAAAAAAATTAACTTGAGAAGGAAACTACTCAAAAAAAAATAAATCTTAATTTATCAACCACTGAATGTGAGTTGGAAATTAATCTCTAGGACTCTGGGCCTTTACTCTGCCAAAAGGAAGAGAACTGAAAGGAAGCACTCCTCCTTTCTCGAAAACCAAACTAAAAATCCAGACAGACGCTAACAGACACTTTCTTTTATGAAGCAGGAAGAAACCAGTATAGCAGCCTCTAGTGTGGGGGAGCTGTGGCAAAGGTGGTACATTTGTCTTCTCCAGGACTTCCCAACCCTGTCCTGGAGAACCACCAGCCAGTCAGATTTTCAGTACTAGGAACAGTAAAACCTTTATTAAGGCTACAAACGATGGAACATGCTATAGAAGAAGAATAATTACAATAAAAAAGCTTTTTATTGTTCCTAGTAGTGGGAGGTTAGATAATATGATGAGAATAGTTTAGTGGCTTTTTTGTGATTTTTTTTTAAATTCAGCACATATAGAAACATAGACATGATGGCAGAAAAAGACCAGTGGTCCATCCAGTCTGCCCAGCAAGCTTCCCATGGTAGTATCTGCCGCGCCGTGCAGGGTACCCCCATGTATCAGTCAGTGCTGCTTGATGTGCTTTGCTTATGGACTTTGCCGTAGAAGCGGTCCTGTGTTTTTTCCTTAATGTCTGAGCATCAGTACCCCAGACTGTAAAAAGGTCAAGGCTCATGTTGGTTATCTCTGTATCCAAATTCCTCTTTCCTTCCACCCCCAACCCCCTCCTTCGAAGTTGAGTGATGTTGCATCAAAAGCATCGTCAGTTCCCCAGACCGTAAAATTCAGGGCCTTCTTTGGTTGCTGTCTAAATCCAATTCCACTTTTACCTTGCCATTGAAGCAGAGAGCAATGTTGCATCAAAAGTATCAAGTCTTATTGATTTACATCGACGATGTGTTAATCTACTCCCAGGACCTGCCTTCACATCGTCAGCATGTCCGCCAAATGCTCCAAATACTTAGGGAGCATGGTCTGTACGCGAAACTGGAAAAATGCAGCTTTGAGAAGACGTCCCTGCCATTCCTGGGCTACATAGTCTCTGCAACAGGTTTTCAAATGGATCCTGAGAAAGTGGTGGTAATTAAGAATTGGCCCCGGCCTAAGGGCCTTAAGGCGTTGCAACGCTTCCTCGGTTTTTCCAATTTCTACCGTCACTTTATTCCTAACTACTCTCGTATTGTGGCCCCGTTGACTGCCCTCGCCCGAAAGGGGGCCAACGCGGTGGATTGGCCTGTTCCCACCTGCCAAGCCTTCGCGGCCCTTAAGGAAGCCTTCTTGTTAGACACCTGCCTTATTCATCCAGATCCCAGCCGGCCCTTTGTGGTGGATGTGGATGCCTCCAATGTGACCGTGCTGAGCCAGTACTCCAATTCTGGACAATTGCTACCCTTTTCATATTTCTCGAAGAAATTCTCTCCGGCAGAGAGCAACTACTGTGTCGGAGATAAAGAGTTGCTAGCCGTGAAACTAGCCCTGGAGGAATGGAGACAGTGGTTGGAAGGAGCCAACCATCCGGTTACGATTAACACCGATCACAAAAACGTAGCATTCTTGAAGCAAGCCCAACGCCTGAACCCAAGACAAGCCCGGTGGTCGCTGTTTTTTGACCGGTTCGACTTTACTTTACGCTATCGACCCAGCTCTAAGAATGTTCGAGCCGATGCGCTCTCGAGCTCTTCTGAGTTCGAAGAGACCCCTGACACGCCTCAGTTTATTTTGGATCCTGTGAAAGTCAGTCTAGCAACAACCTTGGTGTCCTCCCAAAGGAAGACCGTCGTTCCACGTCGCTCCCAGAGAGCAGTTCTCACTTGGGTCCATGACTCCCTCATGGGGGGCCATGCTGGCTGTAAAGGGATCTTAGACTTGTAGGTATTTCCCTGTCCCCAGAGGGCTTACAATCTAAGTTATTTGCTAAATCTGACTGACTTTTTGGAGAAATCTGGCGAGGATTCTGTGCTGTCTGCTGCTCTGCTGCTTGCTTTAGCTTTGGATTCAGATAGGAAAAGGCTGCTAGGTGTATTTTTTTTACAATGAATGTTTCCTTTCTGAATTGTGATGTGAAAATGTTTCCTGATGTTTCTAGAAGTACATAGCAAAAGACGTAGGTAGTTTCTGTTGATGAGGCCAATGGTTATACAGATGGGAGCTTTCTTTTTCCTTAAATATCCGTGTATTTAGACTGTTAAAGAGGTTGGTAAGTATAGCTTTCAGAAATTTTTGGGCTTATAAAAGTTTGGTGAAAGGTGAAATTAAGGGATATATTCTTTAGAGTTTGTGTGTGTCTGAGGTAATAAGCAAGCCAGAGATAGTTAATTCTAGTGTCTGTCTTTCCCACCCACTCAACCCTTGATTTTTAGGCACGAGACACTTTCTCATTAAAACTCAATCAGAGTCTTATCTAAATCATACTATTGTACCAGCCCTTATAGAAAGTTTAGTCATCCCCTTGTAGGTCACTAGCTGATTAATTAGTACCCTGTTTCCCCGAAAATAAGACAATGTCTTATATTAATTTTTGCTACCAAAGATGACTAGGCCTTATTTTCAGGGGATGTCTAATAGAGCTGCTGGCTGCCCCTGCCTCAGCCATGTCCCACCAGTGTGCTGTCAGAGAGAGGTAAGAGTGTGCAGCATTCGTGGTAGTCAGCTTGGGCTGACTCTGCTGCTTTTGAACCTCTGCACACTGCTTGGAAGGGGTCCCCCGACTGGTACTGCCACCATCCCCAGAAGTCAGTAATCTTGCTGCCACTGTCACTGCTGCCGCGTGGCTATTGGGGAGGTGCCGATTGCTGCTACTGACACTGAAGCCCATTCTGCTGCCTCCTCTGTGCAGGCCCCGTGGGCTTCCACTTTCTCCATGCTGATCTCGTACATTGTGAGATCCGCATAGAGAAAGTGCTATTCTTCCACATTCCCAAAGATTACTTGTGCCAATCACTAAAAAGTAATTTTTATTTTTTTTTACCTTTGCTGGCTGATGTTAGTTTTCTAATCGGTTGGTCACAGGCTTTTTTTTTTTCCACCTTCCCTTTCTTATTTTTTTGCCAATTCCTTTTATATTGTCCTTTTTTCTTCTGTATTTCTTTTCTCTCCATCTTCTTCCCTCAAACACACAGTCAGGTTCTCATTCTCACATGCATTTCTCTCTCTCACACACACACACAGGCTCTCACTGTCACATGCTCTCTCATACAATCATTCATACACACAGGCTCTCACTGTCACATGCTGTCTCTCATACAATCATTCATACACACAGTCTCTCACTGGCACATGCTGTCTGACTCTCACACACACAGGCTCTCTCTCACTCCCACATGCTGTCTTGCTCAAGCATAGGCTCTCACCGTCACACGCTGTCTCTATCACACACACAGAGGCTCTCACCTGCTGCCTCTGCAAACATTCAGATCCTCACTCCCACACACAATCTCTCAGCTCATCTCATACACGCACGCACACACACCCTCTACAGACCCTCAGCCTCTCTCTCACCTCTGGGCCTCCTCTTCGCGGGTCGCTGCAGGATGGGCTCTGCAGCAGCCCTGAACTTCTCGGGCCACGGCAGCCCTGCTACCGGGCCTCTTCCTCTTCCTCGGCCCTGCTACCGGGCCTCTTCCTCTTCTTGGGCCGCTGCGACTTGGGATTCGCAGCAGCCCGCGGCGGCTCCTCTTCTGCACGCGCTGATGCACTTCCTCCTTCCTGCCCACGTGGCTCCGGCAACGTTTACTTCCGGGGCCGCACAGGCAGGAAGGAGGAAGAGCATCAGCGCGTTTGAACGCGATCTTTTTCTTCGGGCAAGGAGGCTCAGCGGCCGCATGAACCTCCTTGCGCCCGGGGGGCATTGGCTCCCCTCGGGATACCACTGCTCGCGTCTGCCCCTAATACTTTGGAAACTTTATTTTTAAAAAAAAATGACGTCACAGGATTGATCGGCCCACCGGGGGAAGCCCGATCCCCCGATAGGTCAATCCGCTCCTGTTTACAAGGGATGGCTTACTTTTGGGGGAGGTCTTATATTTGAGAATTCGGCAAAATCTCTACTAGGTCTTATTTTTGGGGGATGTCTTATTTTCGGGGAAACACAGTAAATTCACCTGTAAATTTGAAGTACTCTCATTCCAACTCCCTTAGTATCCTAAACTTAATTAGGAACTCAATAAAACTAAGATGAAGGCAGCAGTCCAGCAGCAAGAGGGGGGCTTTCCAGTCTTTTGCATTGTGTGTCACATGTATGATTTTTTACCCGCTGGTGAGAGATTGTATGTGTGCACTCTGTGCAAAGAGCTTCTGGCTCTCAGGGAACGAGTCCGATCTCTGGAGGCTAGAGTAACAGACTTGGAGGAGCTGAGGCAGACAGAGAGGTACATTGATGAGACCTTCAGGGACATAGTAGCCAAGTCCAAAATCCAGTCTGGCCCCAGTGCTGCCTTGGATCAGAAAGGTCTCCCAGTGGGAGAACATCACCCTGGTGTAGCAGGGAGTGATCCTGTAGCAAGGACCTGCTCTCCAGGTGATGTGTGGTCCTCTTGCACTGAGGACAAGTCTCCCAGGGCTACTGCCCAGGAGGTAAGAGTTAGGCCGGCCATCAAAGTTGGTGAATCGATTATTAGGAATGTAGATAGCAGGGTGGCTGGTGGATGTGAGGACCACCTGGTAACTTGCCTGCCTGGTGTGAAGGTGGCAGACCTCACGCGTCACCTAGATAGAATTATAGACAGTGCTGGGGAGGAGCCGGCTGTCGTGGTACATGTGGGCACCAACGACATAGGAAAATGTGGGAGAGAGGTTCTGGAAGCCAAATTCAGGATTTTAGGTAGGAAGCTGAAATCCAGATCCTCCAGGGTGGCATTCTCTGAAATGCTTCCTGTTCCACGTGCAGATCCCCTGAGGCAGGCAGAGCTCCAGAGTTTCAATGCGTGGATGAGACGATGGTGCAGGGAAGAGGGATTCAGTTTTGTAAGGAACTGGGGAAACTTTTGGGGAAAGGGGAGACTTTTCCGAAAGGATGGGCTCCACCTTAACCAGAGTGGAACCAAGCTGCTGGTACTAACTTTCAAAAAGGAGATAGAGCAGCTTTTAAACTAGAACAAGGGGGAAAGCCGACAGTCACTCAGCAGTGCATGGTTCGGAGAAATGTATCCTTGAAGGATACTAATGAAACAGGAGAGTTGGGCATCCCAACAGAGAGGTTCCATTAAAAGCAAACATAGTCCATGTGCCTATATGTAAAAAATCACTGAAGCTAATGATTTCCGAATTATCCCTAACAACTGAAAAGCAGGTTGTTAATACAAACAAAAAACACACTTTGAAATGTCTGTAAGCCAATGCCAGAAGTCTAAGAAGTGAGGTGGGAGAGTCAGAGTGTATAGGAGTAAATGATGAGATTGACATAATTGGCATCACAGAGACTTGGTGGAAGGAGGATAACCAATGGGACAGCGCTATATCAGGGTACAAATTATATCGCAATGATAGGGAGGATCAACTTGGTGGGGGTGTGGCACTTTATGTCCGGGAGGGTATAGAGTCCAACAGGATAAAGATCATACAAGAGACTAAATGCTCAGTAGAATCTATATGGGTAGAAATCCCATGTGTGTTGGGTAAGAGTATAGTGATAGGAGTATACTATCGTCCACCTGGACAAAATGGTCAGACAGATGATGAAATACTAAGAGAAATCAGGGACGCTAACCAATTTGGCAGTGCAATAATAATGGGAGATTTCAATTACCCCAATATTGACTGGGTAAATGTAACATCAGGACTTGCTAGAGACATAAAGTTCCTGGATGTAATAAATGACTGCTTCATGGAGCAGTTGGTTCAGGAACCAACAAGCGAGGGAGCTATTTTAGATCTAATTCTTAGTGGAACGCAGGATTTGGTGAAAGAAGTAACGGTGGTGGGGCCACTTGGCAACAGTGATCATAACATGATCAAATTTAAACTAATAACTGGAAGGGGGACAATAAGTAAATCTGCAGCTCTAACACTAAATTTTAAAAAGGGAAACTTTGATAAAATGAGAAATATTTTGTGATATCTCGATCGAATGTCGGTATACAAAATAAATAAATAAATAAATAAAATATAGTTAGAAAAAAACTGAAAGGTGCAGCTGCAAAGGTTAAAAGTGTTCAACAGGCATGGACATTGTTTAAAAATACAATCCTAGAGGCGCAGTCCATATGTATTCCCCACATTAAGAAAGGTGGAAGGAAGGCAAAATGATTACCGTCATGGTTAAAAGGAGAGGTGAAAGAGGCTATTTTAGCCAAAAAAAAATCCTTCAAAAATTGGAAGAAGGATCCATCTGTAGAAAATAAGATAAAACATAAGCGTTGCAAGTTAAGTGTAAAACATTGATAAGACAGGCGAAGAGAGAATTTGAAATGAAGTTGGCCTTAGAGGCAAAAACTCATAATAAAAACTTTTTAAAATATATCCAAAGCAAGAAACCTGTGAGGGAGTCGGTTGGACCATTAGATGACCGAGGGGGTTAAAGGGGCTTTTAGGGAAGATAAGGCCATTGCAGAAAGACTAGATTAATTCTTTGCTTCCGTGTTTACTAAGGAGGATGTTGGGGAGATACCAGTTCCAGAGATGGTTTTCAATGGTGATGAGTCAGACGAACTGAACGAAATCACTGTGAACCTGGAAGATGTAGTAGGCCAGATTGACAAACTAAAGAGTAGCAAATCACCTGGACTGGATGGTATGCATCCTAGGGTACTGAAGGAACTAAAAAATGA
This sequence comes from Rhinatrema bivittatum, assembly GCF_901001135.1. Classification (NCBI taxonomy): domain Eukaryota; kingdom Metazoa; phylum Chordata; class Amphibia; order Gymnophiona; family Rhinatrematidae; genus Rhinatrema; species Rhinatrema bivittatum. Next base: position 296,949,685 of record NC_042621.1, on the reverse strand, counting down.
AATTTCTGATCTATTAGTTAAAATTTGAAACCTATCATTAAAATTATCCATTGTATCTGAAGACTGGCCAATGTAAACCCAATATTTAAAAAAGGCTCCAGGGGCGATCCGGGTAACTATAGACCAGTGAGCCTGACTTCAGTGCCGGGAAAAATAGTGGAAACTATTCTCAAGATCAAAATCGTAGAGCATATAGAAAGACATGATTTAATGGAACACAGTCAACATGGATTTACCCAAGGGAAGTCTTACCTAACAAATCTGCTTCATTTTTTTGAAGGGGTTAATAAACATGTGGATAAAAGTGAACCGGTAGATGTAGTGTATTTGGATTTTCAGAAGGCGTTTGACAAAGTCATGGGTTAGGAGGTGATGTCTTTTCATGGATTACAAACTGGTTAAAAGACAGGAAACAGAGAGTAGGATTAAATGGTCAATTTTCTCAGTGGAAAAGGGTAAACAGTGGAGTGCCTCAGGGAGCTGTACTTGGACCGGTGCTTTTCAGTATATTTATAAATGATCTCGAAAGGAATACGATGAGTGAGATTATCAAATTTGCGGATGATACAAAATTATTCAGAGTAGTTAAATCACAAGCGGATTGTGATACATTACAGGAGGAACTTGGAAGACTTGAAGATTGGGCATCCAAATGGCAGATGAAATTTAATGTGGACAAGTGCAAGGTGTTGCATATAGGGAAAAATAACCCTTGTTGTAGTTACACGATGTTAGGTTCCATATTAGGAGCTACCACCCAGGAAAAAGATCTAGGCATCATAGTGGATAATACTTTAAAATCGTCAGCTCAGTGTGCTGCAGCAGTCAAAAAAGCAAACAGAATGTTAGGAATTATTAGGAAGGGAATGGTTAATAAAACGGAAAATGTCATAATGCCTCTATATGGCTCCATGGTGAGACCGCACCTTGAATACTGTGTACAATTCTGGTCACTACATCTCAAAAAAGATATAGTTGTGATGGAGAAGGTACAGAGAAGGGCAACCAAAATGATAAAGGGGATGGAACAGCTTCCCTATGAGGAAAGGCTGAAGAGGTTAGGGCTGTTCAGCTTGGAGAAGAGACGGCTGAGGGGGGATATGATAGAGGTCTTTAAGATCATGAGAGGTCTTGAACGAGTAGATGTGACTCGGTTATTTTCACTTTCGAATAATAGAAGGACTAGGGGGCATTCCATGAAGTTAGCAAGTAGCACATTTAAGACTAATCGGAGAAAATTCTTTTTCACTCAGTGCACAATAAAGCTCTGGAATTTGTTGCCAGAGGATGTGGTTAGTGCATTTAGTGTAGCTGGGTTCAAAAAAGGTTTGGATAAGTTCTTGGAGGAGAAGTCCATTAATGGCTATTAATCAATTTTACTTAGGGAATAGCCACTGCTATTAATTGCATCAGTAACATGGGATCTTCTTAGTGTTTGGGTAATTGCCAGGTTCTTGTGGCCTGGTTTTGGCCTCTGTTGGAAATAGGATGCTGGACTTGATGGACCCTTGGTCTGACCCAGCATGGCAATTTCTTATGTTCTTATGTTCAGTCTAATAAGAGAGGTTTTTTTTTTGTCCACCTCAACTCATGGCATTTTTTAACTCTAAAGATGAAGTGAGTCATCTGACTTAGAACAGACTTTGTAGGTTCGAATTAGGTTTGCACCCTAGCAGGAAGATTCATTGTCCCATTTTTGCTGTTTATTATGTAAATATATGTGATATCGTGTAGGGTCTCTCAGACAGTTTGTGGATTAGGAAACCGTGATTAATTATTACATCTGTTTTGTCCAGTGTATATATACAGTTTTATTTTGCCTCATGCCTGTTTGCTTTCTTGTCAAGTATATTGCTTAATGTTTAATTTTGCAAATTATAAATAAATATAATTTTCTGCTGACAGTATTTTTTGTAATACATTTTCCCAGGATGAAAATGTGATGTAAACTGTCTATCATTATCACAATCTGTCGGGCCCTGTCCTGAGCGCCAGACTTGTCAGCCTGCTCCAATGTTTGTAAACAGGCCAGCACCACCCTCCACTATAGTGATTTTATAGATGGTCCGAGCCTCTCATCCAGTCGGTAGGGCCAGGTCTGGTGCCATGCAAACTCCGGGGGAGGGGGGGCACTGTCAGGAGCAGAAAGAGGCCAAATGTGGCCGCTGGTGGACCCAGTCCCACCGTTGGCAGAAGAAGCAGGAGGCCCTCAATGCAGCTCCCATGTAGGTATGTGTACATATATGTGTATACACATGAATGCATGGGAACCTTCCAGAGGTGGGTGGGGGGTATGTGTGTGTGAATGGGAGTCTGCCTGGGATTTGGGTGGGTGAAGATGAGTGAATGGGAGCTTGCTTGGTGTGTGTGTGTATATATAAATGTGTATATGTATGTATATACACACATACACAACAGAGGAGAAAGTTTGTGTACCCCTCTTCTCGCTAATCCATGACAATGTCAGGGTGACTAGAAATCAAAATTTCCCAGGTATGGAGAGCGTGAATTTTTTAAAATCCTTTTTTTTTTAGGTGTTATTTGATGTGTCTGCTGTTATATTTTATTGGTGTTTGGGACATTTAAAAAAAAAAAAAGTATACAAGTTGTTAATTATTCAATATTTTATTTGTCAGCTGTTTTTTAAATATTATTAGTATGTTTTTAGTATTATTATCATCAATTTATTTTATTTCTTAATTTTATTGATGTTTGAGGAATGGTGATGATTCTGTTTTTTCATTGTTGCACTGCATAGGAAGTCTGGCTTCTTGCGGTTTCCAGTTCAGTTTTTGTTATGTTTGTATTTCTACTTTCTGGTTGCTCTGTTCTGTATTTGGTGAGGGTCTGTTTATGTTCTGCGTGTGTGACTGAGGTGAGGCTTTTTCCTAATAGGAAGTGTATTAGTGTTTTAGGGCTTTTGAAAGGTCAACCCAACACCCATCACAATAGGCCTAATACCCTATGGGTTCCAAGTGTCCTTTTTGCAGGGATTTCTGGTTGGGTCACAGCAGTGCATGTAAATATAATGTAAGGGATAGTTTTACCTCAGGATACTGTACTTGGTTAGCTTTCATGCAAAATGTTGTTATAAATGCACTGTATGTGTGGAGTGGGCCAGGGGTGGTTGGGTTATAAGGCTATAAGGTTCGCCTAGGACACCTATTAGCCTTGCACTGGCCATTGATTGCGGGGCAGCGGAGAAAACCCAGGGCGTTGAGGGACGTTTCAGTTTTTAGAGTTTATATCGCTGGAGGGACCTGGGCCTTTTTTGTGGGCCCGGGACAGAGGCTGAATGAACCGGGGGAGGGGTGGGGGGACAGCACAGTAATTGTTCACACAGGGCAGCAAAAAAGCTAAGACCAGCCCTGGGTAGCGCTGCTCTCTTCTCAAGCTTATTGTTTTCACCCAACGTCACCTGAAATGCAGCATGACCTGGGCTCCATTGTCTACCATTTCACCATCTGTCTCACCAGAGCCTGGGCCTTTGCCACGTTTGAGTTTATTTCCAGCTTTGATTACCTCCTTGGAGATTGTGAAAACTCATGGCTTTCTAGTTCTGATGACAAGGTCCAGTCAGTTCTGTTAAAATTCCAGCTTCCCGCCAGAACTCAGCTTTGAACACAGGACAAAAGCCTGCAATGCTTGCATCCACCCAGGAGCTTCCTGGTTTCTGCTCCTCATTTCCCTGCTTCCTCTTCAGTTTCTGCTGAGAGTCTGAAAGGGATAGTGATCACGTTTTGCAAAATACATTGACAAATTCAACAGAGGTGATTTGGTAAGCCTGTTATCTCTTTGCCTCTTTCAGTGAGTGTTGCCGTATTCTGCATGGTTGAGTACCTCCTGGACGTGTTTAGGTCAATATTCAAAGCACGTTCAGCGCTATTCAGCCAGATAAGTGGGACTTAGCTAAATAGTGGCCACTGAACTTGTGCTGACGTTCAGTGGTCACCACTTAGCTGTGTAAGTTCCTTATACGTCCATGAAGTTAGCATGGGGCACATTTAAAACTAATCGGAGAAAGTTCTTTTTTACTCAACGCACAATTAAACTCTGGAATTTGTTGCCAGAGGATGTGGTTAGTGCAGTTAGTATAGCTGTGTTTAAAAAAGGATTGGATAAGTTCTTGGAGGAGAAGTCCATTACCTGCTATTAAGTTCACTTAGAGAATAGCCACTGCCATTAGCAATGGTTACATGGAATAGACTTAGTTTTTGGGTACTTGCCAGGTTCTTATGACCTGGATTGGCCACTGTTGGAAACAGGATGCTGGGCTTGATGGACTCTTGGTCTGATCCAGTATGGCATTTTCTTATGTTCTTATGTTCTTATGTCTAAAAAGGTAACCGAATAATGGTAGGCGTGCAGCAGGCGGATCAGGGTGGAGCGAGTTAGCCATAAATTGTACGGCTAAGCTAGATGTGCCATAGAGCAGGTCTAAACTTAGCCGGTTAGACTTGGACAGCTAAGTGCTCACTTATATGCATAGCTGTGCCTCTGAATATTTTGAATATTGATCCCATTTTATGTCCAGTGAGTTCTTTGTCCTACCTTAATGCTTAAAATTGTGCCAACTGACACCTCCACAATGCCTCAACCTTCTGCAAACCTTTTTGGACAAGATTGTGTTGTCCAGCCTCCGTTCTGGTCGACTCTTGATTTGTTTTTGGTTTTTTTGACATGCAGCGGTAGTTTTCCCTAGTTGACCGCTTACTGAATTATGAACCTCTTTAGAGGTTTTTGTTTTTTGGCAGAGAGAGAGAGAGGGACTTCCAGTAGACGACTGGTCTGTTCTTCAGGAGCTGTCATCATCTTATGATTTAGATTCAGATTACTTTATTGGCATGACAGTTTTACATATGTTGCCAAAATAATACAAAAGTGATACATAAATTGATAAAAATAAAAAAGGAAACTATTTACAAAATAGTAATAATATCTTATGACAGGGCCTGTGTTATGGACCTCTAGCATTTTCAGCTCCACCCTAAATCTCCTGTCGGCTAACTGACCCATAGTAGGCTTATAATCTTGTGCTTTCTCCCTATGATCACATGTGGGCCACTTTTCCAAAAATACTCAGTCCCTAAATTTAGAAGGATTTTCAGCTGAATTTAGGAACCTAGAGTTGAGGAGGTGTCCTAAACATGCTCTACCTTTGCTTGTGTTGATAAACCAACAGCTAGTTAACCTTTTTCCCAGCTTCAGATATCAGATCAGTTCAGTTCTTGATAACCAAAACATTTACTGAAATGACGAACAGAGCAATACAAAGCTCAATGCGAATGAGAAGTCATCAAAGTTAACCTTACACAGACTCCTGAGACTGTTGCGGCTGATGAGTTTGCTTTGGAAGCCACAGTTCAGCCTGTGGATGAATGAGTGGGGTAAAAAAACAATGCTTTCTCAGGAGCTTGTGGCTAAGGATTCAAAATGAGTTGCTAGCTTGCCAAGAACACCCCCCCCCCCCCAACTGAAAATCCTTCCAGGCAAAATTGCCCCAGGCTGCTTTGGGATTAAGGGATCAATAGAAGGGGAAAAGAACATAGAGAGAGAGAGAGAGAGAGATCAAAACAGGAACAGGTCCAATTAGGAAGTTCAAAACCCTCAAACAGCAGCTAAGAATAAGCAGGACTTGTACCCTGCAGAAAATGTAAGCTAAGTAATATTACAAGATAAGACAGGGTGGCTGCGAGATGATAAACACACAAATGCACTGTGGGGAAGCGGGAAAGTTTCCTGGGTACATTTGGCTGGATATGCAGCAGAACATTCCTGGGTGACTTTAGGACAGCGCTTCCTCTGATCAGACTTATCATGCTACATTTACTTGGTTAGCGCTGAACACTGGTGCTAGCCAGATTTATTTGAGCCATGCCCTCGGGACACCCCCATCCCCCGCACGGTCTCTTTTTTTATCGGTTGAGTTTTAGCCAGGTAATGACGACTAAACCAGGCTGAAGTGTATCGGCTCGACAGGATGGGAAATTTAAAATTTCAGGGTTTGTCCGGGTAATTTAAAAAAGTTACTTGGACGAACCCTTTGAATATTGACCTCCTAAGTTTTCGACTGGATATTTCCCTGCATTTAGAGACCTAAAACTTAGGGTCCGAATTTTAGCTCTGCAGTTCATTTGCGTGGATTTGGGGCTTAAGTTAGATGCCCAGTGCTGAAAATCAGAGCTAAGTCTTAACAGATTTTTCCTAAGAGCCTGAAGATCTGGGCAGCTAAATTTAAGAGCTCAACTCAAAAGAGCAGATTTAGGTGCCCAACTGTTAAAGTTAGGCAGCTAAACCCTTTGAAAATGGACTCCGTGGTGCTTATACACTACACGCATGGTGTGATTTGCAGGGAGGCGTCTGCCGTTGTGTTCCTCATAGCCCCAGGAGAGTGAGGAGAAAGGAGGTTACGGCCAGCGTCACTGCACAACGATGCACGTCATCCCTGGGGCCCGGGTGAGGAGCTCGTCATCCCCAGGGCCCGGGTGAGGAGCTCGTCATCCCCGGGGCCCGGGTGAGGAGCTCGTCATCCCCGGGGCCCGGGTGAGGAGCTCGTCATCCCCGGGGCCCGGGTGAGGAGCTCGTCATCCCCGGGGCCCGGGTGAGGAGCTCGTCATCCCTGGGTGAAACTTGTCCTTCCAGCAGGCGCTTTTAAGCAGGTTCAAAAGAGATGTTTTGGGGGTGGGGAGGGTAGGTGAGTAAAAAGCTAACGTACATTTCAGTTTTCAAGTGTTCGTGCACTCTTCTATCTCCCTGATCAGGGGTACACAATCTCCAGTCCTGCTGGACACCAGACTGCTCTGGTTTTTAGCCCCTCCCTCATGAATATGCATGAGTTAGATTTGCATGTGCACTGGCTTGTGAACCTTCATGAGGGAAGCCTGAACACCCGAGCGGACTGGAGGTTTTCTAACCCTGCCTTCCTCCATTAAAGGTGCCCAGATACCTGGCATGGGGGCGAGTTATCAGGCGTGATGTCTTTATCGTTCCACCAGTACCAAGTGAACAAGATCCCAGCCCCAGTAGTCACAGATGGGTGATGACGTTTTGCACAGAGGCCATTCTAGCACCTTTCCTACCAGGTCATGAATGTGGAAGGGGGTGGATTGCTACAGTGATGATCCTTCTGGTTTCTCTGTAGGGACGGAGCCCCGTATTGTGAAAAGGATTACCAGGTCCTGTTTGGTGTAAAATGCGAGGCCTGTCACCAGTTCATTACCGGCAAAGTTCTGGAGGTGAGTTGCATCCGTTTTGTTCCTCAGAGTGCCCTAGGGGCATTGATGTCACACTGAGCTCATGGGGTTAATTGACCACAAACCGAAGCTGAACGTGAGGTAACAGCTCTTGTCCCTTAAAAACCCAGTGGTTAAAGAGCCCATAAGCTGCTTAGACAATTACGGCACCCCTGGAGCTCACTGGTTGAGGGGATAAGCAAAGTCCCCAGTTTTGCAGACAGAATCATCTGCCATAGAAATCCATGCATGCACGGCGACCTCGGGATGCCTTTTACAGGCTGCAGCGTGTGTGTTGTATGTACAGATTTCTTTCAGACCCTGTTTGATCTGTGCTCAGCAATGCTCGCGCCTCACGTAGGACCCCAGCAAAGTGGAGCGGGGTCGGAAGGCACTGTAGGGTAGTCAGCAGGAAACTAGGTCACGTCTGCCCCGGCTGCGTGAGTTTGCAGTTGTTCGGAAGGCTGCGGGACCTGTCTGGTGACGGAGGGACGTCAGAAAGTGTGTTGAACTGAGGCCATGTGCATCGCTTGGGTGAAATTTGCTTTCATGCTTAGACCAGGCCGAAATGCACAGGAGGGACTAGCTAGGCCTGCATCCAACCAAGCATTCCTTAGAACAGACGACTAAGACGCTCACTCTGCCTTCTTTTTCGTGGTAAACAACAAGAAGGGATGCCACAAAAAAAGGCTTTTTTTGTGGCATCCCTTCTTGTTGTTTTCCTTCGGTTCTACTGGATCGCCTCCCTTGTTGTTTTTTGGGTCCGTTCTTTTTCGTGGTGCCAGCAGTGGGTTCCGGGGCTTAGAGCAACGTTGAAAATGCCTGTCTTTTAATGTGGCCGCTGGGTGGAGATGCTTGACCAGTGGCGCTGGGTAGAAATGTTCATTGATGCCAACAGAAATAGTAACTTTCAGAGCTTCGAGGAAGCCTTTTCGGATACACTCGCTGAAGATCTGCTAGTTTTGCTGGATTCTTCGATGTGTTATTATGGCTGTTCAGATGCTTGCAGACTCCAGCTTTACGCATGATATACAAGTGCTGGAGATTTCAGCCTGGCTTTGGGAATCTGGATGGTCGTTGACAGCCTGAAATAAAACAAAACGTGTCTGTGCGGCTGTCGGTGCATGTGGCAAGCTATGTGTTATGTCTCTGAACGCACGTGGCAAACTGTTTCTAATGATTCTCAGTGCATGTGGCAAGCTGTTTGTTATGGATGTTGGTGCCTGCGCTCTTTTTCTCTGGTATTCATCCACCAAAGTCATATTTTTTTTTTCCCCCACTGTGGATGGACAGGAGGAGAAGATCATTATGCACTGACAGCCAACGCAAACAGCTGTTTTTTTTCTTTCAGGCTGCGAACAGCCATTCAGGTTCCCAGCAGACCTTGTGCTGGTCCCTCCCCACCCCGGCACCATCCGGTCTCTAGTGCTGTCTTTGTGTACTGTTCCCTGAGTCGCCACTACCAGCAAGTAAAGCCTGATGCCACTCCAGCAAAAAAAGTGTAACGCTTGGAGCTTTTCTCGTAGCTCTCTGTCGGGCCAGCAGAGGGCAGCAGCGAGCAGCTGTAGAAATAAAAGAGCAGGGCTGCAACCCTGCCGGGAGAGAGAGGCAAACTGGCCTGCTGGAGCTTGCCCTCTGGGCAGAGGCAGAATTCCCGTAGCCGTACCCGTCCTGCCGGAGCTTGCACGCTGGGCAGAGGCAGAATTCCCGTAGCCGTACCCGTCCTGCCGGAGCTTGCCCTCTGGGCAGAGGCAGAATTCCCGTAGCCGTACCCGTCCTGCCGGAGCTTGCACGCTGGGCGGAGGCAGAACTCCCGTACCCGTCCTGCCGGAGCTTGCACGCTGGGCAGAGGCAGAATTCCCGTAGCTGTACCCGTCCTGCCGGAGCTTGCCCTCTGGGCAGAGGCAGAATTCCCGTAGCCGTACCCGTCCTGCCGGAGCTTGCACGCTGGGCAGAGGCAGAACTCCCGTACCCGTCCTGCCGGAGCTTGCACGCTGGGCAGAGGCAGAATTCCCGTAGCTGTACCCGTCCTGCCGGAGCTTGCCCTCTGGGCAGAGGCAGAATTCCCGTAGCCGTACCCGTCCTGCCGGAGCTTGCACGCTGGGCAGAGGCAGAATTCCCGTAGCCGTACCCGTCCTGCCGGAGCTTGCACGCTGGGCAGAGGCAGAACTCCCGTAGCCGTACCCGTTCTGCCGGAGCTTGCACGCTGGGCAGAGGCAGAACTCCCGTAGCCGTACCCGTCCTGCCGGAGCTTGCACGCTGGGCAGAGGCAGAACTCCCGTAGCCGTACCCGTCCTGCCGGAGCTTGCACGCTGGGCGGAGGCAGAACTCCCGTACCCGTCCTGCCGGAGCTTGCACGCTGGGCAGAGGCAGAATTCCCGTAGCCGTACCCGGCCTGCCGGAGCTTGCACGCTGGGCAGAGGCAGAACTCCCGTAACCGTACCCGGCCTGCCGGAGCTTGCACGCTGGGCAGAGGCAGAACTCCCGTAGCCGTACCCGTCCTGCCGGAGCTTGCACGCTGGGCAGAGGCAGAATTCCCGTAGCCGTACCCGTCCTGCCGGAGCTTGCACGCTGGGCGGAGGCAGAACTCCCGTAGCCGTACCCGTCCTGCCGGAGCTTGCACGCTGGGCAGAGGCAGAACTCCCGTAGCCGTACCCGTCCTGCCGGAGCTTGCACGCTGGGCAGAGGCAGAACTCCCGTAGCCGTACCCGTCCTGCCGGAGCTTGCACGCTGGGCAGAGGCAGAATTCCCGTAGCCGTACCCGGCCTGCCGGAGCTTGCACGCTGGGCAGAGGCAGAATTCCCGTAGCCGTACCCGGCCTGCCGGAGCTTGCACGCTGGGCAGAGGCAGAACTCCCGTAGCCGTACCCGGCCTGCCGGAGCTTGCACGCTGGGCAGAGGCAGAATTCCCGTAGCCGTACCCGTCCTGCCGGAGCTTGCACGCTGGGCAGAGGCAGAATTCCTGTAGCCGTACCCGTCCTCGTCTTGGGGACGACCGAATTCTTTCTGTCGGACCAAGGTGTGAGGATGCTGCACGCGTCGAGGCCACCTAAGGTCTCTTGTCTGTGTCTTGTCCATTCAACCTGCGGGGAAGCCTGAGGGGAGGGGGGGCTGAAGCAGGGGCTCTGGTGTTTCTGCCAATGCTGGCGACATCTGAAAGCTCTGAGGAGGGGACGCTGCGGGGACATTTACACCCCTGCCCCCATGGCACAGTCGACAGTGTGGGATAAAACTGAGGCTGTTGACTCAGGTCGCTTAAATAATTCGAGCTAAACCTCAGCAGGCAGGATGCATTTTTTTTTTTAATATTTATTGGCCTGCCTCTGCACGGGTAATCTGATAATGGAGGCATCACCTGCAGCCTCTAATCTGATAATGGAGGCATCACCTGCAGCCTTTTTTTTTTATATCCTGAGGAAGGGTCGTTGGATTAAGAATGGGATCCTGCATGCTCTCCTGCTGGGGGTTGGTAACTGAGCGCCAAGGAGATAGAAAGTGACGTGGATGAGGCGTGACAGCCTGCAGGCGGCTGTACGTCTAGGGTCGGCAGCTGGGAGATATCCTTGCATCATCAGCGCAGGCCCCTTTTTCAGCTGCGCCGATGGAGAGCGCGTCGCGTGCCCATTGCCGCCGTCTACGCGCGAGGGGCTTTTCCAGCCACGGGGGGGGGGGGGGGGGGGGGGGGTTATATCGCACTGCAGACTGAAGAGCGGCAGATGCTTGCAGAGCCAGGCGCGTAGCGTAGACGGGTAAAGGTTATGGCGAAGGGAGTTATAGTTCTGGAAAGCTTGTCCGAACGTACGGGGAAGGGATGGCTCGGAAAAACTGGCCAGAGGCAGCAGCAGCTGCGCGCGTGGGGGCGAGGGCTTTCCATAATCTTCCTGTTTGGGGGGGGGGGGGGGGTGGTAAAATGTTACTACGTAGCACCCCCAGGGATGATGGCCTGGTACCGGCCACATGATCTATCCTCGGGGGGCAAGGTGTGGTCCTCAGGGGCCACAAACGGGTCTGCTTCTTCAGGGTAACCACGTTATGCAAATTAAGGGGGCGACTTGCAGAGCTGCGTCCGGGCGATAGCGGGCGGTGAATGCATTCGCACGAGAGATAACAGGTGCTCTCCTACCCCTGCCGGCAAACCTGTCCCACGCATGCAGATCGTTCCTAGCAGATCTGATGACGATGCGGGTTATTGTAAGGAAAGCCAGCAAAGACCTCAAGCCGTATCGCTGACGTCCCCGGAGCATCTGGGCGTTGACGTCCCTGGGGGGCCCAAGCAGCCTGCAGAGTCCCCCCTCCCTCCTAACCTGGTCGCATGAAAACCTCTGGGGGTCTCGAGACCCACAAACCCCTCCCGGTGTCCCCCCCCCTCCCAGTCACCCCTGGAGGTGGCCAAAGTATCAGAGAAAGAAAAGTGAAGGATCTGAGTGCCAGGCCCCTCTCCCTCCCTCCCATAACCTGCCCCCCCCTCAGGCCGGTGCTTCCATCAGCAAACTAGACGGGTGCCTAGAGCGCCAACATTTTGGGGGAGGCAAAATCCCATCAGCAGGAGGCCCAGAGAGTGAAAGTCAATGCTGCCAAGAAAAGGGGGCGCTGTGCCGGAGCTGCCACCGAGAGGTAAGCGGGGGGGGGGGTGCATGGCTGAAGGTTTGCCTGGGGCACCAAATCCTCTTGCACCTGTATCCCCTGGTACCCCCTCCCTTAGTGTGGTGGAGCCCAGAGCCCCCAGTTTGAAAGCGGTGCTGCTTGGCTCTCTGCTGAAGTTTGACCCAAGGTTCCCCTGGAGTCCTCTAAAGGTTTTCACATAACTGGGGGCTGGGGAGGTGGAGGAATATTGGGGCTGCTTGGGGGCCCCATAAAAGATGGTGGCCCCGAAGCTGTGGGGGCCATCACGCATTGGCCCCTAGGGGCACCGAAGCTGTGGGGGCCACCATCACGCACTGGCCCCTAGGGGCACCGAAGCTGTGGGGGCCACCATCACGCACTGGCCCCTAGGGGCACCGAAGCTGTGGGGGCCACCATCACGCCCTGGCCCCTAGGGGCACCGAAGCTGTGGGGGCCACCATCACACCCTGGCCCCTAGGGGCACCGAAGCTGTGGGGGCCACCATCACGCACTGGCCCCTAGGGGCACCGAAGCTGTGGGGGCCACCATCACACCCTGGCCCCTAGGGGCACCGAAGCTGTGGGGGCCACCATCACGCACTGGCCCCTAGGGGCACCGAAGCTGTGGGGGCCACCATCACGCACTGGCCCCTAGGGGCACCGAAGCTGTGGGGGCCATCATCACGCACTAGCCCCTAGGGGGCACCGAAGCTGTGGGGGCCACCATCACGCACTGGCCCCTAGGGGCACCGAAGCTGTGGGGGCCACCATCACGCACTGGCCCCTAGGGGCACCGAAGCTGTGGGGGCCATCATCACGCACTGGCCCCTAGGGGGCACCGAAGCTGTGGGGGCCACCATCACGCACTGGCCCCTAGGGGCACCGAAGCTGTGGGGGCCACCATCACGCACTGGCCCCTAGGGGCACCGAAGCTGTGGGGGCCACCATCACGCACTGGCCCCTAGGGGCACCGAAGCTGTGGGGGCCACCATCACGCACTGGCCCCTAGGGGCACCGAAGCTGTGGGGGCCACCATCACGCACTGGCCCCTAGGGGCACTGAAGCTGTGGGGGCCACCATCACGCACTGGCCCCTAGGGGCACTGAAGCTGTGGGGGCCACCATCACGCACTGGCCCCTAGGGGCACTGAAGCTGTGGGGGCCACCATCACGCACTGGCCCCTAGGGGCACTGAAGCTGTGGGGGCCACCATCACGCACTGGCCCCTAGGGGCACTGAAGCTGTGGGGGCCACCATCACGCACTGGCCCCTAGGGGCACCGAAGCTGTGGGGGCCACCATCACGCACTGGCCTCTAGGGGCACTGAAGCTGTGGGGGCCACCATCACGCACTGGCCCCTAGGGGCACTGAAGCTGTGGTATTTTTCCCGTCACTAACTTGCCAGGAGGGAAAATACTAAATCGGCCCCTAACTCAGTTATTGGTCCATATGTAGCTCTTAAGTAGGCCTTGCAGGAATCCTAAAGCGCAGAGCTGTGTGTGGCCCCTGAGGGAGGGCTGGAGCTGGGCGTTACTGGTCACTCTGCTTCCTGAAACCCGGGGCGGACGTTCTGCGCTTGCAGCCGTGCAGGTCGCGCCGGTGCCTGCCTGCCGGCGACTTCCTGCAGGTGTAGAGGTCACGAACCTTGGCCCCCATCGGGCCTGGGCTGACGCTAATTGCCTGCACCACCGAGCCCGTTCGCCTCCGCTTACGGTTGCGATGCCTGTGAAAAAGGCTTCGGCTTTTATAATTTAAGTTTTGCTGTTGGTTGTAGCCTGGGGGGGCCGGGTTGGCCTTCTGCCTTAGGAGCAGCAGGGACTACGCGTAACGTAAGCACCGGAGGTCTGGGAGAGACTGAGGAAAGGTATTTCGGCAGGGTGAGGCGGCCACGCATCTCTGTGCTACGAGGTCACCCTCAGGAGGGGAGGGGGGAGGGGGGGGGCAGTTTCCGGAGAAGGCAAGGCTGAAAGGGAGGCCTGTGAGAGAGAGGATGGGGGGGATAGGGGGGTTACCAGCTCCGTGTCTTCTCTCTCTCTCTGCCTCTCCCCTTCTCATATGTGGTAGTCTCCATTTCTTTTAATCCCCTCATGTCTTGATCACTTCCCCCCCCCCCCAGGGAAAAGAAAAGGGGGTGGGGGGGGGTTTACACAAATAAGAGGCTTTGAGTTAAATCTGTGAAATCCCTGATTGGGGAAAAAAACCTAAAGCAGGTGGGTTTATAGGAGGGATGAAGTGAGGGGAAGGGTCAGCGTTCACTGAGCAAAGCTGCCAGGAATGAGGCCTCTTGGGAGCTAGATTTAGGATTATTAGGCGCCCGAGGTGAACCTTGCACCTCTGCACCCTCGTCACCGACCCTGAACTCCTGCCCCTCCAGCCCCGCCCAGGCGCAATTGGAAATTAGGCACATGTAACAGATTTCACATGAAACAGGAGACTGAAAGTCCAGATTCGGGAGGTAAAAAATATCCCAGCGAGTGATGTGCGCCAGCCAGAAACCCCACGGAAAGGGATGCTTGTAACCCATAGGGAATGGGGCTCAGCAAGCCACACGTGGACTGCAATATAATAACCCCCCCCCACATCAAAACGGCACTAACTGCCAGCACTCAAAGGGTAATAACCCTTCCTGTGTAAATATTACGCCGAAACGGAGCAAGCCAAGCTACGGCGACCCCCAGCCCGCTGTGCCTGTCTCTTTCTCTTCGGGGCTGGAACCTCTCACCCGCTCGCTCTCCCTTCCCCGGCCCGGATCCTATAGATTTACTGTCGGGGCCCTGTGTGACAGGGGCGTCCCTTATACACAGGTCCTTTCCCTTTGTGGTCCCGTGGGAGAGAGGGGACTCATCCTCCCGGCGGACGCAGCGAGCGTGAAAGTCTTTCATTCTGGACGCTGACCCGCTGACACCGGAGTATGCGCCTCTGAGTTACTGCGCCTCGCTGGTTTGAGCAGCAGACCCCAGAAATCTCTCCTTTTCTTTTCGTACGGTCTCTTGCCCTCTTATCTGTGCAGGACGCGCGGGCAGCAGGGCCGGGGAAACATCCTCCCTCCAGGGCCTGCTTAAGTGGCGTCCCCAGGTGGGCAGGGTCTCTCCAGACTCCCCTTCCAGTCTGGTGGTAATGGTGGAGAGTGTACGGCAGGGAGAGTAAATCTTCCCTCTCTCCCCCCCCCAGGGTGGTGAAACGCTGCATGCAGTGTCCTCGATGACCTGCGATTTCCCTCACACAAGGTTAGCAGCACATCCTCTGGCGCTCTCTTTGCTTCTAACACAGTCTCTCTATTTCTGGATCCCTGATAGGAGGGACCCCCCCCCCCTGAAGCAAGCGGCTCTCTCTCTCTGCTTCAGACAGGAAGGAAGGGGCAGCCAAAACCTCCTCCTGGATCTTGAACTCAAAGTCTAACACTGAATTTTAACGCCGGAGTTCCTCCTTGCAGCCGGTGGCTGACACCCCCTTCCCTCACGGGGAGTGTGGCGGGCAGGGTCTTCCTCAACCTGCCCTGATCCCACCACTTAAAATCATAAACCCGAAAAATGCACCCCCCAGAGGAAAAATCCTAAGCAGCCAGTGAGTGGCCTGGATAAGGAAAACCCTGCTCAGGACCACCAGGCAGGATGGGCGTAAGGAAAACTCCTCTCTGCGTCTGAATGGTCACCTCCCCCTTATCCTGACCTGCACTCTTACTGACCGGACCAAAAGGCCCCTGCTGCCCTCCTGTAACCCCAGCCCGGGGTGCAGGTCCAGCACGGGTGAGGCTAGAAGGTTGCTTAACAGTCCTCGGGGCAGGGACCCTGGCGAGCTCTTAACTTCCCGAGGTGTGTGGTGTTCTTCTGACCGAGGCAAGAGAGGAGTCCTTTCAGCTCCCGAGGTGGCGGGAAAGAAAGGTTTCCCTGCACATCCCTGGGGAGGATGTCTGCTCCTTTATGTGGGTGCACGAGTGCAAAATAAAATACTCTGGAGTCGCTTTGTTAGTGTCCAAAATCAGTCTTTACTCTTAATACTGACGATGAAGGCACAAAGACTGCAGCACCACGGAATTATCTTCCCAATTTCTTTACAGTCTCCTTCCTGCTTGTATTGGGAGCCAGGGAACTCTCTCTCTCTCTCTTGGATTAATTAAGCGGAGCTCCCAGATGGGCAGAGTCTCTTAAGCTGGGCAAAACCCCTTCCAAACCCGGTAACGTGCAGGAAACAGTCTGAGAGAGTCACATTCTCCCTCTCTCTCCGCAGAGTGGTGATCACCGGACGGTGAGGATGTTTCCTTTAGTCACGGGTAGGAGATCTTCTTGTATCTTACACAGTCTCTTTACTACTCTCTCTCAGGATCCTGGATTATGAGGATCCTCTTGGAAACGAGATGTTTTCTTGCTTCAAACAGGAAGGCAAAGGAAGCCAAACTTCCTCCTGGATCTTCTAACAAAAATTGTTCTTTCCCCCAAAAGGAACAGAATCAAAATAGCAGCGTCCCCTCCTCACAGCAGGTCGCCACCATTTCAGGGGTGTATCTTCCCTACCCCAGGGACGCCTGTACACAGGGTTCCCCAGTCCCCGTGCGCAGGAGACGTCCAGGTGTCCAGTGAGGCTCCTCATAAAAATCTCAAAAATCCCTCAAAATAGGGAAAACTCCACCTGACAGGTTGTGCACTGGGAAAAGAAATCCCTCCCAGCCCTGGTCAGGACCCATGGACTCGGCCTGCAAAAGCTCTGCCCCTCCACACTCTCTGAAAACCTAAAGGGACTGGCTCCCAAGCTCGTAAATAAACGTTTTGGGGGATAGCAGAAGAGGAGGAGCTGTATTTGAGTAGTACCTTCCACTACTCTGACCGTCTCTCTATAGCTAAACTTAGGTCTTATGGTGACGGGACTACAGAATACCTCACCTCGGTCACCCGTGCAGAACCCAGATCCTTACCAAATACAGAATAAAGAGTCCATAAAGTATCAATAGCAACCTGCAGAAAAAAAACTGAACTGGAAACAGCAACAAGCCAGACTCTGTGTGCAGCACAACAAGGGAAGAACAGAAACATCCTCAGTCTGTTGCGGTCTCCACCGCTTCCCCCTCTCTTTCTCTGAACAGGGCTCACCACCTCTACTGGAAACGCCGCGGCCAGGACCCCTGCAGTTCTGCCAGTTCCTCATGGCGTCCGCCATTGCTTGCCCGTCTCCCCGCTGCCTCTCGCGCGCATGAGGACGCACACTATGTGCGCACAGTTCCCGGACGTCTGGCCCCGCCTGTGCTAACGACACCACGCCCCAAGCCTGATTTAACCGGCGTCCGAACGCCTTCTCCTTGCCTTGCAACGAGGTTCACTACTGCCTAGTAGTTCCGAGTTGTGCTTTTGTCTGTTCCTCGCTCCTGACCTGACCAGTGGATTGCCTTGACTCCGCTTCAGCCTGCCGCCTGCCTCAGACCTTGGTCCGTCCCTGGCTCCGCTTCGGCCTGCTCCGGTTCACAGCCAGCTGCAGGACCCGTTCCAGTCTTCAGCCTGCTCCGGTTCACAGCCAGCTGCAGGACCCGTTCCAGTCTTCAGCCTGCTCCGGTTCACAGCCAGCTGCAGACTCTGTTCCAGTCTACAGCCGCTCCAGCTCACAGTTTGCCCTCACTCCTGCCGCACGGTCTGGCTTGCCTCAGGTGTTGTTGCTGCCCGCCACTCTTTCTTCAGCTGGTCCCCAACCTGCACTGCTGGACTACAGACTTTTGTGTTCTCTTTGGACTTTCTCTGCTACACCCTCTGCCCAGGCTTTCTCTGTTTATAGACTCTAAGCGATTCTCCTAAGTCCCAAGGTTCCAGGACCCTACGGGCTCCTCCTGGGGGGTTCCTGGTTCCCGGGTGAACACCGCCAGCCTGTGGCTCCGCCTCCCGGCCTACCCTGCCTCCCTGGGTAGACCGGCCCAAGGGTCCACTATCCTGACTGCAGCACCCAACTGCAACACAGTCCTCATAAAACATCAAACAATAAAAAGCATCAATAATAGTAAAACCATGCTAATAAAAGAACATATATTTAAAACAGCTGAGAAACAGAATAACTTCCAATAATTAAAAACTCATATATAAAATGTTTAAAAATGTTCCAAACATCAGACACATCAAATAACATCCAATGACTAAAATTAACAAGGTTTTAAAAACTCCCCTGCTTCTCCATACCTGGAAACTTTTGATTTCCAGATATCCCGAGATTGTCATGGATTAGCGGGTGAGATGGGGAAGGGGAGTGGTTGTGCACAAAAGTTTTCCTCTCTCCCACGCATACACATGCTCTCTCACACACATACCGACTCCCACTTACACTCACACACATACGCCCGCACTGACTCCCTACCTCTCTTTCACTCCCACACACACAGAGACAACCTCACAGGTTCCCTCTCTCACTCTCTCTCTCTCTTATAGACAAACACATCGGTTCCTTTGCTCTCACACCCACCCACACCGACTTCCTGCCTCTCTCATTCACTCCCCCCCCCCACACAAGTTCACAGGCTCACTCTCTCTCTCTTATATGCTAACGCACCAATTCCCTTGCTCTCTCACTCTCTCACATACACATATACATATACACCCACACCAACTCCCAGGCTCTCTCACTCACACATACAACTCACAAGCTCCCTTCTCACTCTCTCTCATACAAGCACTCTAGTTCCCTTGTTGTCTCACAGACACACACAAAACCTCACAGGCTCCCATTCCTCACTCCCCACACTTGAGCCTTACTTATTTATATTCTTCTCACAACTTTAGACTCCCTCTCCTTTCCCCCACCCACGCACACACACACACACCAGCTCCCTCTCTCCCTCTCTCTCTCTGAGTCACATACAGGCACACAGGCCCCCTTGCGTCTCTCTCTTTCAGTCCCACAGACACTCCCAACCTCACAGGATGCTTCTCTTTCTCACTCCCACACACAAACCAGCTCCCTCTTGCTCTCCTTCACATGCAAACACACAGGCTTACTGTCTCTTCTTACTCCATACACATACCGGCTGCCTCTCTCTTTCAGTCCAGGCCTCTCTCCTGTCTTCATCTTTGGCTGTGAGCCGGATGGATGCCACTTGCAGCCTCTCCAGGCTTTCTTCAGCCAGGTAGCCAGGGGCTCACAGCGGTCTCTCCCTCCCCCTAAGGGCCAGCGCTCTGGACAATCACCTAACTTGTCCAATGGAGGTGCCAGCTCTGCCTGTATCAGAACAGCTGGTTGGGTGGGAGGGAGGGACTCGAGAAAGAGAATGGTTACCTGGGGTCCATTGGAAAATGGGGACCACGTAATATAATTTATCTAATTTATCATTTGCCCATGGGCGCAGTCGCCCCTATAGCAAGGAAGAGCAGCAGAAACTCAGCAGAGCAACTTATGTACGCGCCCTGTTTTATGCCTGCAAAACCCCCATTTCCTTGCAGGAGCAAGAGGCGTTCCAGGGGGACAGAGTCGGGGCAGGGAAAGCGTTTCCTTGCACCCTTTCTATTTCCCATGGATGTGAGAAAAAACAAAAGCAAGACCGATGCCTTGGAAAGAGAATGTATTCAATATAACAAGGCCTGCCCGACTCTGGCCGGGCTTCGCCCTTCGGCTGCATCAGGGGCTCTAAAAATATAAAATAAATAAAGCTAGCTAGCTAGCTAGCTAGCTATTTATTTATTTATTTATTTATTTATTTATTTATTTATTTAAAGGCTTTTATATACCGAAGATCATGTACTAGTACATATCGCTTCAGTTTACAGATAACCAGTAATGGAATTACCATAGACATGGTGTACATGGAACAATAAACAAATAATAATAATAATAATAAACAGTGAGCAAGCAATAAACAGGGTATACACTGAATATGTAGTACATTGAAGTATTATGCATGGAGAACTTTAAATATGTGTGGTACAGTTACGGTAGAATAGGACTTTATTATTAGCATGGGACTTTAGGTGAAGGCTTCCGTGAAGAGCCAGGTCTTCAGCTTTTTCTTGAAAGTCCGCAGGCATGGTTCTAGGCGAAGGTCCGATGGTAGATTGTTCCAGTGAATAGGTATAAAATACTTTAATACCAATATAAAACGACCCAATATAAATGAGATAAAATAAATAAAATGAGAATTAAATAAAATCTACACGTACAAATAATAAACAAAGGAGACAACATGTCAAGTGTTTTAATTAAGAACAGAGAAAAACAAATTAAAAAATGTAAGGGCAAACTTTTACCCTAAAATTGTATAATTTTAGAGTGCGTTCTCAGGCACCCATGCTACTGATACCCTCCTTCCTCCCCAGATTGTCTGACTCACTCTTGATTGCCAGTACTCTTCCAGTCTTCTCTCCTCTCTTCCCTCCCTCTCTGTCTTGCCATCCCTAGTCTCCTCTCTCTCCATCCCCATCTGGAACCTCTTCTCCTATCCTGGATCCTTTCGTCTGCTTCATGCCTCCATCCCAAGTCCTATCCTCCCCCCATCCCATGTACAGTCCCCCTCTCCTCCACCCTGTGTGCAGTCTCCCTTTCCACCCCACCCCACCATGTCTCCCTCTCCCTCACTGTTCTGCCTCCCACATGCAGTCTCCCTCTCCTCCTTGCGCTCCTCGTCCTCTGCCATAGCTCCGGCTCTCCTCTGGACTCCGTGTCCTGCAGGAGGAGTGGCGCTTACTAGCGCGTCAGCTTGCCCTACACACACGGATCCAGTGGAGAGACCCACAGATCTTGCGGTTCGTGTCGCACGTACTGGCACGAAAAGCCGACGTGCCGCAAAGCACCCCTCCTGGCCACAGGTGCGATGGGAGAGGGGCGTGGGAGGTCTGGCCCAAGGCAGGCTCTCGCCACCGTGCCACGGCGGGGATTTGAGTGGAGTGCGGGAGATGGGCCCGCGAAAGCGGGAGACGCTGGCTGATTGCCTGAGCCTTGACAGGTCTGGAGGGATCTTGGGTAATGGGGGGAGGAGGAGGAGAGAAGGAAGAAGGATTTAGGGGGGGATCAAGGACCAGGGAAGAGGAGGGGGTGATTCCTTCTCCTATGCTCCCACCTGGAGCTACTCTGTTCTTACGCAGACTCTCGTACCCTCATGCTCCCTGCCGCTTCTCACCCTCCCACCTTGAGGAAGAGGCTGCCCGTGCCTTGCACCGTCTCCTCCCCCTCCCGCCGGAGCCCGGTTCATGGGTTGGCTTGGTACTGCCACGCAGTTCAAACGCCGAGGCAGGTGCTGGGCAGCAGAGGAGGGCACGACTGGGGGTCCTGCCACCTTCCCCCCCCTCCTCCTCCTGTTGGCCGGTCATAGCAGGGGGGGTGTATGGGATTGTGCAGAGCTGTCTGTGTGTCCAGCCAGCCCGAGAGCGAGAGTCTTCCTTTCACTCCCTTGATTGGGCTGCGAATGGAAACGAGGAAAGGGTTTGCTGTTTTGGAAGGTGATTTGTCATCCCCCCTCCCCTCACCTGCTCAGCTCCTAACGGGGTGAAGTTTGGGGGTTTTCAGCGCTTGAGAAAGGGAAGTGACTGACGTGTAGGACAGGGGAAGGGGAAGGCGTAACCGGGCTCCTTTCCTTGAGCCGCGGCGCGTTGTGGTTTGCAGCCCGAGGTTCGTGGTTTCCATGCCCGCGGAGAGAGGAGGCGAGCGCTGGAGGAGTGCGCACCATTCCAGATGTGCGGCCTCGACGGGGAAACGCTCTTCTTATAGCGCGGGAGAGAGGAGGCGAGCGCTGGAGGAGTGCGCACCATTCCAGATGTGCGGCCTCGACGGGGAAACGCTCTTCTTATAGCGCGGGAGAGAGGAGGCGAGCGCTGGAGGAGTGCGCACCATTCCAGATGTGCGGCCTCGACGGGGAAACGCTCTTCTTATAGCGCGGGAGAGAGGAGGCGAGCGCTGGAGGAGTGCGCACCATTCCAGATGTGCGGCCACGACGGGAAAACGCTCTTCTTATAGCGCGGGAGAGAGGAGGCGAGCGCTGGAGGAGTGCGCACATTCCAGATGTGCGGCCTCGACGGGGAAACGCTCTTCTTATAGCGCGGGAGAGAGGAGGCGAGCGCTGGAGGAGTGCGCACCATTCCAGATGTGCGGCCACGACGGGGAAACGCTCTTCTTATAGCGCGGGAGAGAGGAGGCGAGCGCTGGAGGAGTGCGCACCATTCCAGATGTGCGGCCACGACGGGGAAACGCTCTTCTTATAGCGCGGGAGAGAGGAGGCGAGCGCTGGAGGAGTGCGCACCATTCCAGATGTGCGGCCACGACGGGAAAACGCTCTTCTTATAGCGCGGGAGAGAGGAGGCGAGCGCTGGAGGAGTGCGCACCATTCCAGATGTGCGGCCACGACGGGAAAACGCTCTTCTTATAGCGCGGGAGAGAGGAGGCGAGCGCTGGAGGAGTGCGCACCATTCCAGATGTGCGGCCACGACGGGAAAACGCTCTTCTTATAGCGCGGGAGAGAGGAGGCGAGCGCTGGAGGAGTGCGCACCATTCCAGATGTGCGGCCTCGACGGGGAAACGCTCTTCTTATAGCGCGGGAGAGAGGAGGCGAGCGCTGGAGGAGTGCGCACCATTCCAGATGTGCGGCCACGACGGGGAAACGCTCTTCTGATAGCGCGGGAGAGAGGAGGCGAGCGCTGGAGGAGTGCGCACCATTCCAGATGTGCGGCCACGACGGGGAAACGCTCTTCTTATAGCGCGGGAGAGAGGAGGCGAGCGCTGGAGGAGTGCGCACCATTCCAGATGTGCGGCCACGACGGGGAAACGCTCTTCTTATAGCGCGGGAGAGAGGAGGCGAGCGCTGGAGGAGTGCGCACCATTCCAGATGTGCGGCCACGACGGGAAAACGCTCTTCTTATAGCGCGGGAGAGAGGAGGCGAGCGCTGGAGGAGTGCGCACCATTCCAGATGTGCGGCCACGACGGGGAAACGCTCTTCTTATAGCGCGGGAGGGAGGAGGGGGAGGGCTGGAGGAGTGCGCACCATTCCAGATGTGCGGCCACGACGGGAAAACGCTCTTCTTATAGCGCGGGAGAGAGGAGGCGAGCGCTGGAGGAGTGCGCACCATTCCAGATGTGCGGCCCACGACGGGGAAACGCTCTTCTTATAGCGGCGGGAGAGAGGAGGCGAGCGCTGGAGGAGTGCGCACCATTCCAGATGTGCGGCCACGACGGGGAAACGCTCTTCTTATAGCGCGGGAGAGAGGAGGCGAGCGCTGGAGGAGTGCGCACCATTCCAGATGTGCGGCCACGACGGGAAAACGCTCTTCTTATAGCGCGGGAGAGAGGAGGCGAGCGCTGGAGGAGTGCGCACCATTCCAGGTGTGCGGCCACGACGGGGAAACGCTCTTCTTATAGCGCGGGAGAGAGGAGAGGGAGGGCTGGAGGAGTGCGCACCATTCCAGATGTGCGGCCACGACGGGAAAACGCTCTTCTTATAGCGCGGGAGAGAGGAGGCGAGCGCTGGAGGAGTGCGCACCATTCCAGATGTGCGGCCACGACGGGGAAACTCTCTTCTTATAGCGCGGGAGAGAGGAGGCGAGCGCTGGAGGAGTGCGCACCATTCCAGATGTGCGGCCACGACGGGAAAACGCTCTTCTTATAGCGCGGGAGAGAGGAGGCGAGCGCTGGAGGAGTGCGCACCATTCCAGATGTGCGGCCACGACGGGGAAACGCTCTTCTTATAGCGCGGGAGAGAGGAGAGGGAGGGCTGAAAGAGAGGATGATCCGGAGTTTAGAAAATGCTCACCGGTCTGATAAAACCGCCGCAGGCCTGCCAGATGAAATCCCGCAGTTACGCTCGCGCCTAACATGGGGGCTGGCGTTCAGCGAGCGGCCGAGGGGGGGGGGGGGCTACTCAACCAACTGGATTTCTCAGCCACAATCTCGCCAGCCAATTTGTGGCCGAAAACTTCCCTGAATAGCCGTCTAGATTTAAAGCAGCCGTCCCTTCCGAGCTTGGGTGGCTAGGGCTGAAAAGCTGTGCTAACCCGCCTGGTCCCCCTTCGCTTTCCCCGGCCATGGACACGGTGTTTAGCCAATGTTGGGTTCAGCTGCCAAACTCCAAGTAGCTCCAGGTGGGCAGACATTTTTGAAAATTACCTCTTGGTAGCCCGGTAAAAGTGGCAGAGAGTGACCTTTTGGCTCTGCCCCACTGTTCCAGCTGTGGTTCCAACCCTTCCTCGTTCTTACCATCACCCAGCTGTCAGACTTACCAGCTTGACCACCTGCAAGGGGGTCTCTCTGCCTGACCTTGCTGCCCACCTGTGCCAGGCAGCCCAGCGAGGAGAGACCGATGCCCCCCTGCCACTTCCTGCCCGGGTGTCCCTGCCCTCCCTTCGCAGCCGTGCGACTGCTCAGTGCAAACAGACTTTGTCGACTCACCTTTCTGGCCGGTTCCAGGTTAGAGGGAGCTGTGTATTTCCATACCTAAACTAAAACTCAAGTCGTTCCTCCCCTCTCCTCCCTGTACCAGCTCCCGCTGCATCTCTCCGAGCCACCTCTGCTGGTAGTTTATTCTGGGCATTCCTCGGCTTCTTCCCAGCCTCCCTCCCTAGAGCTTCATATCATTATCCCTTGGCCCTTAAGCTTCTTTTTCTGTGCAAATCACCTCTTTTTTTTTTTTTACTTTAACTCCTGCTCGATACTGGAATGTTCCTCTCCCGTTCTTCCTCTATTCTTCCGGGACGTGCGTTCTGCGTCCTTTAAGCCTCTCCGTGTGTGGGGCGGGACTGTGTTGGATGTGCAGGATTTGTGTCATTCTTCCTTTCATAAACGAATCTGTCTTGTTCGTTTCCTGAACGCATTCGCTTCGGCTCTGACGTTCTTATTTGGGTTTGCGGTGAGGTAATGTAATTCTTTCTCCCCCACGCTGCGCTCCCTGCAGAGAGAGAGCTCTGATCAGACGTTTAGCAAAACTCTCAGGTCTCCCACGCTGCTCGAGGAGGCGATGAGGCTGAGGAATAAACGACTGCGCGATTTTTGGAGAGGTGGGAGAAACAGGTTGGTCCACATGGGGGGTGCATCATGAAAGCCCCACTGGAATGCGCTGACGTGAGTGAAATGATGTTTGAGACGTGGTAGGGAGTACCAGGGCAGTTGTTTGCATGTGAGATTTTCCCCTCTTGAGCGCAGCACTATTGGCGATCTCAGGCCAGTTCCCCAGCACGCAGATATTATCCTCATTTTATGTATAGATATCCTTGGAGGACTGGCCTGCTCTGTCTGGTGCCGTTTCATCGCGGTGGCTGCTGTAACGTGTGCTCCTTGCAAAGTGTACCCGCAGTTTTGAAAATAAGTTAGGAGAGGGGGCGCGAGAGGGAAGTCGTAGGACAGGCGGGCTGCCAGGAAGGGTCCAGCTAGGAAGAGAGGTGACCTGGGCATAGTGCTAGGGTTGGACGGGGATAAGAGGTGAGGGCCCTAGAGGAGGAAATGGAGTATTAGATTTGGGCTGCGTAAGATGGGGGAGAGTTTTGGGTTCGGCTTGCTTCCTCTGTTTGAATTCTCAGCAGGTTTCTGCTAGTCTTGTATTACAGTGAACACCATGACAATCGCCGTTAACTGGCGCCCTAGGTCATCAGAGACACCAAGGTCGAACGGTCACGGAACGTGGACGACCACCCCTAAGGGTGGTGCCTTCTGCACAGGAACCGAAGGTGGAGGAAGGGCTTTAATTCGTATTGGGCCTGAGCTCTGAGAACAGGAAGGCCTTCGGCCCCCCAAGGCTGGCAGCTGACCCTGGTCAGAAAGTCCCCCCCCAAAAATGAAAGATGTTGTCAGACGTAGCCATCGCACCCTTGGAATATTTCAAAGCAGTCATAAAACACTCAAGAGAGTGAATTTTGAAAAGGGTTTGCATGTAAAAATAGCATTTAAGCGCATAAGTAGCGTGTGAGCGCATATTTGCAAGAAGGCGCGTGCATCGTCCCAGGGGGAAAAGGAGCAGTTTAGGGGCATCCGTTGGTGGGGTTCGGGGTGCACAAATTACTCTGTTGTAAAAGGTGCTCGTGCATACATCCGAACATGTCTGTGCATTTTTACACCTGCTGGTGCAGCCTAGCGGGTGAACGCGTTAATCCCACCCCCGTCAGCTGGTGGATGTGCCCTGTGGCGGGGCAGACTGGAGCTTCACCTATACCAGCTGCCTTCCCTACAGGTTGAGCTCTTGGGCTCTGGTGGCCAGAAGGTCGAAGGTGGATCCCTAGGGCGGTGGTGTGAACCAGAGTCCAAAAGGCTGGGCGGAATCAGGGCAGACGGCAGACCAGAAGAATCTGCAGAGAAGCCGGGGGTCAGGGCAGGCAGCAGACAAGGATGGTCAAAGTCCAGAGCCGGGGTCGGCATCCAGGAAGTCGGGTCAAGTCGAGACAGAAGGAATACAAGACTGGGGGAAAAGGCACAGGCGGGAACAGAAGTGGACAAGGCAAGGACTCAGCAGCAAGGCAGGAGGCAAGGGCAGGACATGAATGCAGGAACACCAGAACACACAGAACGAGCAGGGACACAGGAAGAAGGCAACAGGCACTGAGGAACAAGGCACAGCAGGAGACGCTGCTGAGGCGAGGAGCTCCTGCGGGGCCTGGGCTGCGGTAGGGCAGGTGGGTGACATCATCCGGAGGCGCCGTTCAGGGACTTCCTGCCACCGCGTGCGTATTACGTGCGCGTGCCTACGGGGCAGCCGGGCGCGGCACCATGGTGGCTGGATCCGGCGGCGTTCCTGCCGCAGGAGACCGGGTGAGTGCCACTCATCCTAACACAGAAGATTTGCAGATTTTGGGTGGGAGGTCTGGGTGAACTGGTGAGAGCTCAGAGTGAAGAGGTTCTTTCAGATCGGGATGCACATGTGTTTTATAAAATGCTTGCCTCGGTATTTAAATGAACATTATTAGGCAGGCATGTTATGTATTTTTAGGTGCTTAAAATATGCATACCCTCATTTCTAAAATAGGTAGAGAAAGTAAGTGTTTTTTGATGTTGGAAATATACATGTTTATTAAGACACATGCAGGGAATTTTCAAAGGAGTTCTGTGCATAAAGGTACCATTTATCATAGCAATTTTCAAAAGCACATTTATACATGTAAAGTCCATTTATACATGTAAAACCTTTTTTAAATTCAATGAAATCTCAAAGGAGTTACACACACAAAAGTAGTAATTTTCAAAAGCCCATTTACGCATGTAAATCCTTTTGAAAATTACCCCCATGCACGTACTTTCGGGGCAGAAATACGTGGTATTTTATAAACATTGCAACACCCGCCTTGCTGGTCCTAAAATACTTGCGGAAATCTGTGTGTGGCCACTTACCTTCAGGCCAATGCAGAAAAACATGCGGGAGAGCCGGCGAGCGCCCGCTCTCCCGACGCGCACACAGGCCACTCGTCTGGGCTCGCGATTCAGAAAGCCCAGGTATGTAAATTAGGGCCCATGGGAAAAGGAGGCGCTAGGGACATTAGCGCGTCCCTAGCGCCTCCTTTTTGACAGACGCGGCAGCTGTCAGCGGGTTTGACAGCCGACGCTCAATTTTACTGGCGTTGGTTCTCGAATCTGTTGACAGCCACAGGCTCGGAAAATGGACGCCAGCTAAATTGAGCGTCCCGTCTTCCAACCCGTGGGCTGCGGGCAGATTTTTACTTTTTTTTTTTTTTACTTTTTCATTATTTTTTACTTTTGGGGCCTCCGATTTAATATCGCTATGATAAGTCGGAGGGTGTATAGAAAAGCAGTTTTTTCTGCTTTTCTGTACACTTTCCCAGTGCTGGCCGAAATTAACTCCTGCCTCTTTCCCCTGCCTTTGGCAGGCGTTAATTTCTGAGAGTAAAATGTGCGGCTTGGCCCCACATTTTACTTTCTGTATCACGCGGACATAACCAATAGGCCCATCAGCATGCATTTGCATGTTGCGGGCGCTATTATACAGTAAGGGGTAATAGCGCGTGGAAAACAGGGGCTAACAGCGTGCTCCGCCGGAGCGCACTTTACTGTATCGGCCCAAACTTAGGTGCAGTCTGAAGTAGGAGAGCATTACTACAGCCCTGACCCCTAACCTGCCCCCAGGCCACCCCATGTCCGACTATGGCCTGTGCCCGCGCTCTGTAGTGGGAAAAAGAGAGGGTGAGGGATTGTCCTGGAAGGAGCGTTTGGGAAAGGTTTCTTCAAGCACTGGGAGGGGCGGGCACGGCCCTATATTTTTCCCATTGGTTTTGTTCCGTTTTAGTGCGTGTTTGGGGTTTTTCCCCAGCACACACCCTCGTGTTTTACCCTGGGCTTAAACAAGAGCAACTTGAAGGATGTTTCGTTGGGGTGGGGGGAGGGGGTTGTGTGTGTCGTTTCGGAGGGGAAATGGCACGAACGGAAACTACAACTCTGGGTCGTTTTTGTGCCGCTGTCGGGAGGCTGCGTCAGTGATTCCGCCCAGCGCCGCCCGAAGTCCCGGGCAGATCTCCGCCCCTCCCCCAGGGAGCTGCTGTCAGGAACGGTGACGCGAGCCCCGCCCTCTCTGGCCGCGCAGCCAATCAGGCTGGGGCTCTCCCACTGACGCGGGCGGCCGCCGCTCTGCTCTCCCGGAGCCTTCCTGTGCCTGCGCGTGGCGCGCGGGAGAGTCAGGAGCAGCTTCAGCAGGAAGGTAAGGGGGGCTTCGTGCACACGCCTGCCTTTCACGTCTCCTCGTCGCTATCTCGGGGGATGGGATGGGGGGTGCATGCGAGAGAGAGAGGGAGAGCACATTCCGGAGGCGATGCAAGAACCAAGACAAGTTTAGCTCTTTTACAAGAGGGAATGTTTTCATCCTCTAGCCCGCCCATTGGGTTAATTCATGTTAGTTTGGGTAAAACTCAGCCGGGGCCGTGTAGTTTGGAGGTGGCAGTGCCGGTGCGCGCCTTCCTGTTGAATATTGCGCTTACGGTATGCGTTACCCTCTGTATTGGTGTTAGTGCTGCGGGCTCCGTGGGAGACACTTTGTTACAGTACAGATGTGCTACAGATGTGTTGCAGAGTGCAGAGGAGGCACTGTTACAGGATGAATAAGTATTAAGCAGTGCTGAAGAGTTACTTGGAGGTGCACAAGCTTGGAAGAAACACTTCTAGCTGGTCACCGGAGCAGGGGTTAATTTGCTGGGTGTTTTGGGGTTTTTTTTTGTCTTTTGACATTTCTCCGGCCTCGGCAGCGCTGCATAGAATATGTAAAAAGGAGTTTGTTAGGTGTGGTGTTTTAATATAGCAATGAAGACATCTGCTTACAATTGCAGAAGTGAAACAGCCCTCAGCAGTAGTTGGGGGGTGGGGGGCTGTCTGGCGTCTCTAGACTCATCTGCTGGGAAGGAAAGTGAGGGTGCCAGGAAGGGGGCCCCCTCGATTGAAACGCTGAAATTGCAGCTGGTGAGCGAGGGTTAAACTGGAAAGATCGCTTCCCATTGAGAAACTGGCCTTATAAGATCATCTGTCTGTCCCCCTTCCCCATGCATCCAATTTCCTTCCCGTTTGTGTCATGGAATAGGGACCCTCCCTTCCCCCTTCTTCTGGTATCTTAACAGGGAAATCGCAGGGGGCTGGGCTCACGTTGTGTTGAAAGCTGCCCTGCTGATGACTAGTGCCGGTGATCAGCAGCTGATTCAATTACTTCTTAGTTTCCCACAGAGGAAAAAGAAAAGACATTTCCAATGATGAGCCCTCCCGTACACTTCTGTCTTATCTCTGAAATGGTTTTGTTGCATTCAGAGGTGTTTGTTTGAAAAAGGTTTAATTTACTGCAGCTAACAAAATAGATTCACTGCCACATGATTCCTTTTTCCAGATTATTCCTTTCCTCTCTCCTTACCATTTGCCCAGTTTGACACAGGGTCTCTCTTGCAGGGAGAGGAAGCATTCACTTCAGCACCGCTCTCTGCCAGCAGGGGTCGCCCTTACAGTGGCTGGGATCCTTCCCATCCTTTACAGCCCGAAGATGTGGCAGACTATCCCTCTGGCTGGCAGGATGACTTCCTTTTACGTTTCATTTCTTGGCCTCAGAAACACATCTTTGCAATAGCAAGGTCTTAATCTAGATTTTATTCGTAAAGTTGCAGGTGAAAGGTGCACAAGGCTTCCCAGTAACCCTGCTGACCAGAACTCCCTCCAGGCAGATTTTTGTTCAGCTGAGCTTTAAGCGGCTCTCGCTTCCCTTTGGGAGAATGCTGAAGACCAAACCTCGCCATCGTGCAGGGAACACACCCCAGTGAGAAAAGTAAAGCAGATCCAGCCTGAAAACTTGGCAGGACTTCAGTAAGATAAGTGGGGTCTCCCTGGCAACCCCTGAGCCAGCCCGCGGCTATCGCTCAGAGGTCCCCGGGACGTTGCTCAGTCCTGACAAGGCAGGCTGTGATGCAGGAGGGTCTCTGGCTGGGACAAGTACGCGAAAGACAGCCAAGCAGGACCAGGCGACCGCTGCGCCAGTGCTTCTGATGAAAAACGTATGGAGTCTTGTTAATGCCAGCTGATGTGCATGCATGGCTTTCCTGGGGGAGGGGGCAGGTCATTTCTGCCAATCCTAAATCTCGGGTTGGAGCCAAGGTGGGAGGGTGCTCAGGGAGTCTGTGCCTTAATGTTACATGCGTGCACTTGGTCACCTTCCTTTTATCGAGAGCAGTGTTTTTCTTAAGCTGGCCCAGGAGTATCCCCTAGCCCAGTGTGCAATGAATATGCATGAGATTCTGACACACAGACACAAGGGAAAAAGCACAGGACAGCTTCTACGGCCAAGACCCAGGTCGAGCAGCATTGTCTGAATTATCAAGAAGGCTCCTCATCCAGTAAAAATGCTGCTAGCAATAATTTTGTTATGGGTCTGACAGTTGCTTGCTTTTGATCGATTGTAAATATTACTGCCCTTATCATAAGACATGGGGGTAACCTGCACGGAGTGGCAGATACTACGGTAAGATACTTTGCTGGGCAGACTGCATGGGCCATCTGGTCCTTTCCTGCCAACTTTACTGCGTTACTAGGAGAGAGATTTGTATGCACTGCCTCCATTGCTTATTCACTGCAACCAGACTGGCTGGGGGGGGGGGGGGGTTACTCCAGGACTGGCTTGAGAAACGCTGATCGAAGGCTTGGTGTCGTTCTGAAGAAACTATGCTTGATTTAGAACTTATTTCGGACACTTGTTAGTCCACACTGCACTTTTGTGTAGAAAGCACCTAATGAAGCTCTGAAATAAAACAAACCCAGCTTTGGCCTAATGTAGGTATTATTTCTTTAAAATAATGCAGTACTAGGATCTGATACAAGATGAGTCTTCACCTCAGTATGGATCTCTGTTATGTGTGCACTGCCTCTGTTAGTGGGAAGATCTCCACTTTCTCTCTGTAGGACAGATTTCAGCTGAGCTCACTTATAACCCATGCTAGGTCCAGGATGGGCCTCCCCAACCTCAGGAGAACTGCCATGGGGCTTAGGGTAGCCACTGATGCAGGACATCTCCCTGGTATAAGCCATACTAAATTGCTACAAGTAATCAAGCGATGTACAAACAAAATATCATTATAAATCGCATCTCAAACGAATGTTCACCAAAGCAACAAATAAAAACAAGATAGCGCGATGCTCATAAATTTAAACTGAGTGCATCAACATAAAAAAAATCCGTAAAAAAAACAAACATTCAATTGTATTATGAAACTAGATAGACTAAAGGATCAACACATTGCAAATCATAACAATTAACTGGGTACAAAGTCATCAAGAAAGGAGCAGGAGGAAACTGCCAGAGGCATCCCAGGGTCAGGGGAGGGAAGGAGGCATGAACAATTCATTTTAAAAAGAATTAAAAACATAAGAAGTGCCGTCCCTGGAGAGCAGCATCCTGTCTCTGCCGGTGGCCAGTCCAGGTCGCAAGGAGCCAGAAGATCTAATTCCTCTTACTCACTCCCAGGGACAGCAGTGGCTTTCCTTAATCTACCTGGACCTTTCCTCCAGGAGCTTCTCCAAACCTCTTTTAAACCCCGGAGTGCTTTCCTTGATCACGTCCTCCAGCCACAGATTGCGCGCAGAGTGGGAAAAAGTACTTTCAGTGATTTGATTTAAATCTGCTGCTGGCTGTTTTCATGGAGTGTCCCCCCTTGTTTTAGTATTTTTTTTTTTTTTTTTTAATTATTTACCCGTTCCTCCCCACTCGTGATTTTATAAACTTCTGTCACGTCCCCTCTTGGCCCTCTCGTTTCCGAGCTGAAGAGCCCTCGCCTGCGTGGCCTCTCATCGTAGGAGAGATGCTCCATCCCCTTTATCGTTTCTGCCCACCTCCTCTGCACCTCTTTCTAATTTCCGCAATGTCTTTCTTGTGATGGGGGCAACCAGAGTGGCACCCGATATTCAAGGTGCGGGCACACCATGACTTGGTACAGAGGCAATGCGATATTTTCCATTTTATTCTCGATTCCTTTTCGGATGATTCCTAACATTGTTTGCTTTTTTTTTTTTTTGACTGCTGCCGTGTACTGAGTTGAGGATTTCGCTGTATTGTGCACAAGGAATACAAGGACCTTTTCCTCAGCATTGATTCCCAATAGGGATGGACAGAAGCAAAACTTTCATTACAGTTCACTCTTTTTTGTTTTGTAGGTCACCTCCATTTGCTTCATTAGTTTCAAATACATTTTTTTTTTTGTTTCTTTTGTTTCCCATTAAAGTCAGTAGGAGAAACAATGCAGCCTATTTTGAGCCTCAAAACTGGGATTTTCTGATTAATTCTGGTAAAACTTGTGGGCAGACAACATCAGAAGGGGAAAGAGAATGTCCAGCCATCAATCCAAAAGAGCTGGGGGGTGAAAGTCTAATGTGCACATACTAGGAGAGGGACCTGGGGGGTGATAGTGCCTGGCGATCGGAAGATGGCAAAGCAATGTGACAGGATGATAACTAAAGCCAGAAGAATGCTGGGCTGCATAGAGAGAGGAATAATCAGTAAGAAAAAGGAGGTGGTGATGCTCTTGTACAGGTCCTTGGTGAGGCCTCACCTGGAGTACTGTGTTCAGTTCTGGAGATTGTCTCTCCAAAGAGACAGAGACAAGACAGAGGCATAGGGTCTGTATCGGAAGACTTACGAGGAGATGTTGAAGGATCTGAATGTGTATACCCTAGAAGAGAGGAGGTGCAGGGGAGATATGATACAGACCTGAAATACTTCAATGATGCACCAATTTCGAACCTTTTCCATTGGAAAACGGACAGTAGAACTAGGGGTCACGAAATGAATCTCCAGGGGGCGACTCAGAACCAAGATCAGGAAATATTTCTTCACGGAGAGGGTGCTGGACGCCTGGAATGCCCTCTGGAAGAGGTGGTGAGGACAAAAATAGTAAACAGATTCAAAAAGGCCTAGGATGAACACTGTGGATCCCTAAAAGCTAGAGGTGGGATGAAGGAACGGGTGCAAGGGGTAACCTACATGGAGCAACAGTTACTACCCTTAATCGATTAGCTTTCATGATTTTGACTCAATTGCAACGTCGCTCTCTGCTTCAACGGTGGGGGAGTGGAAGAGGAATTGGATTCTGACAACAGCCAACACTTACAGTCTGGGGCAATCATAACGCAGACATTAGGGAGAAAGTGCAGGACTGTTTCTAAGGCCAAGTCCAAAAACAAAGCACATTCAAGCAGCATCATTTGAATTATCAAGGCTGCTTACTCTGTAAAAATGTTACTGCCCTTAACATAAGGCTTGGAGGTAACCTGCACGGAGCGGCAGTTACTACCATAAACTTGCTGGACATGCTGGGTAGGTCTTTTGGCCTATTTCTGCTATCATTACTATGTTAGTATGTTAAGTGGCCCCAATCATCGCCTGAATAGCCTAAGGCACCATAAGGGGCAGAAGGATAGCAGCAGGAGCAGGAGTTCCCCAAAGCTCCATGAAAAGAATGTAAAGAACACCCCAAGGCTTCAAAAGAGGGCACCAGTAACAGTGGCATGAACCCCTCAAAGGAAGCACAAAACAGGCAAAGTGACACCAAGAGTGGCATTAACATCCTCAGGCACCAAGAAGGGGGAATAAAGTAGCAAAGATGCAGAAAAAAACCCCAAGGCACTGTGTCAGAGGGAGAAAGTAGCACAGAGTGGTATGAAGACCCCAAAGCAACGTAAGAGTAGCAAAGCAACCACCCACAGTGGCAATAACATCCCAAGATATAGAGTCTGGTATAGTAGCAAAGCAGAGTGGCAACAAGAACCCCAAGGTGTAGAGTGTGGGGTATGACAGCAAGCCAGAGTGGCAGCAAGAACCCCAAGGTGTAGAGTCTGGGGTATGACAGCAAGGCAGAGTGGCAACAAGAACCCCAAGGTGTAGAGTCTGGGGTATGACAGCAAGGCAGAGTGGCAACAAGAACCCCAAGGTGTAGAGTCTGGGGTATGACAGCAAGGCAGAGTGGCAACAAGAACCCCAAGGTGTAGAGTGTGGGGTATGACAGCAAGGCAGAGTGGCAACAAGAACCCCAAGGTGTAGAGTGTGGGGTATGACAGCAAGCCAGAGTGGCAGCAAGAACCCCAAGGTGTAGAGTCTGGGGTATGACAGCAAGGCAGAGTGGCAGCAAGAACCCCAAGGTGTAGAGTCTGGGGTATGACAGCAAGGCAGAGTGGCAACAAGAACCCCAAGGTGTAGAGTGTGGGGTATGACAGCAAGCCAGAGTGGCAGCAAGAACCCCAAGGTGTAGAGTCTGGGGTATGACAGCAAGCCAGAGTGGCAGCAAGAACCCCAAGGTGTAGAGTCTGGGGTATGACAGCAAGGCAGAGTGGCAACAAGAACCCCAAGGTGTAGCAAGGCAGAGTGGCAACAAGAACCCCAAGGTGTAGAGTGTGGGGTATGACAGCAAGGCAGAGTGGCAACAAGAACCCCAAGGTGTAGCAAGCCAGAGTGGCAACAAGAACCCCAAGGTGTAGCAAGGCAGAGTGGCAACAAGAACCCCAAGATGTAGAGTCTGGGGTATGACAGCAAGGCAGAGTGGCAACAAGAACCGCAAGGTGTAGAGTCTGGGGTATGACAGCAAGCCAGAGTGGCAACAAGAACCCCAAGGTGTAGAGTGTGGGGTATGACAGCAAGCCAGAGTGGCAACAAGAACCCCAAGGTGTAGAGTCTGGGGTATGACAGCAAGGCAGAGTGGCAACAAGAACCCCAAGGTGTAGAGTCTGGGGTATGACAGCAAGGCAGAATGGCAACAAGAACCCCAAGATGTAGAGTGTGGGGTATGACAGCAAGCCAGAGTGGCAACAAGAACCCCAAGGTGTAGAGTGTGGGGTATGACAGCAAGCCAGAGTGGCAACAAGAACCCCAAGGTGTAGAGTCTGGGGTATGACAGCAAGGCAGAGTGGCAACAAGAACCCCAAGGTGTAGAGTCTGGGGTATGACAGCAAGGCAGAGTGGCAACAAGAACCCCAAGGTGTAGAGTCTGGGGTATGACAGCAAGGCAGAGTGGCAGCAAGAACCCCAAGGTGTAGAGTCTGGGGTATGACAGCAAGGCAGAGTGGCAGCAAGAACCCCAAGGTGTAGAGTCTGGGGTATGACAGCAAGGCAGAGTGGCAGCAAGAACCGCAAGGTGTAGAGTCTGGGGTATGACAGCAAGGCAGAGTGGCAGCAAGAACCCCAAGGTGTAGAGTGTGGGGTATGACAGCAAGCCAGAGTGGCAACAAGAACCCCAAGGTGTAGAGTGTGGGGTATGACAGCAAGCCAGAGTGGCAACAAGAACCCCAAGGTGTAGAGTCTGGGGTATGACAGCAAGGCAGAGTGGCAACAAGAACCCCAAGGTGTAGAGTCTGGGGTATGACAGCAAGGCAGAGTGGCAACAAGAACCCCAAGGTGTAGAGTCTGGGGTATGACAGCAAGGCAGAGTGGCAGCAAGAACCCCAAGGTGTAGAGTCTGGGGTATGACAGCAAGGCAGAGTGGCAACAAGAACCCCAAGGTGTAGAGTCTGGGGTATGACAGCAAGGCAGAGTGGCAGCAAGAACCCCAAGGTGTAGAGTCTGGGGTATGGCAACAAGACCCCCAAGGTGTAGAGTGTGGGGTATGACAGCAAGGCAGAGTGGCAGCAAGAACCCCAAGGTGTAGAGTCTGGGGTATGGCAACAAGAACCCCAAGGTGTAGAGTCTGGGGTATGACAGCAAGGCAGAGTGGCAGCAAGAACCCCAAGGTGTAGAGTCTGGGGTATGGCAACAAGACCCCCAAGGTGTAGAGTGTGGGGTATGACAGCAAGCCAGAGTGGCAACAAGAACCCCAAGGTGTAGAGTGTGGGGTATGACAGCAAGCCAGAGTGGCAACAAGAACCCCAAGGTGTAGAGTCTGGGGTATGACAGCAAGCCAGAGTGGCAACAAGAACCCCAAGGTGTAGAGTCTGGGGTATGACAGCAAGGCAGAGTGGCAACAAGAACCCCAAGGTGTAGAGTCTGGGGTATGACAGCAAGGCAGAGTGGCAACAAGAACCCCAAGATGTAGAGTGTGGGGTATGACAGCAAGCCAGAGTGGCAACAAGAACCCCAAGGTGTAGAGTGTGGGGTATGACAGCAAGCCAGAGTGGCAACAAGAACCCCAAGGTGTAGAGTCTGGGGTATGACAGCAAGGCAGAGTGGCAACAAGAACCCCAAGGTGTAGAGTCTGGGGTATGACAGCAAGGCAGAGTGGCAACAAGAACCCCAAGGTGTAGAGTCTGGGGTATGACAGCAAGGCAGAGTGGCAGCAAGAACCCCAAGGTGTAGAGTCTGGGGTATGACAGCAAGGCAGAGTGGCAGCAAGAACCCCAAGGTGTAGAGTCTGGGGTATGACAGCAAGGCAGAGTGGCAACAAGAACCGCAAGGTGTAGAGTCTGGGGTATGACAGCAAGGCAGAGTGGCAGCAAGAACCCCAAGGTGTAGAGTCTGGGGTATGACAGCAAGGCAGAGTGGCAACAAGAACCCCAAGGTGTAGAGTGTGGGGTATGACAGCAAGCCAGAGTGGCAACAAGAACCCCAAGGTGTAGAGTGTGGGGTATGACAGCAAGCCAGAGTGGCAACAAGAACCCCAAGGTGTAGAGTCTGGGGTATGACAGCAAGGCAGAGTGGCAACAAGAACCCCAAGGTGTAGAGTCTGGGGTATGAGAGCAAGGCAGAGTGGCAACAAGAACCCCAAGGTGTAGAGTCTGGGGTATGAGAGCAAGGCAGAGTGGCAGCAAGAACCCCAAGGTGTAGAGTCTGGGGTATGACAGCAAGGCAGAGTGGCAGCAAGAACCCCAAGGTGTAGAGTCTGGGGTATGACAGCAAGGCAGAGTGGCAGCAAGAACCCCAAGGTGTAGAGTCTGGGGTATGACAGCAAGGCAGAGTGGCAGCAAGAACCCCAAGGTGTAGAGTCTGGGGTATGACAGCAAGGCAGAGTGGCAACAAGAACCCCAAGGTGTAGAGTCTGGGGTATGACAGCAAGGCAGAGTGGCAGCAAGAACCCCAAGGTGTAGAGTCTGGGGTATGACAGCAAGGCAGAGTGGCAGCAAGAACCCCAAGGTGTAGAGTCTGGGGTATGACAGCAAGGCAGAGTGGCAGCAAGAACCCCAAGGTGTAGAGTCTGGGGTATGACAGCAAGCCAGAGTGGCAGCAAGACCCCCAAGGTGTAGAGTCTGGGGTATGACAGCAAGGCAGAGTGGCAGCAAGAACCCCAAGGTGTAGAGTCTGGGGTATGACAGCAAGGCAGAGTGGCAGCAAGAACCCCAAGGTGTAGAGTCTGGGGTATGACAGCAAGGCAGAGTGGCAGCAAGAACCCCAAGGTGTAGAGTCTGGGGTATGACAGCAAGGCAGAGTGGCAGCAAGAACCCCAAGGTGTAGAGTCTGGGGTATGACAGCAAGGCAGAGTGGCAGCAAGAACCCCAAGGTGTAGAGTCTGGGGTATGACAGCAAGGCCGAGTGGCAGCAAGAACCCCAAGGTGTAGAGTCTGGGGTATGACAGCAAGGCAGAGTGGCAGCAAGAACCCCAAGGTGTAGAGTCTGGGGTATGACAGCAAGGCAGAGTGGCAGCAAGAACCCCAAGGTGTAGAGTCTGGGGTATGACAGCAAGGCAGAGTGGCAGCAAGAACCCCAAGGTGTAGAGTCTGGGGTATGACAGCAAGGCAGAGTGGCAGCAAGAACCCCAAGGTGTAGAGTGTGGGGTATGACAGCAAGCCAGAGTGGCAGCAAGAACCCCAAGGTGTAGAGTCTGGGGTATGAAAGCAAGGCAGAGTGGCAACAAGAACCGCAAGGTGTAGAGTGTGGGGTATGACAGCAAGGCAGAGTGGCAGCAAGAACCCCAAGGTGTAGAGTCTGGGGTATGACAGCAAGGCAGAGTGGCAGCAAGAACCCCAAGGTGTAGAGTCTGGGGTATGACAGCAAGGCAGAGTGGCAGCAAGAACCCCAAGGTGTAGAGTCTGGGGTATGACAGCAAGGCAGAGTGGCAACAAGAACCGCAAGGTGTAGAGTGTGGGGTTTGACAGCAAGGCAGAGTGGCAGCAAGAACCCCAAGGTGTAGAGTGTGGGGTTTGACAGCAAGGCAGAGTGGCAGCAAGAACCCCAAGGTGTAGAGTCTGGGGTATGACAGCAAGGCAGAGTGGCAGCAAGAACCCCAAGGTGTAGAGTGTGGGGTATGACAGCAAGGCAGAGTGGCAGCAAGAACCCCAAGGTGTAGAGTGTGGGGTATGACAGCAAGCCAGAGTGGCAGCAAGAACCCCAAGGTGTAGAGTCTGGGGTATGACAGCAAGGCAGAGTGGCAGCAAGAACCGCAAGGTGTAGAGTGTGGGGTATGACAGCAAGGCAGAGTGGCAGCAAGAACCCCAAGGTGTAGAGTCTGGGGTATGACAGCAAGGCAGAGTGGCAGCAAGAACCCCAAGGTGTAGAGTCTGGGGTATGACAGCAAGGCAGAGTGGCAGCAAGAACCCCAAGGTGTAGAGTCTGGGGTATGACAGCAAGGCAGAGTGGCAGCAAGAACCCCAAGGTGTAGAGTCTGGGGTATGACAGCAAGGCAGAGTGGCAGCAAGAACCCCAAGGTGTAGAGTCTGGGGTATGACAGCAAGGCAGAGTGGCAGCAAGAACCCCAAGGTGTAGAGTCTGGGGTATGACAGCAAGGCAAAAGTAGTAGCAACCCCCCCCCCTGGCCCAAGTGTAGAGTCTGGGGTATGACAGCAAGACCCCCAAGATGTAGCGTAAGGGATATAGCAGCAAGCGTGTAGTATTATGAACAAGGGATTCTCACATGGAATGACGGGATATAAAACATGTAAATAATGGTAACTAGACAGAGTGGTAGCAAGAACCCAAGTGTAGCAGAAGGGGTGTATAGCAGCAGGGCAGAAAGTCCTCAAGACCCCTAATGCGTAGAGTCTAGGGTATGGCTACTTCCTCATGTGTGGGTGTAAACTCTATTGCAGATCTCAGTATTGTCTGCAAAAGGCAAACTCTTCCTACTCATCCCTCTACAATATTGGTCAAGTACATACTAACACCAATGGGCTATCCACAGGTATTATTCTTACATGAATAAATATACAAACATATACCTGTGTACATTTCAACACATATTTTATTAATCACTTGTAATTCAAATCCACATACATCTAAAATCTACTCACACTCATCACACGCATACCACATTCACCCACAGGTTATAACATTGCACCTATCACTAGTACAATATTATACCTATCACTCCCCTATT
The DNA here is from genome assembly GCF_901001135.1 of Rhinatrema bivittatum. Classification (NCBI taxonomy): domain Eukaryota; kingdom Metazoa; phylum Chordata; class Amphibia; order Gymnophiona; family Rhinatrematidae; genus Rhinatrema; species Rhinatrema bivittatum. Next base: position 296,910,239 of record NC_042621.1, on the reverse strand, counting down.
AAAATACATAACACATGTTACATACATAAATTATTGTACAGTAATAATGAACATTCGTAGTAAAAAGATATATTAAGAAAGGGAACGAAGTAAGGAGATAGTGTTGGTTATATAAGTAATTGTAGGTTTTGAAAAAAGATTAATTGAGAAGGGAATGGAGTAGTGAGATAGTGTTGGTTATAACAATAACTTATTTAAACAATTGGATACTTGTATAAAATAAATTAAGTGGTAGAACTACGAATGTTCATTATTACTGTACAATAATTTATGTATGTAACATGTGTATGTATTTTAATAGGGGAGTGATAGGTATAATATTGTATTAGTGATAGGTGCAATGTTATAACCTGTGGGTGAATGTGGTATGCGTGTGATGAGTGTGAGTAGATTTTAGATGTATGTGGATTTGAATTACAAGTGATTAATAAAATATGTGTTGAAATGTACACAGGTATATGTTTGTATATTTATTTATGAAAATATTGAATCCCAGCACTGACCCCTTAGTGCACTTCACCGATGACCCTTTTTGGACAGCCAGGCTGTTTGGGTTATTTATGAGCACTGTCCCAAGCTTTCCTGAATTCCAGCTATACCATTCTCTTATCTAGGTATGGTACTAAAACTATTGGGTTAAGGGACTGTCTATAGGTTAGGGCGGCTCTGTATAGATTTTATAACATACTGTTGACAGGAGTGGAAAATTCCCATGTACCAGGTTGCCTGGGAGCCCAAAACTTGGCACATGGTGCCTGCCTGTAGCCAAGAAGAAACTGGCACTGCTGTAGAGGGCAGAAGAGAGCAGCCGGGCCTGACCTGGAACAGAATCGACACTGCCTGCAGCAAGTCCAAGTGGACGAGGGCAGCCGCTGCTGCTGCCTGAGATGGACCAAGGTCAGGAGGAGTAGCCGTGGCCAGAGGCTGCTCCAGAGAATAGAGACCAGGTGAGAAGAGAGGCTGGAGGAAGAATGGGAGGAGAGAGAAAAGTAGAAAGAAAAAAGCAAAAAGGGTCAAAATATCCCAAGCCAAAAACTCCTCAAAATTACAAAACAAATAGAAGGAAAAAAGTCTGAAATATAGACAAAACCAAAAAAAGAGCAGGAAGTCCAACAAATAGACAAGAAAAGATAAATAAAAATTATAAGAAAAAATAGGTTTTTTTTTCCCCTGGTTCCTAAAGAATTATAGCTGGTGCCCAAGTTTTCTAAATATTTTCTACCCCTGCTTTTGGGTTACGGGAACCTCTATTGATAATTGTCATCCTGTTGGGTTAGGAGAGCACTATATAAATATGTCACACTAGAGTTAGAAAGACAGTCTATATGTATGATATCAAGTTGTTGGTAAGTTGGCAGGATAAAAGTAGGCTGTCTTACTGTTGGGTATGTTCTGCTGTGGGGTCAAAGAGATCCAATAGATGGGATGTCATACTGTTGGGTTCAGGAGACATTCTGTTGGTATGATGCCATACCTTTTATATTAGGAAGGCACTATAGATGTGATGTCCTAGTCTTGGGTTGATCAGGCATTCTGTAGGAGTAATATCAGTCTGTCGGGTTCAGCAGGCACTATAGATAGGATGTCATGCTGTTGGGTTAAGGAGTTATTCTATTGGTATGTTTCCATGCTTTTGTATTAGGAAAGCACTATAGATGTGATATCCTAGTGTTGTGTTAAGGAGGCCTTCTGTAAGTGTAATATCAATCTGTTGGGTTCAGCAGGCACTATAGATATGATGTCATGCTGTTGGGTTAAGGTGTTATTCTATTGGTATGTTTCTATGCTTTTGTATTAGGAAGGCACTATAGATGTGATATCCTAGTGTTGTGTTAAGGAGGCTCTCTGTAAGTGTAATATCAATCTGTTGGGTTCAGCAGGCACTATAGATATGATGTCATGCTGTTGGGTTAAGGAGTTATTCTATTGGTATGTTTCTATGCTTTTGTATTAGGAAGGCACTATAGATGTGATATCCTAGTGTTGGGTTAAGGAGGCTCTCTGTAAGTGTAATATCAATCTGTTGGGTTCAGCAGGCAATATAGATGTCATACTGTTGGTTGGGTCAAAGAGACAGTAGAAGTATTATGTCCTTCTGTAGGTATGATGCCATACTGCCCATGGTTTCCTGTAATATTATTAAAGTTCTCATTGAGTTATGAAGATATTTCAGGGCGTGGGTTAGCTCATCGGCACTGGAATTTATTACTCCCAAAACGGAAAGAAAAGATAAACAAACGCAGGAATACAACAAATTGCTCCAAACCATTGTTTTTGGCTGACACATCCCATGGCCTTTCTGCTCTCTGTCCTCGCAGGGTGTTGCTTCCTTCATCGTGTATTTTCCTGGTGCACGCCGGCTTATCGGAGAGCACCCGGTCCTGCGGCAGAACTGGTGTCGATACTCCTATGCCGCCTCTTGACGTGGCTCTCTGAAAAGCGAACCAGCTGCTCGAGCTGACCCGGCAGCCCTGGGAAGGGAAGCCCCCCCCCCCCATGGGAAAACCTGAAGTGTGGATAAGTTTTGGTTGCCTCCCCAGTGTACAAGTGCAGTAAAGATGCATCTGAGGGACAAGTCCAAAGTACAGCAGGGCCATGCTCTGGAACTCGAGATCTTTTGACGCGTCCCAAACTCCTAAGAAAACTCCGTTGTAGAAAGGAAAGTCACTTCCCCTTGGGTTGCTGAGACTGGATATTGCTTTTGGCCACTGGAAGGGTGTTCTGTGCCGCACTGCACTCACTGCCCTTTTTTCTTGTCTGTCGGAAGAAGGAAATGCCAGCTTTCCTATTTCTTGACCCCTTTGCGCCCACAAACTCCATGCTTATCGTTTAATGGTCAGCACCGTGCCCTCTTCGTTCCTTCTTTACACGAATCGGTGTAATGTATGCATGGGGCTCTGATAGAGGCCGGCACATCCACACCCAGGACTTCTTTACTGCCAGATCGAAGTCGTGAGGTGCAGACGCCTTTTCAAGAGGGACCGGCGGCAGTGCTGCGGGAGGGGCTTGGGCTCGGTCGCCAGGCCTGGCTTTTCCTTGGCCCAGCGGGCACCGAGTAGGCCGTGGACTCCGTGCTCTCTGCCTTCATTAACAAAAGAAGAAGACTGAGAAACCAAAGGAAAATACATCAATGGTTCAGGAAAAAAAAACCCCATTCAAATCGATGTCTAATACTGAAGACGGAGGCCTTTCTGTAGGAGAGAACAGCTTTTGAGAAGAGAGAACCTGACGTCTTTTTCCTGTTTCCTTTCCTTCGGTCTGGTCAGCCAAGGTCTGTTAGTGTTACTCGTGGCTTGGGAGGGCGAGGAAGGACCTGGGGGGGGGCGTTTTGTGATGTTAAAGGTCGCAGGGGGCGGTGTACCAGCCTGTCGTGTGTGTGTCCTCCATCCACGCCCACCGCTTCAGCCGGCCCCCCAAGGAAAGGCCGTGTTCTCTCTGCCCTCATTTTATTCTTTTGGGCAGTGGCAGCACTAATCACAGTAAATTACAGAGAATTAGACAAGGCATGGACTCTGTTGTGCAAACGCAAGGGGCGAGAGTGCCGAGCTTTAATCCTTCCCACAGGAATGCAGGTTAAAGCCTCCTGTGTGGCCCGTTCAGCCCAAAATTACTGCTTTAGAAATGTTTTCTTTACCGTGCCTTCCATCGTTCTCTCACAGTGGGGTTGTAAACCCCCCAGTAAAACAGTAATAAATATGTAGCGATGTGTGGATAAATATGATCAGTGCTGCACCACATCGCGTGGGATAACTTATCTTCGGATAATCCTCTCTGATTGCTGCGTTGCGGATTGTCCTGATAGCATCCCATGCCCCCACATAATGTCCGTGTGTTTCTCGCCGTCTTTAAAGAGCTCCCACACCACGGGCCTCCAGTTCCCTACCCCAGAGAGTTTTACCTCTGTGCGTGGGGGAGGGAGGCCGCAGAGTCCTCCGCTCAGCTCTTTGGCGGGATGCGATATCTCAGGCTCTTTGGGTTTCCTTTCAAGTCCATCTGTTTGAATCTGGAAGTTGACAGTGTGCACGGTGCTCAGGCCTGCTCCATCCAGCAGGACAAAGAGAGCGCAGTTTTAGCTTTCAGCGTTGCTCCTCCTCTTGGGGTGGCTCATGATTTCTGACCTTCGCTGGGGATGAAGGAGCACGTTGATGGGTTCATCTACTCTAGTCATTAAAGGCGCTAAGCGTGTTACTTACACAGGCTTTTGTAAGATGGGAAATTCTTTGCAGTTGAAGCTGCAGGCAGAATGTGACTTTTGAGTGCATTGCTGTATGCAGTCTGGCCTGTAATTCCAGAATTGTCAGACCCTGTGGACGTATAACTGGTTGAACCGGGCGTCTTACTACCATGTTCCGTATCGCCTCACCGCTAAGCAGTCTTCCGATTTGTATGTAACGTCGTCTGGTTCGTCTGCTTGTTACATTTTTAATCTCCAGTAAATGGCAGGTTTATAAATATGTAGGGATTAAGCAGGGCTGGCTGCGTAGCCATTGGGGTTATTCCTTGGAATCCTGGGAGCCCCACCCAAGGTAAAAAACAAAAAAAAAAAACCAGCATTTGATGTCCTCGTGTTCACTTGCAATTCTGCATTTGGCTGAGTCATGAAATTCAGGTGCCAGCTGGAGGCTTCAGGCTTGTTTGTTATGTAGGGCAGCGTAGGACCAGGCCGGGTACTTAACGCCCAACCTTTGATTCTTAAGATGGGATAAGGCCAATAGTTAGGGGTCATTGGGCCGAGGCGCCATTAAATCCTGCCCCAGCAAAAGGGAGGAGTAAGACTGTCTGGTTTCTACTGATGATGTCATCAGAAGATGAAGATGATCTAGGATGTGTGACAGAGAGGAGATCAGACTAATCTTCCAGTGGTTCACTGCATATTAAGAAAACACGAATTTAAGATTCTAATGCAGTGCACCTCCAGGACAGATGTTCTGTCTGGCCCTTTAGGGCCACAAAAAGCGTAATTCTCCCCTGCTCACTCACTGTAAGTGTCACATCTGTCAAGGAGTTGGGGAACCAGCAGGATGGGGATCACTTGCAAGAATAAGAACATAAGAAATTGCCGTGCTGGGTCAGACCAAGGGTCCATCAAGCCCAGCATCCTGTTTCCAACAGAGGCCAAACCAGGCCACAAGAACCTGGCAATTACCCAAACACTAAGAAGATCCCATGCTACTGATGCAATTAATAGCAGTGGCTATTCCCTAACTAGGGCAAGACTCAAGGGCAAGGTTGGACTGGATTTTCTGCCTGGACCAGCCACTTCCTCCACAGGTTGAGCCCTTGGGTTCTGGTGGCCAGCAGGACTTAGGCTGTAACCGGAGAATAGGGCAGGGACTGGAGACGTGGACCAGACAGGACTAGACAAGACAAGGAATACAGAAGGCCAAGGAGGCCCCAGGTCAAGGAAAGAACAAGCAGAGCTGGGTCAAGCAAGGAGCACCGGGTTGTCAGAGAGGCAGGAATAGGGCTGGCCGGAAGCCCTATTTAGTCCTGGACGCATCAAAGAGGTAGCTAGGAGAGGAGCAAGCATGATTGCGCGAGGTCCTCTGCTGGCGGGGAGCCTGCCTAGCAGCCCGGATCGGGACAGTAAGCAGCTCATACTGATATCAGGCAGACGACAGAAAAAGCGCTTCCAGGTGTCCAGACTTAAGTTGCGACAGTGGGATCTGACATTGGGAAATATTTGCAAGGTACATATTGTAAGAGAACATATTTAATTTTCATGTATTTAAAATTTAATTCCATGAATGCCTATGGCAGATTACAAAAATACATTTCATAATAAATTAACACTGATACCTTTCTTTGAATAATTTTATTGTTATAAACAGATAAAAACAAATTCAGACTTGGATGTAGACACACAAAGATAGGTTTTCAAGTCTTTTTTTTTTTTTTAAGGATTTCAAAGTAGGGGCGATCTGCAACTGTTTGGGGATGCGATTCCATAACCGGGGACCATTGACTGGCATTGCCCTATTTCTGGTGATATCTAATCGCGCCATATGGAAGCAATCAAATTATAACCAAGCTGAGGATGGCAGAGATGTAAGAACTGAAACAGCCTTTGACCTAAACAGTCTGGACAGGCAGAACTGGTTCCGGTTTTACCCCCGTGCATCTTTAGACCAGTTCACAGAGGCAGTGGGGGGTAACACCAGGATGGACGCAGTCTGTCAAACCGACTTAAGAGCCTAGCGGTAATAACCCGAGCGCCTACGTGCCCAGGAATCTTCGGGGGTTGCGACTGGGCCGTCATGACGGATGGACAACCACTTCCCTGTTGTTCCGGACTAGCCAAGAGTACAGAGGTTAACATTTGGCATCCTTGCATGTGTCGTCAAAACTTGGGTCCAACGGGCTGCTGGGGGCAGTTCCTGCTGATTCTTCGTACGACTCTTCTGCGGCCTAGTGTGTGTGTGTGTGTCTCGCCCACAGCTGCAGGGCAGGAATGCCAGGCTACATCTATTTTCTGAAGGAGCCTGCCAGCCCTTGCCGAGGATGCAGGTGCCTGTGGGCGTTACTTCTCCACAGTAATTGCCGGCTTTGCATTTCACGGCCGAGAAGAAAAATGCCAAACGCTCGGGAGTTAAAAAGGGATTTGTTGTGATAAATTAAAGAGGTTCTGCCACTCTACGTCTTTGGAGTGTCGTCAGATTTCTAAATTATTTGGCTGGAAACGGTAGAATTAAAGCTTCATCTTGCCTCTTTTATTGTTCAAGGGGGGTGGGGGAGGTGTCAGGGAAAAAAAAAAAAAAAAAGCAGTGCGGATCCGTTGTTGGCGTCAAGTTTGTTCCACGTACGTTTTTGTTTATAAGAACAGGAGAAATTGCAGGGTTGGTGTCTGCTAATTACAGAATCTGACACTGGACGTGGAGGCCGTGCCACGTGCCACAGGGATGGTTGTTGGATGCCCCGGTGTAGCATTGTCCCGAGGAGTCTCCGTGAATCCCGCCGAGGGGGGTCAATGTGCAGAACAGCACCGTGCAAGGGGGCGCTTCAGACCTGTGCAGCCTCAGGGGTGCTTTTAGGAAATCTTTGGCCCTTTAATTACATGGAAACAGAGAAAAATGATTGCCAGATGAGGATCATAAAGGGCCCCATGCAGTCTGCCCAGTTTCCGTTCCTGGAGCGCAGCCATTGGCCGTGTGATTAGAAATGGTCTCTTTCCTTTTCTGGGGGAGGGTGGTGACTTAATGGGGCCATAATTCAGACAGTAGGTCTTGGTATAATAGGAGTTTTGTGCCTAAATTAAGAACCGATCATGAGTGGCTCCCCCTCCCCCCAAGAGATTTTATGTGCAAGGGGACTCCCAAAACTTGCCCCTTACTAGTGCTAGTTGCCCCTTTGCTAATGTAGAGTCCCGGGGTCTTAACAGAGCCTGCCCTTGTGAGGTGATGTCAGAGGAGGGGGGGGTTTGACACTCCACAGTAGAGGTGTCCTACCTTGGACTCCAATCCTTGCTCAGGTGAGTGAAGGTTCAGATTTTTGTTACGTTGCCACTCGCGGGATGGACCCGCCAGCGGCTTCACCTCACCCCCGAAGGCAAGCTTGGCTAGACGCGGCGAAGTCAGTCTCCTCCGGGTCCCTCCCCTAGGCGTGCACGGACAGCACATGCCGGTCAATAAGGGCCCTGCGGCAAGATAGCAGAGAGGCGCCAGGGGCTGACATCGGCGCCCGCTGGGCATTTAAACCCAGCTGCGCTTCCAGCCAGCACCTCAGGAACAGGTCCTCCTGCCTCGTCCAGCCTGCCAAACCCTGCCTGCCTCATCTTGTCTATCTATCTAGTCTTGTCTTTCCTTGGAGCCTGGTTCTTGCCTTGTCTTGTCCATCTTGTCTCGTCTGGTCCCTCAGTGTCTTGCCTCGCTTCTGCTGGTCCTACCCTGTTCTTTTCTTTGTCTTTTCTGTCTTAGTCTGACTTCCGGTCCTGACCCCTGCATTGAACTCTGCTCCATCTTGTCTGAGTCCATTTACTGACAGCGTGGGCCTAATGTTTTGCCGGTAGATGGTGACAGCCCCACCTCAGTCCAAGGGCTCACGTCTCGTGACGATTTTAAGGATCAATCTGCAGTCCACAGACCGAGGGTCCCATCTCACAGAAACATAGAAATGACGGCAGAAAAGGAGCAGATGGTCCATCCAGTCTGCCCAGCAAGCTTATGGTAGAATCTGCCGTGCCGTGCAGGAAACCCCCCATGCTTATCGGTCAGAGCCCTCATTGATTGCTGTTTGAATCATTTGGCAAATGCCACCCCACAAAAAAGGATTTGCTGCGTGGCCCAAGGAGAGGCCCTGTGGCAGGGTTGTGGCAGACCAAGAAGAGGCCTTGTAACAGAGCCACTGAGGACCTCAAAAAGAGGTTCTCCAGCAGGGCCATTACGGTTTGTGAGCGAGAGTATGTATGAGTGAGGAAGCGTGTGTGTGTGTGTGAGCCTGTGAGAGAGAGCATGTGAGAGCATGCATGGGTGAGGGAGTCTGGTAGTGAAGGCCGGTTTATGAGAGAGCATGTGGGAGTGAGGAAGCCTGTGTGTGGGGGGCCTGTTTGAGAGAGAGAGTCTGTAAGGGAAAGAGAGAGAGAGAGCCTGCATATGTGTGGGCCTGTGAGAGAGAGCGTGCCTGCATACATGTGTGTGTGTGTGTGAGGGAGCCTGTGAGAGAGAGCATGTGGAAGTGAGAGCATGCATGGGTGAGGGAGCCTGTGGTAGTGAAAGCCGGTTTATGAGAGAGCATGTGGGAGTGAGGAAGCCTGTATGTGGGGGCCTGTTTGAGAGAGAGTCTGTAAGGGAAAGAGAGAGCCTGCATATGTGTGGGCCTGTGAGAGAGAGCCTGTGTGTGTGTGTGTGTGTGTGAGGGAGCCTGTGAGAGAGAGCATGTGAAAGTGAGAGCATGCATGGGTGAAGGGAGTCTGTGGTAGTGAAAGCCGGTTTATGAGAGAGCATGTGTAAGCCTGTGTGTGGGGGTCTGTTTGAGAGAGAGTCTGTAAGAGAAAGAGAGAGCCTTCATATGTGTGGGCCTGTGAGAGAGCGAGCCTGCGTGCGTGTGTGTGAGCTTGCTACACCAGACTAACATGGCTACCCCTCTGAAGATCTCTTCTTAAATGCTTTCTCAATTTTCTATTAATTTGTTTTATTTCAAATTCAAAGCATCAGTTTCTTTTTTAAACTCGCTAAAGATACAGCACAGTTCCTCCTTTTTCTGCTTATCAGCACCCAAAACGTCTTGTGGGCCACAGTGGTGTTTGAAGAATCACACACGTTGTTAGGAACAGATTACAAAAAACTCTCCAATCGCATGAAAAGTGAGAGAATGTAGGCAACCAGGTGGAGACAAAGTGCCAAGCGACGAGGGAGATGGCAGGAGAGGATGGTGGGACAGGCCTGGCAACCGCTGTTGGGAACAGATGTGATCTCTGGCACACGTGAAAACAACAAAAAAAAGGCCCCTGGAGTGTGAGGGCAAATGTCCTTGGATCGTCTGTTCCAACGTCCGGGAGCCAGCGGTGAGAGTGGCAGGAAAACCTGGATGATTTGGGAGTGGGTCAGGCCAATGGTTTATCGCGTGACTCTGAGCCAGAACGGACCGGGAGGGTGGGCCTGAATCGACCTCGGTCAGGAGGCTGAAAATAATCCTGCCGTCTGGAAACACTCGTCTACCTTTCAGGACTCCCCTCCTTCTGTTCCACTGCAAGCCAAGGTACGTTTGAAAGCAACCGTGCCCTTCCCCATACCAGCGGGGGTCAACTAGTGTGCAGTGACCCTAAGAAGTGCCAGGCCGGGTCACACCCAGGTCCGTTCTGTGGCCGACTTTATTCTTTTACAGCCTGGCGGGTTCCACCGTCGCAAGCCCCGGCCATCCGTGGCTTCCTGGGCCCGGCCACTCGGTGTCGCCGTGGCCGAGCCCAGACAACTCCCAACTCAAAAACCAAACCAAGACCACGACCTGCTGCCCAGTCCAGGCAAGAAAGGATCATCTGCAAAGTACCGAATCCTGCTCCAGTGCTTAAACTGAGGGCAGGGGAGCTAGAGAGGGAGCGAGGGGGCTCCCTTGCACTCCAGTACTGAGAGAGGCGATCGCAGACCACGACAACGTGACGCAAAGACACGGAAACTGTCCCAGCTGTCTTCCAAGCCCACCCTGGATATACGATACCTGTCATCTGCACGCATTATACCCTCCCGAGCTCCAGCAGGAGCCTGGCTTGGGGCACAGGCCGAGCATTAGGACGATGCTGGCAGTAAACCTGAGGTTGATTCCAGCAACAGCCCGGCTTCAGCAGATGTTTTCACCTCCGTCGTGGGTTTGCGCAACCCGAACGTGCTTTGGAGACGGGGCCCCTCCCGAAGGCGACGTGACTTTACGAGACCTCCAGACCCGCGTGGGCATCCCACGGCGCGGTGCGGCGGGGCCTGTCGCAGACGTAGGCCCCAGGCCGGAGCCGAGGGTTGATTAAACGCGTTCTTTTTTTTTTTATCAGAACAGGGAAACCTGTTTTGTCCACGTACACTGGCTTCTTACAAAAAAAAAGACCTTGTGGTCACATTCAGCACGAGCTATCTGCGAAGTTATTGTAAAGCCCAATAAAAGCAGAGATGCTTTTAACAGCTCAGTGGTGCTCACACCCCCAAGCTGAATTTGTGTGTCTTTGTGGCCTGCAGCGGACCTTGGCTAGTGATTTGCTCTTCTTACTCAGAGATCTTGCAGGGATGAAAGCCTAGGGGACTTGTGTTATTGTACATTTCTGGGCTGCAACCTGCTCTTGTTTTGGAAGGAAAACAGGAATGAGATCATAAGTAATAGGAAATCTTCACTTTTTTGCACTTTAGCAAAAAGGAAAAGGTTTATCTGTTCTGAAACTGCTCCCAGGGCCCCTGATACTCAGATTTATGTCGGTCATTTTTCTGTTCCAAAATGGAAGAAGCACAGAGATAAAAGTTGAGTTTTTGCTGTTGCCAAAGGTACCAAGAGTATAACAGTGCACTGAGCCAGGAAAGGCCCCTCTCAGTACAGCCTTCCAACATGGAAAATACTTTATCCAAGCTCATTAAACCTTAAAACAAAGGAACTGTACTACTGAAAGAATTGGAGCAGGGGATACAGAGCCTGTCACCTCTAGGACTGGAGGGATCAGGGGATGGGCGCAGGGATACAGAGCCTGTCACCCTCTAGGACTGGAGGGATCAGGGGATGGGAGCAGGGATACAGAGCCTGTCACCTCTAGGACTGGAGGGATCAGGGATGGGAGCAGGGATACAGAGCCTGTCACCTCTAGGACTGGAGGGATCAGGGGATGGGAGCAGGGATACAGAGGCTGTCACCTCTAGGACTGGAGGGATCAGGGGATGGGAGCAGGGATACAGAGGCTGTCACCTCTAGGACTGGAGGGATCAGGGATGGGAGCAGGGATACAGAGCCTGTCACCTCTAGGACGAGGGATCAGGGGATGGGTGCAGGGATACAGAGCCTGTCACCTCTAGGACTGGAGGGATCAGGGGATGGGAGCAGGGATACAGAGCCTGTCACCTCTAGGACTGGAGGATTCAGGGGATGGGCGCAGGGATACAGAGCCTGTCACCTCTAGGACTGGAGGGATCAGGGGATGGGAGCAGGGATACAGAGCCTGTCACCTCTAGGACTGGAGGGATGGGGATGGGAGCAGGGATATAGAGCCTGTCACCTCTAGGACTGGAGGCATCAGGGGATGGGCGCAGGGATACAGAGCCTGTCACCTCTAGGACTGGAGGCATCAGGGGATGGGCGCAGGGATACAGAACCTGTCACCTCTAGGACTGGAGGGATCAGGGATGGGAGCAGGGATACAGAGCCTGTCACCTCTAGGACTGGAGGGCTCAGGGATACAGAGCCTGTCACCTCTAGGACTGGAGGGATCAGGGGATGGGAGCAGGGATGCAGAGCCTGTCACCTCTAGGACTGGGGGATCAGGGGATGGGAGCAGGGATACAGAGCCTGTCACCTCTAGGACTGGAGGGATCAGGGGATGGGAGCAGGGATACAGAGCCTGTCACCTCTAGGACTGGAGGGATCAGGGGATGGGAGCAGGGATACAGAGCCTGTCACCTCTAGGACTGGAGGGATCAGGGGATGGAGCAGGGATACAGAGCCTGTCACCTCTAGGACTGGAGGGATCAGGGATGGGAGCAGGGATACAGAGCCTGTCACCTCTAGGACTGGAGGGATCAGGGGATGGGAGCAGGGATACAGAGCCTGTCATTCTAGGATTGGAGGGATCGGGATGGGCAGGGATACAGAGCCTGTCACCTCTAGGACTGGAGGGATCAGGGGATGGAGCAGGGATACAGAGCCTGTCACCTCTAGGACTGGAGGGCTCAGGGGATGGGAGCAGGGATACAGAGCCTGTCACCTCTAGGACTGGAGGGCTCAGGGGATGGGAGCAGGGATACAGAGCCTGTCACCTCTAGGACTGGAGGGATCAGGGGATGGGAGCAGGGATACAGAGCCTGTCACCTCTAGGACTGGAGGGATCAGGGGATGAGTACAGGGGTACAGAGCCTGTCACCTCTAGGACTGGAGGGATCAGGGGATGGGCGCAGGGATACAGAGCCTGTCACCTCTAGGACTGGAGGGATCAGGGGATGGGTGCAGGGATACAGAGCCTGTCACCTCTAGGACTGGAGGGATCAGGGGATGGGAGCAGGGATACAGAGCCTCTCACCTCTAGGACTGGAGGGATCAGGGGATGGGAGCAGGGATACAGAGCCTGTCACCTCTAGGACTGGAGGGATCAGGGGATGGGAGCAGGGATACAGAGCCTGTCACCTCTAGGACTGGAGGGATCAGGGATGGGAGCAGGGATACAGAGCCTGTCACCTCTAGACTGGAGGGATCAGGGGATGGGAGCAGGGATACAGAGCCTGTCACCTCTAGGACTGGAGGGATCAGGGGATGGGAGCAGGGATACAGAGCCTGTCACCTCTAGGACTGGAGGGATCAGGGGATGGGAGCAGGGATACAGAGCCTGTCACCTCTAGGACTGGAGGGATCAGGGGATGGGAGCAGGGATACAGAGCCTCTCACCTCTAGGACTGGAGGGATCAGGGGATGGGAGCAGGGATACAGAGCCTCTCACCTCTAGGACTGGGGAGGGATAGGGGATGGGGGAGCAGGGATACAGAGCCTGTCCCCGTAGGACTGGATGGATGAATGAATTGATACAAGTGTAGAAAGCCCTTCCTATCTAGATTGTTTTAATGTAATTTGGATTGGCAATGGGCATTACTCAGTTTATAGTAACAGTAAATGATGGCAGAGGAAGACCATTTGACTCTTCCAATCTGCCCAGGTCTCCTGTCTGCACTGATGATAAATACATCCCAGCTGCCAGAGCATGGACTCTTGTGAAGATTTTCTCCCCAGCTAGGACAGAGTGTGTTTTGCTTCTTCCTTTGAACTGCACCATCTTGAAAGAAGAGCCCACAGGATCCCCGGTTCCTCCCCTCAGCAGCCAGCACACAGTAGTGTGGCCGTCGTCCGAACATCTGGACTCCTCCTCGTTCCCCTGTGTTTCCCAAGACCTCTGCTCATTACAGAACCTGAGGCCCTCCCAGACAGGGCCCGGGCTTCTAGTCTGAATCTTTCCTCAAAGCTTGATCTAGGGAAACGTTTGCCGTTTACTCCTGAAACGTCCTCGGGTCCCCTTGCATGGACCTGCCAGACAGACCCCGCTGCGCGAGCCCTGCGTTCCCCCCACCGTGCCCTGATTTAGATCTTTGGCTCCCCAGGCAGAGCGCCACCGTGGCAGCCCCTGCGAGCAGGCCCCTCCCTGGCTCGGCGGGTTGCTGGCCTTCCAGATGTGGCGCCCCGGGCGGCTGTTGGTGCTCGGATCTGGGCCGGGTTTCCGGTTCGCGCAGAACCAGCGCTCCCCTTGCCCTCTGGTTCCCCGGGGCGAGTCACAACCGCCTGTGCTGGGCTGTAGCTAAGGAACTCCCCCGGGGCTGGGAGGAGAGGGGTGCTGAAGGGCTGAGCGTTTCCCCCCCCCCTGCACAGTCTTTCCCCTCCCTTTCTTTCTTCCGTCTGCACATTCTCCTCGTGTTTGCTAATAAAACATGAGAGCTAAGACCTGCACTGTGCGTTATTCAGAGGTCAGAAGCGATTATGGCAGTTTCATGCCTGGGCAAGCTCAGTAACATTCGTGTGATTTTTTAAATTTAATGGAGAGGTTATTTTGCTTTTTCGTTGTGTGTGTGTGTGTGTGTGTCTCTCTCTCTCTTATTTCCCTTTCTGGCTTCGTTCTTCATTTTCCTGTCCCTCGTTTCAGTTTATTTCAGCGACTTGAGTCAGATGGGGCCATTGATATGCAGGCAACCAGCGTGAGCTGGCAGGGGTGGGGCTCAGGAGTGAGGGTCCACAGATATTCCTGGTGCGAGGGCTGGCGGAGCAGGCAGCGGAGGCGACACCCCTGACAGAATCCAGGAGCTCCAGGGCTCAGGAGCACCCAGGAACCTTGGTTGTGAAGGAGGGAAGGGGTAAGGACGGACAGCAGCTTGGGGGCTGGGGGGGTGTCTGTGGGACTGCACCAGGGATGGAAGTGGACGAATGGGGCCTTAGGGTCCCTATCTGCTGCCATTCGGGCCGATGCAGAAAGAAGCGCGGGAGAGCCGGCGAGCGCCCGCTCAGGCCGGTGTCCTGGGCGCGCGATTCAGTATCGGCCCGCACGCAAACGAGGGCCCGCGGTAAAAGGAGGCCCTCGCTAGGGACACTGGCGCGTCCCTAGCGAGGGCCTCCTTTTTGACAGAAGCGCGGCGGCTGTCGGCGGCTTTGACAGCCGACGCTCAATTTTACCGGCGTCGGTTCTCAAACCCGCTGACAGCCACCGGTTCGGAAAACTGACGCCGGCAAAATGGAGCGTTTGTCTTCCAACTCGCGGGCAGATTTTTTTTATTTTTGAGGCCTCCGACTTAATATGTTCTGCTTTTCTGTCACTTCCCCGGTGCCGGCCGAAATTAACGCCTGCTTCGAGTCGGTTCAGGCGGGGACCCATGGCTCTGTGCTGGGGGCGCCGGCCGGATCGGCTCGCCAGGGCTCAGGGTGACGTCCAGGGGGAATGCGCTCGCTCTTCCACCATTTCCCCCAGCGAGCAGCCCCGACGGCGTTCCAGTAGCTCCTGTCAGGAAGCCCTCTATGGGCGGCTGGGAAGGGTCCAACACCGGAGAGCTGGTCATCGCTCCCCGGATTTTCCCCTTTCTCTTGGCGTGGGGGCATTTTCAATAGGTAATTTCAAAGAAGAAAAACGCCGCGCAGGAGCTCACTTCCCGAACGTCCCGTCAGGCGGCCATCTTGCCTCTCAGGAGGCTGCAGTTCTGACGGGCTGAGGC
The DNA here is from genome assembly GCF_901001135.1 of Rhinatrema bivittatum. NCBI lineage: Eukaryota > Metazoa > Chordata > Amphibia > Gymnophiona > Rhinatrematidae > Rhinatrema > Rhinatrema bivittatum. The sequence goes on along the minus strand of NC_042621.1, from coordinate 296,894,889 downwards.
AGCTGCGCTGGCAGGCGGCGGAGGTCCCGGCCGGGAAGGGGAAGGGATGGAGGGGCAAGATGACCGATTTTAAAGCTGCGGGAGGTAGGAGGGCGGTGAAAGGCAGCCGTGGATTCGGCTCCCGCCTGCAGGCACACACGGGCTCCGCACGCCTCTCCCTCCCGCGCCTTCCTTACTGAGAAAAGAGCAGGCAGCTGATTGGAGGACTGACGCCAGCCTCCAGTACGCCGGGCTCTGATTGGCTGCGTTGTGCTGACCTAGGGCCGTGCAAGCAGCTGAGACCGCACACCGTAGGGGCCCACCCTATCTACAGGCACCACCATTGGTTTCTGACTTTGTTGCTGTGAATGCTGCTATTTTTATAGTCCTCCCTTTCCCCGCAGGACACGGCACTTTTTACTTGTCACAGTCCCAAGTATTAATCTTGGCTGGACTCTGGTGAGTTCTGCCCCTTTCCGTCCTCTTGTGTTTGATGCAGCACGGAGAGGACGGGCTCATCTTCGGTAGATGCTCTGTGGCTTTTGGTCACCTTCTCCCCCCCCCCCCCCTCATTCCTGGCTGGTCAAGTGCATTGAATTCCTCGTGAGTGTGCATTGTAGAACGTAATCCCAGAATAGGATTCGAGATTGCCCTGACTGAGTCTTACAGTCTTTCTCCGACACGAGACTCTCCGCCTCTGTTGTAAAACACTTGTGTAGGCCTCTGCTGCTGTACCGGAAAAATCTCCACATGGTGCGCGAAACTGACTTTAATCTCCATCTGGAAGCAGTTTTGGGTGACTCGGGGGTCAAATGTATCAAAAATGTCACCCCCAGATGTAAATCAAGTTTAATGATTGCATGGCAAAGCCTCGTCCCGAGTTATGAGCTGAGTGGCGCCGTGTTTTCATCCTATGAGCACTGAGACCCTCGCTGGCTGTTTTGGTGCTTCCGCTGGGGATGAATGAGAGCGGGGCCGGCTCGGCCTGTTCCTCTAGGATGTCATCTCCTCCTCCCCTTTTCTCTGCATTCTGCTTCCAGGATGCACAGGCCTGTGCTGCAGTGGGGGCGGTTCCTTTCAGAAACCGGACCTTGATGTAAAACGCCGAGAACTTGCTGTGAAGACTGAAGGCGAGAGGATAGGGGATGAAGAAAGCTGGGTGACTGTGGTAACTGTGGGCGTAACGTGGCTGCACGGGGGTAGCCATACCTGGGAGCTCTCTGGGTCTGGCCCGGGGACTCCACAGTGTTCTAAAGGAATTTCCGGGTCCCGGTGCGGCGGCAGAAGCAGATCCGCGGGGGCCCAGGAAGAAGAAGCCGGGTCGCAGCCCGCGGTGGTCGGAGGAGGATGCGTCGAGCCCACGCGGGTTGGGAGAAAGAGGAGCAGCCATCGGGCCTGCGCAGGCTGAAGGAGGAGGAGCATCGGGCTGCGCGGGTTTGAAAGGGGACGAGGAGCAGTGTTGGAACCAAGGTGGCCAAAGGAAGAGCACTTTGGACCTCCAGAAGAAGAAACGGGGCAGCGTCCTCTCCCACAGCAGAGAGAGAGGAGGAGAGAAGACAGCTGCTTTGGCCTAAAGGAGGAGGCTGCTGTCCCTGGTGGGTTCCTGGGGAGGGGGAAGAGGATTAGCGAGCATGTCTGTGAGTGTGTGTGAGGCAGCGTGTGTGTGTGTGAAGCACGTGGGCGTAAGTTGTGAAGGAGGGGGAGACTTGAGTAGTGAGGATGAGTATGAGAGAGGGTGTAGGTGGGAGAATGAGAAGAGTAAAAGGTAAGTGAGCGTGTGAGAGTGAGAATGTGTGAGTGTATATGAGAGGAAGTCTGTGCGCATCCGGGCTCCCACTAACCCACCGTAATCTCAGAGTGACTAGAAATCAGAAGCTCCCAGGTGGGCGGCAGGGGTAACCTGCATAGAGCAGCATTTTGTTGGGCAGACTGGAAGGAGCATTTGGATCTTTATCTGCCGCCCTTCACTATAATACTGTGTGTGTTACAGTGTGAAATTTTGGTAACACAAATTGTTTTGGAGTTGCACATTTGCAAAGTTGAGGTGGTACAGAGTGTTGTAGGTGGGGTTGGTGTTTTTTGTTTGTTTTTTGTTATTATCCTTGCTGGCTCCTCCCAATTTGAAGTCAGCCCTTCGATTATCTAGACGTGTAAACATTGGCACATTTTCCTCCTTGCTTGAGTATTTATGCTTGGATTTTTTTTGGGAAGGGGGAGGGTACGGGGAATGGCTGGGAACCCCCCACCTCCATCCCGTGAAGGTTAGGATAAGTACGTGGAAAAGCATGTGTAATGTAACAGAGAGTTACGCCTACACATATTCCAAAATCCCAGGAACTGCCCTGGGACTGAGAGCCCTTTAGGACAGGCCCTGGGGAGCGACCACTGACAGGAAAGTCAGGAAATGCGCGCTGGCTGCCTTTCATTGATAACGGCGTGAGCTTCCCCCATGCTGTGGTGTCCTCTCCAGTTCCCAGTGCAGTCTGACACACTTTCAGCATTGCCAGGGCTGTTTCAGAGCTGAGCGTGGGGGCAGCAATTTAGTCGGACATTAACAGCCCAAATCAGTGTTAAAATTCAAAATGCCAGAGACTTCCTCTAAACCCAGCACATAAAAAAGGAAATTATTTTATTGTACAGTATTTGTTGTCCCCTTATACTAATAATGTATCATGCTACGCAGAGCACCAAATTAACATTAAAACACTATCAAGCATAACTAAAATACATACTTTACAAAACAATACTTCACCACATATTACAATGTTAAAATGCTGCTCTTTATTGCACCTGCCCAAACGCTTCCCTGAAAAGGCACGCCTTAAGCCTTTTTGTAAACACTTTGTATTCTGCAATGTCCTTAGCTCGATGGATAACTCATTCCATAATATCGCTCCCACAATGGATAAGGCTTCGCTTTCTAGTTCGCTGTAACCACTGATGGTATTTCTAGTAAACACTAGCATTCAGTAAAAGCGTCCTATCTCGTTCCTTCAAACATTACATTCCTCTTTCAGATGCGCTATAAACATAGCACTATTTATCTGCAGAAGGGCAGGATATCTCGAAGACACTCTTTCTTTTCTGAAAAATCGTGCAACCTGAGACCTGCATCAGAAAAACATCTAGGAAGGGACTTAACAAAGTATTTCAGCCCAACAGCGATCTCGCACGTGATTGGAGTGAGCTCGTGTGCAAAAGAAATCAAGACGGAGGCCCAAAATCTAATCAAGCCAGAGGTCTGGGTGAACCCTGACCTCTGGCAGCTGGGGGGCGCCACCCGTAAAGCCAGGGGTGGAGCATCAACAAAACTGTATGAGCAGGAAGCACAAACAAATCCTGGTCAGGGCATCTGGAATCTGTATCCTTAATAAATTTGGCAGCAGAGTAATAATGGGAGATCTCAATCTCCCCACTATTGACCTGATAAATATAATATCTGCCTTTTTGTTTCCAAAATTATCGAGAGTGGGATCCTTCAACACTTGACGGAGTTCGCTGAAGAGCGAGAGATTTTGGATCCTCAGCAGTTTGGTTTTAGATGCTGGATGAGTACTGAGCTTCTCTTACTTTTCTTGATTGATGCTTGTAGAAGAGGGATGGACAGTGAGAACCGATTTCTGCTTGTCTCATTAGACATTTCTTGTGCACTCGATACCACTGATCATACCATTCTCTGGTACTGGGTTGCAAGAATGTGGAATTGCAGGAAATGTACTAGATTGGTTTACAGCATTTCTCAGTAATGGTTCACAACAGGTGAAACTTGGGAATGATCAGTCGCAATGGTCTTTGCAATGAAGTCGGGTGAACCTCAGGGCTCTGCCTTAGCAGCAGTTTTGTTTAATATCTGTTTAGCGCCAATCACTAAATTGTTAGCGATGGTTACAAAAGATATGCTGATGATCTTCAATTCTTCATATGGCTGCGCCCGAGACATTAGAATATCTTCAAATTTGCAAGTCTTCGATCAAGCAATGGTTAAAACCATAATAAATTGACGCTCAATATGTCTAAAACCGAATTTTTGTTGATTCAGAAATCACATTCCACGTTTTATCGTGAGTCAGTCCTATTTGATAATCTGTATTTTCTGATTAATTTCCCAGTCAAAAGCCTTGGGGTTTTGGATCTATTCCCACCCTCTCTCTTTCTGCTCAAATCAAGGCCATGACCAGATCAGGGTTGTATAAGATGTGTGTTCTTTCAGAGTCAAAGCATTTATTGCACAACTATGATTTTCGCATAGTAGTCCAAGCATCCATCTTTCCACTGATTGATTACTGTAATGGCCTCTCCCTGGGTCTTCCTTTAATCTCATTGTACCCTTTACAGCTTCTGTTAAATTCTACCCAACGTCTTCTTTCCGGAATCAAACGTCATGAACACGCTCTGGCTTCCAGTACAACAGAGAATTGCTTATAAAATTGAGATGACCGTAACTCAAGTTCATGTCCGTGGTCTAATGCTCTTTTACAATTATATGAACTTTTTCCGTCAGCTGATATCCTCGCAGCGTGGACTACTTGACGTGCCTTCAGCCAGAGCTGCTCGCCTTATGACAACAAGAGAATCCGCCTTTTCTCTTCCAGCCCCTTCCCTCTGGGAATACTTTGCCAATGGAGCTCAGAATGAGAGATTGTGTCAAGAAGTTCAGATTTTTTTTTTTTTAAGTTTCCTGCTAAAACAGGTGTTTGGATAGGCGCATCGACAGTGTTTCCCTTGTGTAATATGTCAGTGATTTTTATATACCACTCGCACGGTTTCAGTGAATGGTGAATTTGGAAATACGTTTTTGATAATGTTTTGTTTCTACTTTTGTGACATTTATATGTTACCACGTGTGAATGTTTGATGTTTTGTGCATCACTTAGGCTGTAAGTGTTAAGCGATAAATACATTTTACTAAATGAAATAAAGTGAAATAGGTAACGCTTCTAGATGAAATGAATGACTGCTTCATGGAGCAGCTGGTCCTGGAACCGAGAAGAGGGGAATCCATGTTAGGTCTAATTCTTAGCGCAGTGCAGGATTTGGTGCGAGAGATAATGGTGGTGTGCCTAACAGGCAACGGCAATCATAGTGCCATCAAATTTCATTAAATGACTGGGAGGACATGAATTAAATCTTCAACTCTAGCATTACATTTTCAAAAGGGAGACTTTGATAAAATGAGTAAAATAAAACTGGAAGGAGCAGCTACAAAACTTAAGAGTTTACGTCAGGTGTGGTCATTGTTTAAAAATACCATCTTAGAAACCTAGTTCAGATGTATTTCACACATTAAAAAAAGTGGAAGGAAGGCCAAACAATTAAAAGGTGAGGCGAAAGAGGCTATTTTAGCCAAAAGAACATCCTTTCAAAAACTGGAGAAAAGGATCCATCTGAGGAAAATAGGAATAAAACAAGCATTGGCAAGTTTGATTTTTTTTTTTTTTTATCATTGATAAAATGGTTATTTACTCTTTCAAAAAATGCAAAGACTAGGGGGACGCTCTATGAAGTTACAAAGTAGCACATTCAAAACAAATCAGAGAAAATTATTTTTCACTCAGTGCACAATTAAGCTGTGGAATTCATTACCAGAGGATGTGGTTAAGGCAGTTAGCATAGCTGGGTTTAAAAAAAAAAAGGTGTGGACAAATTCCTGGAGAAGAAGTTAATAAACTGTTATTAACCAAGTCGACTTAAGGAATAGACACTGCTTATGACTGCATGGTAGCAGCATGGGATCTATTTACTGTTTGGGATCTTGGCAAGTACTTGTGACCTGGATTAGCCACTGTTGGAAACAGAAGGCTGGGCTTGATAGACCCATGGTTTGATCCAGTATGGCAACTTCTTATGTTGTAAGCCATTTTAAGTGACCTTTTTAGTGAGGCAGCCGTACACAACAGGAAGGGCAGTCGCTAAGGTTGCAGATATTTAGTTTTCCCCACCCGCCTCGAAAGGAAGGGAATTATTTTTTTGTACTCAGACTGGTGAAATTAGCTATAGCTACAGCACTCAATCAGTAGTATACTGGACAAATGTATTTATATTTCACCTTTCATACACTTTCAAAGCGGAATGCATTCAGGCACAGCAGCTAGAGGAGAAGACATTGATGGAGGAGATGATTTATGTAGTGCCTAGGTGAAAGGTGCTAGGTAAACCAGAGCTTCCCAAACTGTGGGTCGGGACCCCAAATGGGGTCACACAACCTCCAGCCGGGGTCACAAATGCCTCAAAGGGCAGCCCTCCCCAGACATCACCGGCGGCAGCAGTAGTGGAAATCAGCAGGGGATCTTTGAGCTGACGTGCGCTCTCTGGTCCTGCCCTCGCTTGAGTTTCCACCTTAACAGGAAGGGACTGGGGGCCACTGCAGGGCCTGGGAGCCTTCGCTGGCTCACAGATCCCGTGCTGACTCTCATTACTGATGCCGCTGCCAGCTGCAGATCAACATCAGGCATCGGAGCAGGCACTGGGGAAGGTGGGCAGAGCGTGCACAGGTCTGTGCAGGTTATCACTTCTCTATCCTCTCCCATCACTGAGCTTACCTAAGAGAAAAATGTTGCCCCTGTCATCAGCCTGCCCTCTCTTCCCATGAGCTGTCACCCACTTATCGCCTGAGGCCCCAAGGAAAATGTTGCTGCTGATCCTAGCCAGGGGGATGTGTGGAAGGGAGGGATCAGATGCAGGAAGGGTTTGAGGGTTGGATCAGTGGGAGAGGGATTGGCTGTGGAAGGTGAGAGGGGGGATGCAAGAGAGGAGCTAGGGGTAATAGTATCAACTGGGGGGGGTGGGGGTATGTGAGAAAAGAGAGAGGAAAGGGTTGACATGATTAATTGGGGTTACAAAATATGGTTTGGAGGTGAGAGAGGTTCGGTGGGGAGGATGTAAAAAGCTGGAGTGGGTGAGCGAGAGGCTGGGCTGGGAAGGGGAGAGGAAGAGGGGGGATCAGCTGGAGGGGCAGAGCTTGAGAGCCCCTCTGGAGGGTGGGGGATGGAGGGTGAGGGAGGGGATGAGTTGGAGAGCAGGAATGGTGAGGGGAGGGATTGTTGGAGGTGAACTACACCCCCGCTAATTAGGTTTGGTGGTTCTCTGGGGTCGTGTGAATTTTTAAGTCCTAAAATCGGTTATTTACTCTTTCGGATAGTAGAAAGACTAGGGGGCACTCCATGAAGTTAGCATGGGGCACATTTAAAACTAATCGGAGAAAGTTCTTTTTTACTCAACGCACAATTAAACTCTGGAATTTGTTGCCAGAGGATGTGGTTAGTGCAGTTAGTATAGCTGTGTTTAAAAAAGGATTGGATAAGTTCTTGGAGGAGAAGTCCATTACCTGCTATTAAGTTCACTTAGAGAATAGCCACTGCCATTAGCAACGGTAACATGGAATAGACTTAGTTTTTGGGTACTTGCCAGGTTCTTATAACCTGGATTGGCCACTGTTGGAAACAGGATGCTGGGCTTGATGGACCCTTGGTCTGACCCAGTATGGCATTTTCTTATGTTCTTAAAATGGGGTCACATTGGCTAATGGTTTGGGAACCCCTGATGTAAACCATCAGCAGCAATAGTCCTACAGAAGCTACGTGTGGGGGAAGGGGAAGTGCTGGTCTTACCCTTCCTGAGCCGATGGTCCCATTTGGGGTCAGGAAGGGATTGTTTTGGCATTGGCTGCAGCTGGGCACCGTTTGGTTTGCCTGCCCCCATGTCGCCACCTAGAGAGCTGAGAGCAAGAAGGCTGGGCTGCCTGGAGGCCTGGTCTGCTTTCAGCCTAACCAGCCGTGCGACCGGGCATCGGACTGGTCTTGGGACAGCTGGGCCTTCTAGAGAGGCGCTGGAAGGTTGCAGTAACCCAGAGCCGATCCACAGTGCCCCATTACACAGAACGAGCTGCAGAAGCATGGCAGCGCCGAATGTGCAACACAGATTCTTGTCAGCTGGAGACTGAGCTCTCTGCCTGCCTGGAGCCAGCATCTTATACCTATGCTGGCCACCTCCCCCTCAGGTTGAGCCCTTAAGGTCTGGTGGCCGGCGGCGGGACTTAGCAGGGAGGTGCACGCTGAGGGCAAAGGACACCAAAACAAGATTAGAGCAGGGCAGGACTAGAGGGATAAAGGGGTGTCCACAAAGCAAACACAGGACAGGTGGTGCGCACCACAGGACACAGGACATTCAGACATGTGGATAAAACAAAGGAAAACCAGAGGGGCCACAACCCAGGGTCGGATTGCAGGAAAATATCGGCCCGGGGGATTTTGTTTTCAAAACTGGTGCATAGGGTATCTGATACTCTCATGCACTTTCCCTGCAGCGCATGTATCTTCCGGCCGCGGCAGGATGGGGTATCCGACACCCTGCAGTGCATGTATCTTCCGGCCGCGGCAGGATGGGGTATCTGACGCTCTCATGCACGTTCCCTGCAGCGCATGTATCTTCCGGCCGCGGCAGGATGGGGTATCTGACGCCCTCCTGCACGTTCCCTGCAGCGCATGTATCTTCCGGCCGCGGCAGGATGGGGTATCTGACGCTCTCCTGCACGTTCCCTGCAGCGCATGTATCTTCCGGCCGTGGCAGGATGGGGTATCTGACGCCCTCCTGCACGTTCCCTGCAGCTCATGTATCTTCCGGCCGTGGCAGGATGGGGTATCTGACGCCCTCCGGCACTTTCCCTGCAGCACATGTATCTTCCGGCCGCGGCAGGATGGGGTATCTGACGCTCTCATGCACGTTCCCTGCAGCGCATGTATCTTCCGGCCGTGGCAGGATGGGGTATCTGACGCCCTCCACGTTCCCTGCAGCGCATGTATCTTCCGGCCGCGGCAGGATGGGGTATCTGACGCTCTCATGCACGTTCCCTGCAGCGCATGTATCTTCCGGCCGTGGCAGGATGGGGTATCTGACGCCCTCCTGCACGTTCCCTGCAGCGCATGTATCTTCCGGCCGCGGCAGGATGGGGTATCTGACGCTCTCATGCACGTTCCCTGCAGTGCATGTATCTTCCGGCCGCGGCAGGATGGGGTATCTGACGCCCTCATGCACGTTCCCTGCAGCGCATGTATCTTCCGGCCGCGGCAGGATGGGGTATCTGACGCTCTCATGCACGTTCCCTGCAGTGCATGTATCTTCCGGCCGCGGCAGGATGGGGTATCTGATGCTCTCATGCACTTCCCCTGCAGCACATGTATCTTCCGGCCGCGGCAGGATGGGGTATCTGACGCCCTCCTGCACTTTCCCTGCAGTGCATGTATCTTCCGGCCGCGGCAGGATGGGGTATCTGATGCCCTCCTGCACTTTCCCTGCAGCGCATGTATCTTCCGGCCGCGGCAGGATGGGGTATCTGACGCCCTCCGGCACGTTCCCTGCAGCGCATGTATCTTCCGGCCGCGGCAGGATGGGGTATCTGACGCCCTCCTGCACTTTCCCTGCAGTGCATGTATCTTCTGGCCGCAGCAGGATGGGGTATCTGACGCTCTCATGCACGTTCCCTGCAGCGCTTGTATCTTCCGGCCGTGGCCTCGCAGGCCTCCAGGGCTGGTGCTAGCATTTTTGCTGCCCTGAGAGAGCAATTACTGTGCTGCCCTCCCCTGCCGGCATGATTCAGTCTCTGGGCTGTGCCCAGCTCCCTCCAGCAATCTCTATTTTTAAAAACTAACACACCCCCAAACGGTCAAGCAAACCTTACAGCCTTGTGCACACACACAGACAATCCAATTATGCATTTATAACAGATTTTACAAGAAGAAAGAACAGATTTTACAAGATTTACAAGATTTTACAAGAAGAAAGAACATTCAAAAGTACAAACCCCTGCAAAAAAGAAAAAATAGGCGTCTAGAACCTTTCCATACCATGAAGTCATAGCACTGCCTCTCAGGACTTAAATAACAGCAACCTTATGAAAAAGCAGCAATGCAAATACTACACCAGGCCTTAGAACATTAATGCACCTCCTACCTGGGTAACAGCTGCAAATCTCTACAGAGAAACTGCACCTCAGTCACACACAGACTGACCCCTAATACAGAAAAAAGGGACTACAAATTAGAAATAGAAACCTGCAAATCTAACCGAAATAGCCTGAGAAATCAGACTCTGTACAGTGGATGGCTAAACAGCAAAATACAAAATTATAAGAAACGCATGTACCCAAAGATGGCAGATTCCAATTGCTAAAATCTCAAAAATGTGTGGGTTTTTTTTTTTTTTTTTTTACCTTTTTGTTGTCTGATCTTTTTATTTTTCTAATCAATTGGTCCAGGTCTCTTTAACACTTTCCTCTTGTCAGTCTTTTCCCAATTCTTTCTCCAGGGTCACTCTTTCTGCTTCTTTTCTTTCCTATCTTCTTCCCTTCCTCTCTCTCTCACACACACTCACACACACGGGAGCCTGGCCATGCAAATACCCAAGCTTCCATTCTCACACGCAGGAACACGGCTGCCACTGGTCCTCAGCCTAGTCTGTGAGGCACACCTAGCCAGTTAGGTTTTCAGGATTTCTGTAATCAGTTTGCATGAGATAGATTTGCATGCATGGACTCAACTGTATGCAAATCTATCTCATGCATATTCATTGGGATCCTGGGTGTTTGCATGGGTGGCTCATGCAAATACCCAGGCTCACATGCGTGCACCGGGGCTCACCGCAACCCCCCCTTCTTCGTCGCCACGGGAATGGGCTCCTGTGGTGGCCTTGCTTTGACGGGTCTTCGCCACCCCTCAGCCTCTCCTGCTGCAGCTGCCCTCCCAGGTGTGCCGGGGAGTTTAAAAAAAAAAAAATGAAATCACATGATTGCCCAACAGGGTAATCCACCCCTGCCTCAACCAGACAAAAACACAAGGGATTAACAAACACGAACAAGGCAACAGATTTGGGTGGGTAGGAAACAGATTACAGACAAGAGCAGGAGTTACAGGGGCCCTGACAAGGATCAAAACTGACTCCTAGCTGAGGCACGGGACCATGGCTGCCAGCAAGACCTCCAAGCCAGTGGTCCTCAGCCCAGTATCTGAGGCACACCTAGCTGGTCAGGTTTTTAGGATTTCTGTAATGAATTTGCATGAGATTAGATTTGCATACAGTTGAGTCCATGCATGCAGATCTATCTCATGCATATTCATTGTGGATTTTATGAACACCAGACTGGCTTGGTGTGCCCCGAAGACTGGGCTGAGAACCATTGCTCCAAAGTGTAGGGCTTGGAGGACTGAGCAGCCTGGAACATAGCTCACTGAGGGCCCCTGCTGGCGGGAGGGGAGCACTGCTCACAGATAATTGTTGGGGGGCATGGAAGCCAACTTTTCAAAATAACCCGGGGGTGCTCAACGCAACACACACATTACCCCTCGCTGGACGCAGGGAAGGAGTTTGCTCAGTATCTGCAGTGCTCAGGCAGCCATGTTAGGAGGAATATTTTGCAGGAGGAGGAAGACTGGCGTTGTGGGAAATGTCTGGCTCAGTAGCACAAGCCACTGAAGAGGTCGTGGTTTGCTCTGTTACTGACTCGGAGAGGGATGTCAGCAGTCCCTGTCCTGTATCAGGGCCCGGGGGCAGGCCTGGATTTTAGGCACAGGCAACACAGACAGCTGCCTATGGGGCCAAAATTTGAAGGCGCCAAATATCCAGGCCACCGTTAGTTTATTGTTTTAACATACAGCTTTTCTCATGCAAATCAGGGTGGTTTACAGTAAAAAATATATTCATAATAAAGCATGCAAGGAGTTAAATACGCAGGGCAAAGAGGACCCTGCTTCTGTTTGCTTCAGGGCCGTAGGCTGGCACAGGTTCACGGAGCGCTGCCATGGCGCTCTCTGTCTGTGGGTTCTGAAATCGTCAATCCGGCTCTGTTTTGGGGTGCAGTTGTTTAATTTTCCGAAAGAGGGGTGCTAAGGTGCTCGAGACCCGGCAAAGTCTGCTTATGCACCCGACTGAAACACGAGTAAAGGAGATGTAAGGGACAGAGTTGCGTTTCGTCAAAACTGAGGAACTGACTGTGGCTCCTAACCCGTGCCTCGTAAGCAGTCTCCTCCGGGGGTTTGTAAAATTAAATCGTTTTGAAGGAGGGCTTTGATTATCTCGGGCTTCAGATGTCAGATCTTAAGAATTACTAAGCGCCGAGCCTAGCAGGGTGGATGGAGTCGTTCTGATTTATTGGAGAAAAGGCGCAGCTGGTGGGACCCGGGCTTTCATAAGCAGAGAGATTGATGCTCGTGCACAGCTGGAGAGCGCTCTCTCTCTCTCTCTCTGTCAGGCTTCTCGCTCTGCGTGGCTTGGTAACTGCTGGCCAGACCTGCAAAGTGTCACTTGTAAGGCAGAATGCGCTCTGTGCTCGTCCTGGCGTCGGCATTGCGCTGCTTAATAAAAAAAAGCGCTCGCCGGTGGCCCGGCTGGCCCAGCTTTCCTGTTTTCAGAAGGAACAGGGACGCGTTTCCTGGAAGGAGCACCTGTTCTTTTGATCGGCGGGGCGCACGTGTCGATCGGGAGTCTCTGGCAACAGACTTCCCGTTTCCCCTTACTGAGCACCGATGCAAATCCTGCCAGCGCTCCCGGGGGGGGGGAGGCAGCAGGGAGCAGCTCCCCCTTAAAACATCTCTTTAGGAGCACAAACCGAAGACTTCCTGTAAGAATCAGGGGAAAGATATTCTAAGCAAGGAGCTTATTTTTCACTTCATTAAGGCAGAAGGGTATTTTGGAGCCAGCCTGCATGCCGCAAGCCTTTTTTAGCTGCGCTTCAGCAACATTTCGGCCAGTGAACAGGTTCGGTATTAAAACATCAGTGGAGGCCGCTGTGCAGGTGCGATGTTGTGACGGCCGGGCCCTGGGGCGTCTCACCCTTCCTGCCACCCCCTCACCACACCCTCGCCAGAGAACTCCAATCCTCGCAGGGGGGGTGCCCCTTCCTTCCTCTCCACCTTCTGCTGCCTCAGAGCTGAACTGCACCAGGCCGAGGGCCTTCAGCTGCCACGCTCCCCAGACCTGGAGCCAGGCTCCGCCACCCGGAACCAGAAAATAAATCCGAAGGCCATGGCAGCTCCGCCAGGCTCTCCCGCGTGCTGCGCATTAGGAAAGAACAAAAAATATGGCCTCGTTGGTGGCCGTCGGGTGCCGCAGCTCGTGCATCTGCCATTTGTACCGTTAGCCCCTTTAATTGAATGTAATCTGCTCCGAGACAAAAAAAAAAGCTGAAAATCAAATGTTTGCAAAGAAAGAAATGATCTGGCAGGGCCAGCTCTCTGCACAGCAGCTCGAGGTCTCTCTCGGCCATGCTTTTACCTTTTTGGGGTGCTGCTGAGGAGGGCTCCCTGACTTGCTCTGGGGGGAGAGGGTCAGTAACATTGCCGCTGTCATGGAAGCCTCCTGTGGAATTATTACTCGTTTCATTTGCATTCTGCTTTTCGGCACGGATTACGTTCGGGTACTGTGGATGTTTTCCCTATCCCCGGAGGGCGCACGGAGGGGCCTTTCCCGTTCTGTCTTTACGGGGGAAAAAGGCCTCGATGAATCAGGACCCAAGTTTGCACCTGAAGCCATGGAGGGTGACGCGATTTGCCCGAGGTCACAAGGGGCAGCAGTGGGATCTGAGCGCTGGGTTCCCTGGTTTCTAGCCCCCAGCTCTAACCATGAGGCTATTCCTCTGCTCCAAATTGTGACAATTAACTCAGCCACATCAGGCTTAACCTTAGGGGGGCCGGTGGAAGCAGAGGAAACAGCGAAGGAGCAAGCCCCCTCCCCCACAGCACTGGCCACCCTTTGCGCTGGTCCTGGGTCCAGCACAGGTCAGAACTCAGCCGGCACTCTTTGTGACCTTGGGGAAAGTCACTTCCCCCCTCCCCCCCATTACCTCAGGAAGCTACTATGACTCACCTTGGGCCTTTAGGGAGGGGGGCGAATCATAAATCTGAATAGATTAAAAAAAAAAAAAGAGAGAGAGATTGTCAGCCCTTTGAGGCAGGAACCTGTGCTACCTGAATTCTAATGACGCCGTCAGCTGCCTTTGAATGGCAGGCTCAAAATCAAAATCCAGTCCAGGACCGAGCTGAGCCATGAGAAAGTTTTCCGAGTATAAAATGAGGGTGAATTAAGCCCTTATGTCCTCTAGAATCAGACCAGAAATATAATGTTAGTTACCCTGTTTGGCTGCAAATAGCAAATGAGCTTTGCCCTGACCTCTGCCAGAGGAAGAGCTCAGCCGGCTCCTGAATGGCTCTGCTCTGAGAGAGAAAGCCGGCAAGCATGATGGAGGGAGGAATATAGGAAAGAGAAACCAGGAGAGACCTCAGCCAGACGCTTTCCCACACACACATTACTAATATGGACTATAGCAGCGTCGGAGGCGTTTTGCTGCTGGCTGACTGAATAGCTAACCAGTAAACCCCGCTGGTGTGCAACTGCAGTGGAGCTTGAGAGTAAGGAACTTTCTGATATTGTGACCTTTCCTTAAATTGCACTTCCTTCCAGGGGAGTTCAGTAAGCAAAACATCTTTAGTAATGACTCATAATCCCATGGGACCTGCTATAATAATTAAAAATGTTTTTGCACTACCGTTATTGTAGCCATGCTATGCAAGATCTATGCTATGCTGGCTAAATGCCAGCTTTTGAATATTTCTGCCACCTATCTGGATAAAGTTTTTAGCTGGATAATGTAGGGGGCCTTCTGGGGCAGATACGTTATTGAGCTAACTCCTATACTCAGAGTCAGCGGGATAACTTATGTGGCTAATCCTGGTCATGCTATAGAGCAGCGCTAAAGTTAGTCACGGATAAGGATTTGCAATATCTAAATGCCCCGATTCAGCTTTCAGAATTGGTCATGACCATTAAATCCTCTGCTTTATGTAAATCTCCTGGCCCAGATGGCTAGTCTAATGAATTTGAAAAGATTCTGCCTGACCAGGTTTTTCTCGCCTGACCCTGTCAGCTCGTAAGTGTTCTGATTGGCAGGCTAATAAAGCTACTATAGTGGTACTTCCTAAACCGGGACGAGACCCTACTCTGCCTAGTTCTTATTGACCTATTTCACTTTTAAACTGTGATATAAAACTATTAGCTAATATCATGATGGATTGTTTGTCCTCTATCCTGCCTAAATTAATCTCGCCCGTGCAAGTGGGGTTTGTTAAGAGACGACAGGCAGTTGAAAATGTTCGAAGGGTCCTGGCCTCCCTGGATTTCTCTCTCAGAAAACAGTTGAATTCTTTTTGGTTAGTTTCGATGCCGATAAGGCATTTGATAGGGTAAATTGGGTGTTTTTATTTGAGGCCTTCAAGGGATATGGTCTCCACGTCCAGTTTATTTCTTTTCTTACCATGCTTTATACGAACCCACAGGTAGCAATGTTGGTTAAATGGGAATTTTTTAGGGATTTTATACGGTCTAAGGGAACTCATCAAGGGTTCCCCTTGTCCCCATTACTTTTGTTCTTTCTTTGGATCCTCTTTTGTGGATTCTGAATTCCTCTGTTGACATACGTGGGATAAAATTTGGGAGTACTTCTTTCAAGGTGGCAGCATTTGCTGACGATTTGCTAATACATATCACTGGAGCATATAGGCCTTTGGCCAGTTTCACATTGAACTTGAACAAATCGGAGGCCATGGCGAATGGCACTTGGAACTTTGTAGAGTGGGGGGGGGGGGGGGAATTTCCCTTGAAATGGGCGGGGACCCAATTCAGATATCTAGGAGTATGGCTTACTAGAGATATTTTTGCTTTATATTCAATAAATATTTCAAAACTGCAGGAGAAGAGCGAGGCATGAGTTTACCCTTGTCTCTAACTGGGTGCATTCATTTAATTAAAATGACTGTGCTTCCGCGTTGGCTTTATGTACTGGGTGTTCTTCCAATCTCTCTACATAGTTCATTCCTCAAAAAATTTCATGAAGTACTTAGTCGTTTTCTTTGGAGGAGCAAGAGACCTCGAGTGGCTCTGAAGGTGTTGATGAAACTCATTTCCAAGGTAGGCTTTGGGTTGCCTGATTTGCGGATTTATAGCCACGCAATTAATTTAAGGTATTTAGTAGACTAACTCATGAATACCATGTTTTATTCTGATACTGTTTTGGAAGCACAATTGGTCTCTCCTTTGTCTCTGAGATACATACTCCAGGCTAAATATCCATCTGTTTCTCAATGGGTACAGTCTATGTTACTTATATCCTCTCTTCGCCAGACCTCGAGACTGTAAACCTTGAGAGCTTCCTTGCCCTCTTGTATATCTCCTTTTCTACCTGTTCGGGGTAACGGGAAATTTTCTCCGGGATTGGGTATGTCATATTTTCAAAAGTGGGAATTGAAGGGGTTGATATGCCTGACTCAGTTGTTTACTACTAATGGATCCATATTATCTTTCTCTGATGTATGTACAAGATATAACTTGCCTTCAACAGATTTTTTTTTTTACTAACAAGTGCGACACTAACTTCAAACTCTCAAGGTCAAGGATTTACTGGACCCGAAATGGCAGTTTCTTTTAGAGTGGTCTGACCTGGAAGATCCCAAACGTCATTCTGTTTCTTTCTTCTACAAGACCCTGGAAATTCAATATAAAACTTGGCCTTTGGATATGGCCTGGACCAAATGACAACATGAATTACAGATTCAATTTCCACTCTTGACTTTCATTGCTTCTTTTCAATTATTCCCAAAATTACTTGTAATGTTCTGATGAGAGAAACTCGATATAAAATATTTTATCGGATCTGTTTGCCTCAACGATCAAGCATGCATGGCTAAGATTATGAATTCTGATTTATGTATAAAATGCAAGGAGGTGGCGGCTGATTTGGGACATTCTCTTGGGAGTTGCAGCCTAGTCCAGCATTTTTGGAAAAAGTATTTTTATTTTGCTGCTCGGGTGCTGGACCTTCCTATTCCATTCTCATCGCAAATAGCATTGTTTGGGATATTTCTGGTGTCTTTCTCAGGTACATTGAAGCATAAGCTTTGGATCAACAAAGTCTTATCTTAGCAGCCACAGCTGTCTTGCGTGTTTGGAGACAATCCGAGGAGCCCTCAGTTACCCATTGGTACAACACTATTCTCACTCTACTAAACATGGAAACTTGTTCCAGCAAATAGTCTGTTTCTTGAAAAATGGAGAGGAATTTGTCGCTATGGATGCCGTACATAATGTCGTTGCCTCACAGGGCGCGCAGTCAAATTTTAAATGATTTAGATGATTAGATCTTGCGTCTTATTTTTGAATGTTGTCTGCTTTTTCAGCAAAAGGAGGGGGTTGGGGGGTCTGAGGCTTATATAAATTTGTCATTGCTGTTCTTGTATTAACGTGTGATGCGTAAAAGAGTGCATTATGTATCATAGGTTATCATCTGCATTTGTTTACTTTTCACTGAAATAGATAGTCGGGCATATTCACTAGTGTGGCTGCCCCACTGAATATCCCTCCACAGTTAGCTGGATAAGTTTATTGAACTAACCTTGCTGGCTGGACAGTGGTGGAAAATGGAACCTTCAGAATGATAAAAATATTTAGTAAATGAAATGCTAAGCGACTCGCACATGTTTGCACAGTGAGCTATGGAAGGATGGATCAGAAGCTTCATTCACAGAGCTTGCTAAGCACTATGAGTGGGCATAGCAGGACTCGAGAAGGAAGGATCAACTTGGACAGGCCCCACAGGCTGCGATGCGCCGGAACAGCTAGGGGGAAGGCAGGCAAGGGGGCTTACCTTGCAGATTGAGGTAAAATTCAGAGCAGAGACAAGAACATAAGAAATTGCCATGCTGGGTCAGACCAAGGGTCCATCTAGCCCAGCATCCTGTTTCCAACAGAGGCCAATCCAGGCCATAAGAACCTGGCAATTACCCAAAAACTAAGAAGATCCCATGCTACTGATGCAATTAATAGCAGTGGCTATTACCTAAGTCAGCTTGATTAATAGCAGTTAATGGACTTCTCCTCCAAACCTTTTTTAAACCCAGCTACACTAACTGCACTAACCAAATCCTCTGGCTACAAATTCCAAAGCTTAATTGTACGTTGAGAGAAAAAGAATTTTCTCCGATTAGTCTTAAATGTGCTACTTGCTAACTTCATGGAATGCCCCCCTAGTCCTTCTATTATCTGAAAGTGTAAATAACCGATTCACATCTACTCCTTCAAGACCTCTCATGATCTTAAAGACCTCTATCATATCCCCCCTCAGCCATGTCTTCTCTAAGCTGAACAGACGGCTGTCAGACAGAAGAGGCATCCTGGCAGTAGCACCCTGCGTGCATGTATTTTTAAGACCAGCAGTCAGGCTGCACTGTGCTCGGACACTATGAGAGCAGCACAGCTGGCCTGTGAATTTTGAAAATGCTCATGATACTTGTGACTCAGCCTTTTGAAGTGGCTGACTGGTCAGCAGGCACCCAAAATCATCGTCACCCAATGACTATAACTTAAAGTTTGGAGTCAGAACCGGGTAACAAGAATGAAAAAGATACAGGAACGGGGGACATTAGGCTGGTGGTGGCCATGTTGGCTGCATCCTTGAAGGAGATGCAAAGGACTGATAACCTGGCAAGGTAGACTTTCACAGGCGTTTTAACTATGGGCCCCCGGATCTCGGAGACCTTCGTGTGCCAGTCTGATGGTGTTCTTCATTGGATGCCGAAAACTTATGGCAGCTTAACATGAGAAGCCAGTGGTGGGCTGTAGATGCGACATGGAGGCCTGGTCATGGCCAACTGAGGCCTCTCCAGCTCCACCAGCCCCGGTCCCGTCCCACAGCAGTGGATATGTAGGGAGCTGATTAAAATTAGCTTCCAGGTGCATAATTTTGTACAGACTCTGCTTCTCGTCGTGCCCTGATATTGTGTGGCAGGCGATTAAAAACTCTTTCCCTCAGTGTCAGCAGAGGTGTTCACATTCAGCAAACCTTCCGGTCCAGCCATTTATTCCTCCTGGGTGGTTCCTGCAGAGCGACAACAGGAAAGGCTGAATTGTCCCAGAGGCTGAACGGCAGCTTTTCACCTTCATAACTCTTATTTCTGACACGTACAGTGCCAGCACCCAGTGTGATCCCACCTGCCCAATATTCTGCGATGTCTGTCTCAGGGAAGGCGCTCTCCTCCCTTTAGGAGGAGGTAATACCTGTACCACGGAAGGGGGCCAGGTTACTAAGGGTGTTCTCAGATGTTTGTATCCTATGGGGGAAATACAGGTCAATACACAAAACAGATAGAAGGTGCATGCATTTAATCCATCTCTTGACTAATGTTTGGGAGCTGCACTCCCTTCAGCAAGTCGGCACAAAAGATTTTGGTGCATTTGAGTAGATTAAGATGGCAACCGTGCTGTTATATCTGTAAGGAAAATGCATAGGGGAGGCCATAGAGAGAGGCCACGGCAGGGAAAGAGGGAGATGTTGGCAGAGAGGATGTGCCACAGAAGGAGGGGTTGGCAGGGAAAGGATGTTCTATGGAGGGGGGTGATGGTAGGGCAAGGACATACCACAGAGGGAGGTGGTGACACCGCGGAGTCCATACCTCAGAGAGACACAGTGACAGGGAAAGGATGTGCCACAGAGGTGGTGGCACCGCAGAGTCTGTACCACAGAGAGTCACAGTGACAGGGAAAGGATGCGCCACAGAGGTGGTGGCACCGCAGAGTCTGTACCTCAGAGAGACTCGATGACAGGGAAAGGATGCGCCACAGAGGGAGGTGGTGGCACCGCAGAGTCTGTACCTCAGAGAGACTCGATGACAGGGAAAGGATGCGCCACAGAGGTGGTGGCACCGCAGAGTCCGTACCTCAGAGAGACACGGTGACAGGGAAAGGATGCGCCACAGAGGTGGTGGCACCGCAGAGTCCGTACCTCAGAGAGACTCGATGACAGGGAAAGGATGCGCCACAGAGGTGATGGCACCGCAGAGTCTGTACCTCAGAGAGACTCGATGACAGGGAAAGGATGCGCCACAGAGGTGGTGGCACCGCAGAGTCTGTACCTCAGAGAGACTCGATGACAGGGAAAGGATGCGCCACAGAGGTGATGGCACCGCAGAGTCCGTACCTCAGAGAGACTCGATGACAGGGAAAGGATGCGCCACAGAGGTGGTGGCACCGCAGAGTCTGTACCTCAGAGAGACTCGATGACAGGGAAAGGATGCGCCACAGAGGTGGTGGCACCGCAGAGTCTGTACCTCAGAGAGACTCGATGACAGGGAAAGGATGCGCCACAGAGGTGATGGCACCGCAGAGTCCGTACCTCAGAGAGACTCGATGACAGGGAAAGGATGCGCCACAGAGGTGGTGGCACCGCAGAGTCTGTACCTCAGAGAGACGGTGACAGGGAAAGGATGCGCCACAGAGGTGGTGGCACCGCAGAGTCTGTACCTCAGAGAGACTCGATGACAGGGAAAGGATGCGCCACAGAGGTGGTGGCACCGCAGAGTCCGTACCTCAGAGAGACTCGATGACAGGGAAAGGATGCGCCACAGAGGTGGTGGCACCGCAGAGTCCGTACCTCAGAGAGACTCGATGACAGGGAAAGGATGCGCCACAGAGGTGGTGACACTGCAGAGTCTGTACCTCAGAGAGACTTGGTGACAGGGAAAGGATGCGCCACAGAGGTGGTGGCACCGCAGAGTCTGTACCTCAGAGAGACACGGTGACAGGGAAAGGATGCGCCACAGAGGTGGTGGCACCGCAGAGTCTGTACCTCAGAGAGACTCGATGACAGGGAAAGGATGCGCCACAGAGGTGATGGCACCGCAGAGTCCGTACCTCAGAGAGACTCGATGACAGGGAAAGGATGCGCCACAGAGGTGGTGACACTGCAGAGTCTGTACCTCAGAGAGACTTGGTGACAGGGAAAGGATGCACCACAGAGGGGATGGCACCGCAGAGTCTGTACCTCAGAGAGACTCGATGACAGGGAAAGGATGCGCCACAGAGGTGATGGCACCGCAGAGTCCGTACCTCAGAGAGACTCGATGACAGGGAAAGGATGCGCCACAGAGGTGGTGACACTGCAGAGTCTGTACCTCAGAGAGACTTGGTGACAGGGAAAGGATGCACCACAGAGGGGATGGCACCGCAGAGTCTGTACCTCAGAGAGACTCGATGACAGGGAAAGGACACACCACAGAGGTGATGGCACCTCAGACTCTGTACCACAGTGAGGTGACAGGGAAAGGATGCGCCACAGAGGGGATGGCACCGCAGAGTCTGTACCTCAGAGAGTCACGGTGACAGGGAAGGGATGCGCCCAGTAGCAGTTTTGAGTGATTAAATTAGGTTTCAGCCCTTGACTATGTAATTGAGAGCAGATCCTGTGAGAGATGGCTCTTGGCTACACCCTGCCATTTATCCGGGGCTGCAGAGGACACACAGTTACTTAAGCTTTGCAGTCCTCGTGCCCCATCAATGTGAGGCAGCTTCTCTTATCGCATAAGAGACTCTGCTTGCAGCAGCTGCTAAGAGCATCGCATTCCTCCTTTTCTGCACAGCTGATATTCTCTGAATAATCTGTGTTTTTGGTGAGAGAAGGCTCCGGTAAAGCTTCACTTTGCATCTGTTTTTTTAATCTGGGAATTTGTTGTGCTTGCTTTCTGTGGCGTCCTTTCCTTAGGGAATGGAGGGAGGTGACAGCAGAGCAAGCTGGCTGACCCTGTGCCCCTGCCTTCTCCTTTCCTCTAGGCTGGAGACAAACATTACCACCCGAGCTGTGCACAATGCAGCAGGTGCAATCAGATGTTCACAGAAGGCGAAGAGATGTACCTGCAAGGTAAGCTCTCCGGGGGAGGGAGGGGAGAGCATGCAGACCCCCCCCTACCATCCCTTCTCATTGCTTTCTATCCAGCAGACGGGTGGGTGAAGCCTTTCCCCCCCCCCCCCCAGGATACGGTAGGGGATGGAGAGGGCCCTCCTGGCACTTTGAGAGTCCTTCACGTTAGACCTGCAGAAGAATTATCCAAAGCCGTCGGTAAGATGTGAGCCTGCGAGGCCACGAAGGGGTCCTCGGCGCCCTGCAAACCTCAGTCGGCACCGCGGCTTTGATTATTCTTCCAGTAGGGTCCAGTAAGAGGCGCCGGTACCCACATTTCTGTCCCGCTCCCCGCAAGCAACGACTCAGTAAATCACAGTTCTGCAGCCCCCTTTTCTCTCTCTCTCTCTGAGTCTGCCCTTTAAAGGCCGAGGGTCCCACTCAGTCCCAGGGAGGAGAGGGGAGACCTCCAGGGCCCGAGGCGTTGGGGGTCACAGTGGTGGGCGTAGTTGATGGATGGATGTAGGCGCTAAGGGAGTGGACGGGACACGCTGGACGGGCGTCCCAGCCGCAAAGGGTTTCCCCGCCTGATAAGCCGGCACCGTACACGGTTAGGTCCGTGATCGGTTCTGCTTTCTCCGTGTGGCAGGTGCTGGGGGGGGGGATCCTCACGGTATGGAATGGGGGGGGTCCCTTAGCCGAGTCTGCTTCTCCCCTTCCAGAGGTTGCAGATGTTCCGCGCTTCCCACGGGGGAATCTCCTCTTCGTTCCCGGTTAACCTTTGCGGATCTAGTTGGGGGCTTTCGGATGGAAAAGTTTCCAGCAGCTTCTCCCGTTTCTTCCTCCCTCTTGGGCAGGAAGGGTGAACAAAAACACTCAAATCTCCAAAAGCCTCACCCAAAGGAAGAAATACCACCGGATGTGAGATGGGAAAATGTGGGTTTTCTCTCTTCCCAGCCTTTCCCAGAGTAGGACAAAGGGAACCGGGAAAAAAATCTCAAGAGCAAAATCCAAACCCTCTGCCAGGACGTGGAGTGGCGAGGTCTAATCTCACTTTCTGGTGCAGGGAGCCAGGGCTTGTGAGGGGACCCTTACAGGCAGGGACGGGGAGCACAGCACAGACGAGTCCTCTCCTTCCCTTGCACACTGAGACATTGCGCTCCTCTTCCTCTTGAGGAAACCACCCCTGTACAAGGTTTGCTCCACTCCCACGATCCTGTCCCGGGTCATAGACTGGGGCCAAATTCTAGCGGAGAACCACTCTACAAACATAGAATACAATAACCCCCCAACACCCCAGTGAACCCCTCTACAAACATAGAATACAATAACCCCCCAACACCCCAGTGAACCCCTCTACAAACATAGAATACAATAACCCCCCAACACCCCAGTGAACCCCTCTACAAACATAGAATACAATAACCCCCCAACACCCCAGTGAACCCCTCTACAAACATAGAATACAATAACCCCCCAACACCCCAGTGAACCCCTCTACAAACATAGAATACAATGGCCCCCCAACACCGCAGTGAACCCCTCTACAAACATAGAATACAATGGCCCCCCAACACCCCAGTGAACCCCTCTACAAACATAGAATACAATAACCCCCCAACACCCCAGTGAACCCCTCTACAAACATAGAATACAATGGCCCCCCAACACCCCAGTGAACCCCTCTACAAACATAGAATACAATGGCCCCCCAACACCCCAGTGAACCCCTCTACAAACATAGAATACAATGGCCCCCCAACACCCCAGTGAACCCCTCTACAAACATAGAATACAATAACCCCCCAACACCCCAGTGAACCCCTCTACAAACATAGAATACAATAACCCCCCAACACCCCAGTGAACCCCTCTACAAACATAGAATACAATAGCCCCCCAACACCCCAGTGAACCCCTCTACAAACATAGAATACAATGGCCCCCCAACACCCCAGTGAACCCCTCTACAAACATAGAATACAATAACCCCCCAACACCCCAGTGAACCCCTCTACAAACATAGAATACAATAACCCCCCAACACCCCAGTGAACCCCTCTACAAACATAGAATACAATAGCCCCCCAACACCCCAGTGAACCCCTCTACAAACATAGAATACAATGGCCCCCCAACACCCCAGTGAACCCCTCTACAAACATAGAATACAATAACCCCCCAACACCCCAGTGAACCCCTCTACAAACATAGAATACAATAGCCCCCCAACACCCCAGTGAACCCCTCTACAAACATAGAATACAATAACCCCCCAACACCCCAGTGAACCCCTCTACAAACATAGAATACAATAACCCCCCAACACCCCAGTGAACCCCTCTACAAACATAGAATACAATGGCCCCCCAACACCCCAGTGAACCCCTCTACAAACATAGAATACAATGGCCCCCCAACACCCCAGTGAACCCCTCTACAAACATAGAATACAATAACCCCCCAACACCCCAGTGAACCCCTCTACAAACATAGAATACAATAACCCCCCAACACCCCAGTGAACCCCTCTACAAACATAGAATACAATGGCCCCCCAACACCCCAGTGAACCCCTCTACAAACATAGAATACAATAACCCCCCAACCCCCCAGTGAACCCCTCTACAAACATAGAATACAATAACCCCCCAACACCCCAGTGAACCCCTCTACAAACATAGAATACAATAACCCCCCAACACCCCAGTGAACCCCTCTACAAACATAGAATACAATGGCCCCCCAACACCCCAGTGAACCCCTCTACAAACATAGAATACAATAACCCCCCAACACCCCAGTGAACCCCTCTACAAACATAGAATACAATAACCCCCCCAACACCCCAGTGAACCCCTCTACAAACATAGAATACAATAACCCCCCAACACCCCAGTGAACCCCTCTACAAACATAGAATACAATAACCCCCCAACACCCCAGTGAACCCCTCTACAAACATAGAATACAATAACCCCCCAACCCCCCCAGTGAACCCCTCTACAAACATAGAATACAATGGCCCCCCAACACCCCAGTGAACCCCTCTACAAACATAGAATACAATGGCCCCCCAACACCCCAGTGAACCCCTCTACAAACATAGAATACAATAACCCCCCAACACCCCAGTGAACCCCTCTACAAACATAGAATACAATAGCCCCCCAACACCCCAGTGAACCCCTCTACAAACATAGAATACAATAACCCCCCAACACCCCAGTGAACCCCTCTACAAACATAGAATACAATGGCCCCCCAACACCCCAGTGAACCCCTCTACAAACATAGAATACAATAACCCCCCAACACCCCAGTGAACCCCTCTACAAACATAGAATACAATGGCCCCCCAACACCCCAGTGAACCCCTCTACAAACATAGAATACAATGGCCCCCCCAACACCCCAGTGAACCCCTCTACAAACATAGAATACAATAACCCCCCAACACCCCAGTGAACCCCTCTACAAACATAGAATACAATAACCCCCCAACACCCCAGTGAACCCCTCTACAAACATAGAATACAATAACCCCCCAACACCCCAGTGAACCCCTCTACAAACATAGAATACAATGGCCCCCCAACACCCCAGTGAACCCCTCTACAAACATAGAATACAATGGCCCCCCAACACCCCAGTGAACCCCTCTACAAACATAGAATACAATAACCCCCCAACACCCCAGTGAACCCCTCTACAAACATAGAATACAATAACCCCCCAACACCCCAGTGAACCCCTCTACAAACATAGAATACAATAACCCCCCAACACCCCAGTGAACCCCTCTACAAACATAGAATACAATGGCCCCCCCAACACCCCAGTGAACCCCTCTACAAACATAGAATACAATGGCCCCCCTCCTACGACCGTTAACCGAAGCTCCCTCTCTCACAGAAGGGCAGGAATAGCACCCCCCCCCTCGTGCCCAAGAGCTGACTGGATGGGTGGGGGTGGGGGGTGGTTGCACGAGGTTGAAATTGCCTTTCTTTCCTCATGTCCCTACTACAGAGTACACACAAGGGGGGTGATTTGATCCTTCAGGGGGTGACAGCCTCAGATAGCGCCCTTCCCATCGTGCCAGGCTGTCGCCGCTGATGCCGCGCGCTCTCCTCCCCTTCGGGCTGGGGGTTTCTGTTGGCTGCTGTCCTGTCTGTGCTGTTTACCGCTGGCAGTGGCCCCTGCTGTTTGCTGCTCTCGCCGCCCTGCCAGACGCAGCGCACACGGTGAGGACGTCCTCCGGCGCGCTGAGTAAACGCTGACTTCCCTGCTTTTCCTTCCCTGCTCGGCCGCTGTCGGGCAGGATTTCCTGTGCTCTGCGGTCGGCACTTCTCTCCGCACCGGGGATGAGGAGCGATTGCTACTC
This sequence comes from Rhinatrema bivittatum, assembly GCF_901001135.1. Lineage (NCBI taxonomy): Eukaryota > Metazoa > Chordata > Amphibia > Gymnophiona > Rhinatrematidae > Rhinatrema > Rhinatrema bivittatum. Next base: position 296,868,823 of record NC_042621.1, on the reverse strand, counting down.
CCAGCTTCTCTTTCCGAATGCTCAAAGTAAGTCCAGGGGAGGGGGGGAACGTGCTTGGCCAGGACCCCTACTCGAGTCTGTCCCTGTCACTTCCAGCCCTAGTCAAACGTCAGCAGATAGTGACACGTCGGCTGCCGCTGACATTCCCTAACCCGAGACTTCAGAAAGCTTCGTAACGCAAAAGCAGACCAAGGGCAGATGGAAGAGTCGATGTCTACTGGTTTATAAACTTAAAAAAATAAACATTTTATGAGCGCTGTCAACTGCATCTTAAATTACCACAGGAGCACACGTTGCACTGAAAAGAGGCTGATATACCAAAGGAGCGCATACTGCACTGATAACAGCGTAAAGATGCTGATTTACCAAGGGACCGCATACTGCACTGATAACAGCGTAAAGATGCTGATTTACCAAGGGACCGCATACTGCACTGATAACAGCGTAAAGATGCTGATTTAGGAAGGGAGTGCACACTGCACTGATGACAGCGTAAAGATGCTGATTTAGGAAGGGAGTGCACACTGCACTAATGACAGAGTAAAGATCCTGATTTACCAAGAGTGTGTACACTGCACTGATAACCATAAAGATGCTGAATTTGCAAGAGAGTGCACACTGCACTGATAACAGTGTAAAGACACCGATTTACAGACTCAGTCAAACACAGCTTGCTTTTTTGTTTGTACTAGTTAAGCTTTATTTCGGTGTACAGCCGCCCTGCTAGCTTTGGATCACAGTTTTTATTTTTTTATTTATATGATTCTTATATTCCGCTTTTCAGCACTAGAAAGAGGATTACACTCAGGTACTGTATGAAGAGCTTTTGGCCACAGAGTGCCATATTACTGTCTGTCTCTTTCCAGGGTCTACGGTCTGGCATCCCGACTGTAAGCAGTCCAGCAAGGCAGAAGAGCAGCTGCGGGTATGTGCATCCGTGTCCCTAAGAGAGTAGCGCATGTGGAACCCGCGGCGTTGCCGTTATGTGAGAGACTAGTGTGTGCGCGGAAACCCTGACGTCACTGTCACGTGAGAGACTAATGTATGTGCGGAAACCCTGACGTCCCTGTCACGTGAGGGAATAGTGTGTGTGGAGACCCTGACGTCCCTGTCATGTGAGAAAGCATGTGCAGAGCCCCCGGTGTCACCATCACATGAGAGAGTAGCGTGTATGGAGCCCCTGGCGTTGCCGTTAAGTGAGAGACTAGTGTGTGTGCGGAAACCCTGACATCACTGTCACGTGAGGGAATAGTGTGTGCAGAATCTCTGACGTCACTGGCACGTGAGGGAATAGTGTGTGCAGAATCTCTGACGTCACTGGCACGTGAGGGAATGGTGTGTGCAGAATCTCTGACGTCACTGGCACGTGAGGGAATAGTGTGTGCAGAATCTCTGACGTCGCTGGCATGTGAGAAAGCATGTGCAGAGCCCCTGGTGTCACCATCACATGAGAGAGTAGCGTGTATGGAGCCCCTGGCGTTGTCGTCGTATGAGAGATTAGTGTGTTTAGAACCCTAAATATCCCCATTACGTGAGTAGCATTTGTGGAAGCCCAAGCATTGCCATCACATATCTTTTTACAATAATCGCTGTTTTATTCTTGTTAGTTTAAGTTTCGGTCGCTTATTAACCTTGTATGTTTTACCCTGTGTGTTTTACAATTTGTAAACCGTTGCGATGGCTCGTCCTAACGACGGTATGGGAAATATGATAAATAAACATGAGAGATTAGCATTTGTGGAAAGCCAGGTGGCACCGCACTGTGAGAGATTAACTTGTGCAGAAAACCTGAGGTCACTCATGTGAGAGAGAGTAGCGAGTGCGGAACTCCAGGCACTATCATCATGTGAGAGATTAGCGTGCTTAGAACCCCAAATCTCATCATCATGCAAGAGTAGCCTGTGTGGAACCCCCAGCCATCACCGTCACATGAGAGTAGCGTGTGTGAAACCCAGGTGGCACTGTCAGATGTGAGGTTAGCATGTGCAGAACCTCTGAGATCACTATCACATGAGAGAGAGTAGCGTGTGTGGAACCCAAGGTGTTGTCATCACGAGAGACTAGCGTGTGTGTGAAACCCGGGTGGCACTGTCAGATGTGAGATTAGCATGTGCAGAACCTCTGAGATCACTATCACATGAGAGAGAGTAGCGTGTGTGGAACTCCAAGCATTACCATCATGTGAGAGATTAGCGTGATTAGAACCCCCAAACCTCACCATCACACAAGAGTAGTGTGTTGCCGTCACGTGAGGAAGCCGTGTGGATATGAATTCAGAGGAGTAGTGGGCTGGAATTATGGGGTAGAGAATCAGCCTCCAGAATGTCCTTGCACACGTCTGTTGTTCTGGTGGATGGGGATTTCTGAGGCCTATTAGGAGCCTCTCATGCGTGTGCTTATGTCGTGGCTTTGAAACGTGCACGTGCCCCTGTGGACTTCTCTCCCCGTGGCAGAATCGGTGTGGGGAAGGGGTTTGATCCAGCTGTTTCCTCCTGCTCCTTTGGACCTTCAGCTCAGTCAGAACCAGGGCCGGAATCTGACTCACCGGCCCTCTGCTGGGGGCTACAAGCCAGCACTCACTCCTGAACCCAGCCAGTAGGTGTCGGCTTCGCTTGATGACCAGGTCACCTCCCACCGCCGGGGGGGGTCTGTGAACCCCACCTGACTGACCTGGGAAGCAGGCGGCCCGAGCCGTGAATGGGACCCTCACGTCCTCCCTTCCACTTGCGCTCAGCCTCCCGAGTCAGCGAGCCGGCCCACGGCGTTTCCTTAAAGAACCCGGTGCCAGCAGGTCGAGGGGACGCTGAGTGGCGCGTTACCTTCCTACGCAGTGAGGAAATGCAGGGGAGCACTGACTTTCCTGGCAGAGCTGTTAAGTATCGTGTGATTCAGTAATAAGGGGGTTAGAGCTGCTCTTTCTGATGATAATAGCCTTGTACCGAGCCGCTTTTACAGTCTGTAATAACTGCTCCCTGCAATCTGTGCCGTGGGCTGCGTGGCAGACAATGGGTGCCGTTAAAAGAACACTCTTTATTCAGAAGGTCACGTTGCCACTATTCTCGCTTTCTTGTTTTCCGGCTTGATGTTATTTGAGCACTTTGCTTTATTCTCTAATGCAGTTTCTTTCTGTTTGTTTTCCATTTTTGGAGGGCTTGAAAGTTGTGCACAGGTTCTCAGGGTTACATCCTCGATCTTAAAAAAAAAATTCCATTCCCTATCTCTGCTCTTCAGCTGTCTGTGCTGTATTCCTGCTTTACATGTATCAGTGTGAAGTTTGCTTGGGGCTCTGATGAAGATCCGCTCTTCAGCTGTCTGTGCTGTATTCATGCTTTGCGTGTATCAGTGTGACACCTGCACGGGGCTCTGATAAAGATCTGCTCTTCAGCTGTCTGTGCTGTATTCATGCTTTGCGTGTATCAGTGTGACACCTGCACGGGGCTCTGATAAAGATCTGCTCTTCAGCTGTCTGTGCTGTATTCATGCTTTGCGTGTATCAGTGTGACACCTGCACGGGGCTCTGATAAAGATCTGCTCTTCAGCTGTCTGTGCTGTATTCCTGCTTTACATGTATCAGTATGAGGTTTGCTTGGGGCTCTGATGAAGATCTTCTCCTCAGCTGTCTGTGCTGTATTCCTGCTTTACATTTCTCAGTGTGACACCTGTAAGTTATTAGGGTAATATTGCATATTTTACTAAATTTATTTTCTATGTCCAACATGTTAAAAGTAAACCCAGTAGAATACTTGGGTGGGGTCTACGGCCTTTTTTTTTTTTTAGCTTCTCAGTGCTGTAAGGTGAACGCCTCATGGACTGTTGTTAAATTTATTTCCTCATGTAATAGTCTTATATTTCTTACCCGTGCCCCGAACACTGAAGGGCACGGGTAATAAATTCTTTTAAATAAAGAAATATAAGTGAATGTGAAGTCCGCTTCTGAATTCATCTCCTTGTAGTTCAGCTGCAGTTGCCCTGCATGTTCTGTTTGTCAGGTAATGCAGAGGAGGAAGCCGCTGTACTTAGCGTCAGCCTCCTCCTCCTCTGGGAATATGCAAAGTTTTACTTCTGATCTCTCCCTGAATCCTCAGGAGGCAGCAGCCCTTTTATTCCTCACCTGGAGTTTCTTCCTGTCCCTTCGGGCTTTCGGCTCAATCAGAACCAGCCTCTGTTGGGCTTTGGTGCCGTGAGCTGGGCTTCTTCTCTCCTTATATCCTCCGCCCAGCCTTCCCAGGGGCAGTCCTTGGCCAGCGCTCAGAAACCAGCACCTTCCCCTCACAACCCGGCTAGCGTGCACCCTGTGTCTGGCCACTAAACGTCGCCATGGCTGAGGTTCCCCCACCCTCAGTCTCAGAGGCTGTGAGTCCGGCATCCCCGACCTCAGCCGGCTCAGGGAGCAAGAGGACCTGATCCTGCACTTGAACTGGACCAGCCCTAAGGCCCCCAGCTCTTAATAGCAAGAGACAGACAGATTCCCAGCACTCTCTTTCTGCCACGCCCCGTGCAGAGAAGAGGAATCCCCAAGGACAGCTGTTTGGTTTTATTTTTAATCTCTTCTTCAGGGTTGCCAACTGTCAGCAAATTTACGGACAGTCAGTAAAAAAAAAAAAAAAGACAGGTCTGTAGCAGTCGCTTCATGTCAGTAAAAATATCATACAGTATCAGAAGTCTGCAAAATGCAGGAGGATGGCTGTAGCCACCACGAACATTTGTGTGCAAGGAGAATGCCCATCTCCTAAGGATCCCTGACACAGCCGTAGAGGCAGAACACTGGCCATGGCAGATCTGAGCCTTTGGACTTTTAAAAATGATCACGCTTGTGGAGATAAGTTTTGCTTTTTTTTTTTTACTGTGTTTGCGCTTTGGGAAGCGTTACAAAGATCATAAAAGGAGGAGGTGTTTGAAACTTGTAACTCAGATAAACTGGAACGGTGAGTTTTGCTCACCAGTCGGTTCTCTGCATTTTTTCTCCCTCCTTTATATGGGTGACATAAAATGCATAGTGTGAAGTCATTTTTGATTATTGTTTATTTACTTCACGACCTTTTATCATTTTTCAAGTTTTGTTTTTTTTCCGGATTTAGTAAAACTATGGGCAGAGTAAAAAAAAAACATCTGTGTCTGTAGCGCCATGGGCTCAGGCTCTGCAGGGTTGTAGTACTCGAGAGTCGGGGGGAGTAGGTCTTGGTGCTTAACGGGGTGACCTCTGCATAGTAAGTTCAGTAAAATGTGTGCCAGTGAAAAACATTGGATTGCCGGTAAAAATCTGGCAGACTGTCAGTAAAGAGAAATCCGGTGGCAAGCCTGGCGCCCTTGCCGCAGGACAGGCAGGCCCGGGGTTTGTGCCTGTGGCTCGGGAAGCATCCTTGGTGGAGATTATGCATCGCCCAGCCCAGGGTGAGGATGGCACCAGGTATCCCTGCTGACAGGGGGCAGCCGACACGAATCCTGCGGGGCTCCCGGCACCTCTCTGTGTCAGGTGACAGAATTCCAGCACTGGGGGTGCCGGGAGGATTTTTTTTTTTTTTTAAGAGAGGCTTTTGAGTTGCAGACTTCTCGTTCTTTTATCTTTCTGCATGGAGTCTGAAATGTTTGTTGTCATCTCTCGTCTTTTTTGTCTCTCTCTCTCGCTCTCTCATGGATCGGACAGCGCTGTTCGTCTCGTTTCCGCTGCCCCAAGAGCCTGATCCTGCGCCCGCCGCGGCGCCCAGAGGTTTGGCATGGAGTTTCTCGGTCCCGCATTGTGTGTGTGTGTGGCTTCTGATGACGGACGGCATTAACGACCATGGCCGCTGCCGCTTGCTCTGCACAGCTGTTCCTGGCTTTCACCGGCACTTATCACAGCTGCGTGCACTTAACACAGCCACCTCTGCACCACGACACGCACCTTCGCTTTTCATTCCAGTGTTGTGAAGGCATGAGCTGAACCTTTCATCCACAGAATCCAGAGCCGGCCCGAAAAGCCACCCTATGCCCATTCATGGCCATCTCTGAAAGACCCTTTTAGATTATGAAAGGATAGATACTCTGACTATAGCAGCTTCGGTTACCAAAAGGGGGACATGCCTCTGATTTTAATCTGCTTTAATTCTAATGTGGCATATTACTCAAGGCTCGGGTGATTCACCAAAGCTTACCACGCCTCTTTCGGGCCGTAATTACAGGCTTCGTACACATTTGCTGGAAGGAGAGCCTGCCCAGTTGCCGCCGTGCGTGGAACTGGGTCTTCTCCGTGTGAAACATCTTAGGTACAGAGGATCTGGTTTTCATGAGCCGTCGGGAACCTTTTAGCTAGAATAAGGAATCGCTAAACATTTTCCCTTCGCTGCTGCAGAGGCAGAGAGAGAGAGATGCTGCTCTCTCCGGGCCAAGTTACAGGGAATAAGCGATGCTGAAGGCAGAGACAGGCGTCTGGTCCCTGCAGCTCGACATAGGGGCAGATGAGAGATCTTGTACTCGGAGAGCTCCGTGGTAGCTTTTTCACGTGTCAGGGCTGACGGTTTGGGCTGTGCTTTGGCTCTGAACTCTTGCCTCTGTCACCCTGAGGTCTCGTGGGTGGGTGAGGAACCTGGAGAGAGTGACTGTCGAGCATATTCTGAGACCAGTGAGCCCATTTCAAAGGGGATCAAGTCCAGGCAGATATGGAATGTCTTTTGCAACCTGAAGAGCTGAATATGCACAGCCTAGAGGAGAGGAGAGGCGGGGGAATATGATACAGACCTAAACATCTGAAAGGTACATTCAGTACACTCCTGTTGAGCTGGGAGTCATGACACGGCAGGCACTCCAGGGTAGTAGACGTGGGAAGCAACGTCAGGAAATATTTTTTCATAGAAAGGGTGGTGGATGCCTGGAATGCCCTCCCAGACGAGGTGGTAAAGATAAAAACAGTGACAGAGTTCAAAAGGGCATGGGATAAACATAGAAGATCCCTAATAGCTACAGGATGGAAATGAAGCACTGGGGTAACCTGTGGTAACTTTTCTTCATGTTGGTAACCTGCACGGAGCGGCAGTTACTACCCTTAACAGAAGGCATGGGGGTAACCTGCACGGAGCGGCAGTTACCACCCTTAACAGAAGGCATGGGGGTAACCTGCACGGAGCGGCAGTTACCACCCTTAACAGAAGGCATGGGGGTAACCTGCACGGAGCGGCAGTTACCGCCTTTAACAGAAGGCATGGGGGTAACCTGCACGGAGCGGCAGTTACCGCCCTTAACAGAAGGCATGGGGGTAACCTGCACGGAGCGGCAGTTACCGCCCTTAACAGAAGGCGTGGGGTAACTGCACAGAGTGGCAGTTATTGCCCTTAACAGAAGGCGTGGGGTAACTGCACAGAGTGGCAGTTATTGCCCTTAACAGAAGGCGTGGGGTAACTGCACAGAGTGGCAGTTACTGCCCTTAACAGAAGGCATGGGGGTAACCTGCACGGAGCGGCAGTTACTACCCTTAACAGAAGGCATGGGGGTAACCTGCATGGAACGGCAGTTACTACCCTTAACAGAAGGCATGGGGGTAACCTGCATGGAACGGCAGTTACTACCCTTAACAGAAGGCATGGGGGTAACCTGCATGGAGCGGCAGTTACTGCCCTTAACAGAAGGCATGGGGGTAACCTGCATGGAGCAGCAGTTACTGCCCTTAACAGAAGGCGTGGGGTAACTGCACAGAGTGGCAGTTACTGCCCTTAACAGAAGGCATGGGGGTAACCGGCACAGAGAGGCAGTTACCCTCCTTACAACCCAAAAGAATCTTGCTAGGCAGACTGGATGAATCATTTTGGTCTGTATCCATTGTCCCAGCCCGCTCTCTGCCCTCCTGTCAGATCTCTTCCCATACTGCCTTCTCTCACTCTCCCTCTCTGTGAAGAGCATGAGGTAGGGTGGCCACCTCACCCCCAGGTGAATCGAACAGGCTGATCCAGTCCTGTTTCTTGTCCCACTGAATGCCTGGGAAATCAATAGAAGTACAAGTCCATGCAGGCAGACAGTGGGAAGATGGATCCGTGTGCTCAGCACGGCAGAGTTAATGTCAAAAATAAGGAACAAAGTATTCAAAGTTATTCAGGGCTGCGTTAAGACACCGGTGTGTCTTGCTTTTAAGAAAATAGCATGCAATTCGATAAACTAAATTTGTTCATGATAAACGATTTAGGAAATAATGCCAACTCGCCACCCTTCCTGTGTGAGATGTAACGCCCGCTTCCAGTCATTATCCAGTGCCCTGACCAGACAGACTCCGATACAGCATCCCTGGGTGACTGCCCTTTGTGGCCATTGGATTAAATGGCCCTGGCTATGCTAGAAATCAAGGGCCATTCCCAGAAAGAGCAGCACTGTCAAAAATGGTAAGGCAACAGTGCAAAGGCAGCCCCAGGAGGCAGAGTATCGCAGGAGGTGCCATCTATCTAGGGTAGGCCCATGAATGTCACAGGCTTTTGTCTTGAACACCACTTAATAATCTCCACTCAGAAGATGTGGCATGATTTCACCGTGGGTGGGCCTAAGGCCTGGACCAATAATAGAGTGGGGCAACCATCGGGCCCGGGATATTTGCTATTGGCAGGATAAAGATGAAGCTGTTGCTGGCTTTTCCGCACAGCCGGACGTGGCGCACTGCCTCTGGGCTTGCGATGACCTGCAAGAGCAGGGATGATACCAGGAATTCAGCATGGCAGAAGAACGTCTGAGGTGAATGTGTGTACTATACAGAGTCCCGATCCCTCTGAAGATGTCGCCCCTGTAGGGGCACCCGTCCAGAAGAGTGATGAGGGCTAAAATTCAGACTCGTTAGAATAACAGGATAGAAATTACTGTTTGCAGGGGAGCACATACGGATTGTGAATCAGGCACACAGTCTAGAAGTAATATTCGATTCTTCAGTGTCTTTTTTACCTCCGGTCAGGAATGTAGTAAAGGTGTCTTAATTTAAGTTGAAAATGTTACGACAGTTGAAGCCTTTCTTGCCGGCTATAGATTTGCATCTAATAACGCATGCACTGGTGGTTACAGCAATAGACTGTTGTAATGTTTTGTACTTGGGGTTACCGCAGTATATTCTACATGCTTTACAGCGGGTGCGGCATTCTGCAGCACGTGTCGATACTGGCGTTACTTTGAGGGCACACATGACACCAGCACTGCGAGACCTGCATTGGTCACCGCTTAGGTTTAGGGTGATGTTCAAAGCATTATTGTTGGGTTTTAAGGTTTTACATGGTAAGGCACCTAAAGGCTCAACTTTCGAGGCTAAAAAATTATCAACCGGGTCAGACATTAAGGTCAGCATCACAACACCTATTAGAGGTTTCCTAACTTCAAAAACTTTAGGTTGGCGGAATTGAGGCATCACCATTTTTGCGTAATGGGACCCATATGGTGGAACGCCTTCCGGTTGAACTTTGGACTGAATCATTAAAAACGTATCTTTTTTTTTTACTAGGGCTTAATATGAATGTATTGACTGAATTTCTCTGGAATGGAGTAGAGAGAACATTATTTATTATACTTATTTTTTCTTTTAAATTATTTGTATGTTATGATTATTTGTAGTGTTTTGTTTTATGGTGGTTTGCTTATTTTAAGAACGTAAATATTTATCTGCCTAGAAGTGTTGATAGCGTGGTCTACCAGTTTTTAAAATAAATAAATAAAATTGCTCAATTCTCAACCCTCCGTAGACTGTAGGTTATGAGTTCTGAAAGTTAACCCAGCTATCGGTTCTTTAGGAATCTGAGCAAGGCATTCAACTTCTCCCTCCTGAATGCTCGCTGCATTGAAGGAAGGAAGGACACGTGTCTCTGTAATCCTCTGTATCGCTCCATGGTGCAACCTCATCTTGAGTACTGTGTGCAATTCTGGTCATAGTATCTCAAAAAGATATAGCAAAGTTAGAAAAGGTACAGAGAAGGGCGACCAAAATGATAAAGGGGATGGAACGATTCCTCTATGAGGAAAGGCTAAAGAGGTTAGGACTCTTCAGCCTGGAGAAGAGACGGCTGAGGGGGAATATGATAGAGGTCTATAAAATAATGAGTGGAATGGAACGAGTAAGCGTGAATCAGTTGTTTAATCTTTCAAAAAGTACAAACACCAGGGGCACACGATGAAGTTACTAGGTAATGCATTTAAAACTAATAAAAGAAAATAATTTTTTACTCAATGCATAATTAAGCTGTAGAATTCGTTGCCAGAGGATGTGGTGAAAGCCATTAGTGTAGGTACGTTTAAAATAGCTTTGGATAAGTTCCTAGAGAGGAAATCCATCAACCATTATTAAGATGGAGTTGCAGAAATCCACTGCTTATTATTCTTGGGATAAGCAACAAGGAAAATTATTGGGATCCTGCCAGGTACTTGTGACTTGGATTGGCCACTATTGGAAGCAGGATACTGGGCTTGATGGGACCCTTGGTCTGACCCAGTATGGCAAGTCTTATGTTCATCGTCTTTTGTGTGAGAGATTTCAGATGTTAGCACTGAAGTATTTGTTCTCATGGCGTTTGCAAGCCGGTGCTCCTCCTGACACCAGGGCAGCGAGAGATGGATGACATCTGAGGCAGCAGAAGCTAATCCCCAGCAGAGCTGTCTGACACAGACTGGGGGGGGACCAGTGTCTACACTGGGATCAGTGGCAGGGGCAGAATCTCTTCGGGACCAGAATTACAAGGCAGGGTGGGGTATGTCTAGACTTTGCACCTTGCACCTTGGAGCAGGCTGACCTCCTTCACGGCCATGCGTTATCACCCTGTGTCAGATCATGCAGTGGGAACGCGATGTCCAGCAGGGCTCACTAATGTTTTCCAGCCTAGGCTAACCTTTAGCATGCGCTGTGCCTCACCTGCCGCCTGCGGTTGTGACGCTCTGAGCAGGTCTGGTACCGTTACTTTTCTCTGTCTCTTCGCCTGCAGCTGATCCCACCTTCTCTGGTGCCCTGCAACCCCAAGCCGAGACAGGTACAGTAAAATATAGGGAAACGCAGTGACGTGTCCAGCTAACCACGTTCCCCTGGATGGGGCTGCCCCGTGACATCTCGTAACGCGCGAACTCGCAGGTCATCCCTGTCCTCTTTCGTAGGTTTCCATAAATAACCCCCTCGACGCGAGTACCTGCTCGCTGAAGTCCCATTTACATTGGAGCGAAGCGCGGCCCGGCCCTCCCCGCGGAGACGGGAGCTGCGCGATCGTCCTGGCTGCAGCTGGTGAGCGTTAACCCTCCTGACACCACCGACCACC